>NC_134644.1:161116579-161421107 GCF_030463565.1 Pelecanus crispus | reverse complement strand
CTACAAAACAGTTCTTAATGAAAATGTTAGACAAATTAAATTCTTCAATAACATTTCCTCTGCTCATTTTCATCTTGAAATTATTTCTTTGCATTTCCAACAACTTTTGGTTCTTGGAAAAAAATAAAATGTGCTTTTCATTAATAGCAAATATAATTGTGAGGTCTCTGTCAAAAGAACAAAACATGTTAGAAGAAAAATTCATGCTTTGTTTTGAACATTTTTAAAAACACAGATATTTTTCAGCCATTTCTGATAGACAGATGGTGCTGAACACTATAAGAAACTCAGAAAAATACAATGAATTGGCAATATCTCAGGTTATAACCCATTTCCAGAGTGGAGTAACTTGGGTTTGAAAGTTTCTGTTTGTAGAGACCAGGTGTGAAGCAAAACCTATGGGAATCAGAGGTGCAACAGAGAGGAAGGAGCCCTCCTGTTCTGTCTACGAACGAGCTTTGGTTTGGCCAAGAATCAGATTTCTTTCAATGGGAAATGCATGAATATTTAGCAGAACTTTTCTAGGAAGCAGAAAAAATCCTGTTAGACATGTACTGCCAAATGTGTCCTGATGCACAAGCTGTTGTGCATCTGTCTGTTAAAAAATTTGGTCTGAATTTTATTCTTAGCAAGAGATAAAATGGTAAAGAGGAGACAAAATACACTGAAAGTTGTTGATGAGGTTTGGTATTACTGAGGTGTTATTGGAAATGCCACTTTTCTCCAGAGTTAACACAATTAACTTAAGCATAACGCAATTTTTTCCCCAACTTTCACTTGGCTTAAATTTGCTGCTTCAGTTTCAGATCTGATGGATAGGTGAGTGTCCCAAATTGCTGCTGCTTCTTCCAGCTACGGTATTTTGTATAATAAAGGATTCTGTCTCTCCCAAAGAAAGCCAATTTGAGTTTTCTTCTAGAATAGCCCTCAAATTTCTATAAGTTACCATGACTGCACAGAGGTCCTGTAGTTACATTTACACTAAATAAATGAGACCCAGGCCCCATGTCTGAGCTTTGGTGCATGATAATACTCTGTACTGTTCAAGTATAAGTATGGTCCATGATGTGTTTTTGCCATGGGCCAGATAGTTCTGCCCCAAACAATGTTGGACATAGGTAGGAGAAATGAATGGAGCGGGAAACAGACTGGTTTGGGGAATTGTAGAGCTTAGGTGTGATCTCTTGTCATCAGCTGGTCTCAAGATTGAAGCTGGTCCCTGGCTTTTTTTTTTTTTTTTTTTAAACAGGATTAAATATAAGCTATCGATACCCCACTGAGGAGAACACCACATGGTCAGCTCACCCCTTATGGGACATCATGCACATGGGATCTTACTATCAAGAGATCAGTAGATGTCATTAGTTCTGCAGCTTTTGAAAACACTTTCTTTTCTTCCTTCCTTCCTTCCTTCCTTCCTTCCTTCCTTTCTTTCTTTCTTTCTTTCTTTCTTTCTTTCTTTCTTTCTTTCTTTCTTTCTTTCTTTCTTTCTTTCTTTCTTTCTTCCTTTCTTCCTTTCTTCCTTTCTTCCTTCCTTTCTTTCTTCCTTTCTTTCTTCCTTTCTTTCTTCCTTTCTTCCTTTCTTCCTTTCTTCCTTTCTTCCTTTCTTTCCCCCCTGTCCTGGTTTTGGCTGGGATAGAGTTAATTTTCTTCCTAGTAGCAGGCATAGTGCTGTGTTTTGGATTTAGTAGGAGAAGAATGTTGATAACACCCTGATTTTTTAGTTGTTGCTGAGTACTGCTTATGCTAGTCAAGGACTTTTCAGCTTCCCATGCTCTTCCAGGTGCACAAGAAACTGGGAGGGGGCACAGCCAGAAGAGTTGATCCAAACTGCCCAAAGGGCTATTCCATACCATATGATGTCATGCTCAGTATATAAACTGGGGGGGGTTGGCCGGGGAGCAGCGATCGCTGCTCAGGAACTGTCTGGGTATCGGTCGGCGGGTGGTGAGCAAATGCATTGTGCATCACTTGCTTTGTATATTATTATTACTATTATTATTATATTGTTGTTATTATTATTATTTTATTTTATTTCAATTATTAAACTGTTCTTATCTCAACCTAGGAGTTTTCTCACTCTTACTCCTCCGATTCTCTCCTCCATCCCATCAGGGTAGGGGGAGTGAGCGAGCGGCTGTGTGGTGCTTAGTTGCTGGCTGGGGCTAAACCACGACACCTCCTAATTAAGAAACCCCACGTTTTCTAATTCCCTCAGTCACGTCCAGGAAGCAAAAACCAGCACCACCCAGGAATCAAACACTACTGTAGTCACAGCGCTCAGGATCTGGGACCCATTGCATTAATACTTCCATTGCCTCTTTTACAGCATCCCTGCTGGGCTGCCTTTCTCCTGGTAGCAATCTACTTCCATTTGCTGCAGGTATCACATGCCCTGTAGAAATGAAATTGTTATGAGACAACTGGTTTTGGCTGCTTCTCACCAGGTTCACTAAGAACAGGGAGAATGAAGGTCTTGCTTGTGACCAGTGCTGCTTTATACTACTCAGGAGAGTGGTGTCTGGAATTTAATGTTATTGTCACATTATTAGGTCTTAGAGAACCCACACAAAGAGCGTGCACAAGAGTGATATCTAGCAAGTGACTCACAGGAAATTAGATTTTGTAAGTTCCTCTGCCCGCATAATTATTTATTTTACAGTTTCCGGGAGGGAAATCATCACTTTTAACTATGCTTTGACCCTACAGCACTTTGGGGACACATAAAACACTGTAGCCATGAAGAACTGAGCTGAATGTGACTAAAAATAGATTAAAAGGGCAGCTTGTTCTAAATTAATTACAAGATTGCAGCTTGTATCTTCTCCCCAGAAGTGGTCTTAAGTTTTCCATACAGATTCTTTTTAACAGATGTAGCTTATCCATCCTGAATCCATCCAGTGAGTTGATGCTCAGGACCACAAGTGACTTCTGTCTGCTCTCAATCTTCATTGCCTTCCACTGAAATTACACAGCATCTTACCAGCATGAGTTGGTGCTGGCCTGGTTTCTGCCAGCATCCCTAATACCTGGGTAACCATGACAGCACCGTGAGATGTGTTAGAAGATACCTCAGTACTGAAAGAGAAAGTCTGTGAAAACCGTAGGAGTGAGGTCCTCCAAGAAAAATGAACTACCTGATAACACAGATAAAAAAGCAGCATTTCACAGCACACAAAACTCTGTCTTGACAGATAAGTTGTGAGAGAAGACACGACCTATGAGACTACAGAAAGAAAAGTAGAACCAGCAAATCTGGGAAAATGAAGATATAGAAAAAAGATAAACTTTTTATTTATAGGGAGAGATTATCTATGTGGAAACTTAACTTGCATTCACACTTCAAAAGACATCCTAAAACACAGACTGGGATTAATTTCAGTGACTTTAGACACATACAGCAGATACTGCTACCTCAATAGATGTTACTGAGCTTTTTTTGTATTCAGTGGAGAGAAAGACTGGGGACAGCTCACCTGTCAGTGGCTTTTTCACACTTACACCATAGAGTGATGGACTTCCTTCCCTACAAGTGCCTGTTTCTCTTTGCTGACTATGGCGGGAGGCTCAGTGATCAGCTCAGATCATTGGCTCATAGCGTAATTCAGGTTAGAGGGACCTCAGGAGATCATCTAGTCCAACCTCCTGCTCAAAGCAGGGACAGCTATGAAATAAATACAACCTGAGAGAGGACACAATCACAGTGCAAGCACAGCCTTTCCTAAATGTTGACTTTTGTACATGCTCACACTTGGCCAGACGAGTCCTACCTCAGCTGTCTCCAGACAAGGAACACCAGCTTGCTCCAGAGGGTGAGCCCAGCACCCCATGCATACACCCCGTACTTTGACAATGGTACTGTACACCAACACCCTGGTGTTGGGGCAAGAATCCTTGCAAGAGTTGTAGCTGCTGCCGTTCCATTTCTCCCAGCCATCAGCTCAACATCTTTCACACTTCTTTCCTCAGTTCTCCACCATACATGGGTTCATATACGTATATCTATAACTATATTTAGGTGTATTCCTTCCTAGGTCCTAGGACTGTAATAGTCTATTTCTCATAGTGAGCCAAAATCCTGATGGATAGGGCACTTTCACATGTGTTAAGACCCACACGCTGCAGCAATGCTGCAGACAGAGATTCTTTTTCCTTGTTATATTTATAAACAGCTCTATGTGTACGTGATCTCGTCTTCTTTAAAACGACCACCAAGGAGACTTGCTGGCAACTTTTCCTGGAGATAGGGGGAGGAGGGGAAGGGCATAGTTAATGCTCTGACCTGCCTTCTGGCTGAGCATGTCACGTAAGGAGATTGAATGTTCAGGTGCAAAATTCGTGGTGCTTCATTCCAGCCAAGAGGAAGTTCAAACAAAACCACCTAAAAGGTGTATCCATGTAGTTTTTACCATGGATATGTCCCAGGAGTTTAATGTAAACCAGGTATAAGTTTGGAATTGAAACTTTTTTAAAAAAAAAAACTATCCATTTGAATCACTGTAGAATTCTCTCTGGACACTTTTATCCATTAAGATCTCTCTCAAAGATAAAAGCTAGACAGATACAAGCCAGGTTTACATTAATATAAAAACATATTTACTGTAAAAGCCTTGTCTACACAAGAAAGTTTATCTGATGTAACCAAAATCTTTGTGATTTTACTTATTGTAGTATAAGTGTTATTTTATTTGCTTTGTTTTGATTTACGTTTCTTAGGAAATTATGCCCATAATTGTAAAATTGGAACTCCTGTTTACTAGCTTGAACAAAGAAGAAAACTTCCTTAAATTGTGATAATAAATTGGTTTAATCAAACTGGCAGAGAAACATGACACTTTTGTGTTGATCTATGCCAGATACATTTTAGTTCAGTCTTGCATGATTTACCTTAAGATAAGCCAAGATGTGAATTTACAGACTTCAGACAGTCCCTAAGGCCTGCCCTGGGCAAATCCTTGCTCCGGGGTAAATGTGAGTTAGCTTAGCCTGCAGCATCAGAGTCATTAGTTACATTGCACTTGCCACAGGGTAAGAGAGGAAACCTGGACAGATAATGTATGATGACTAAGGCAGTGTAAACTCATGCCTTAGGCTGCTCAAAGCAGCTTTTAAATGTACCTATACCTTAAACTGATCAGGACTGCCTTCTAGGTAAACCAGGGGCATGAGACATTAAGGGCAGCTGAAGTGTATTACCAAGATTTCAAGCTGGTTATTTAAACTGTGGGAAGCCTCCATTAAGAATGTGCTTTCAGAATAAAAACAACTCTGCTTTGATTTAGTACCCCCCTGGTTTTTAGATAGCACTTTAACGCAGTTTACCTCTTGCACATTAAAAGTCTGACCAAGATGTGCTCACAGGATCACAAGCGTACTGTAAGAAGTTGCCCCCCTGCATGCACTAGAAGAAGATACTGAGCACATACCATCTACTGCAAAGCAAATTAAACTGGGATAGTTGTATGTGTGCCCCTGGACTGGTACCATCTTGTTCCTTGCAGAGGACTTTGCACAGGCCAGAGCCAAAATACCTGCCTCATGCTGCCAGCACCCATTTTCTCTTAGCTGTTCTTAGCTGAACAAGGAGCAGGCTAGTGGATGAATGACTGCATATGCCCCTGTGAAGCAACTGTAGTGCCTGACAGATACATAGGATGCCTATATGATGTACCTGACCAGTAAAACAGAACATGCTGTACGTGCAGCAAACCCATGTTTGCCAGGAAGCACAGGAGTTGGGTGTGCAAGCGAGACATCTGGTCCTGGCAGCAGTGGAGGGAGAAGAGATTTCAACACTAAAAGCAGCATAAGTAAGCTGTAAATATGCTATCACACTGCATGGCACATCCCTTTGCGGTCAGATGAGCATTGCTCCAGCTACTTTGCCTGGAGGCGTTGGCACATCAGCCTGTTGCCCCAGGGGAAAAAGAGCATGAACCTTTTTTTATTATTATTATGCTAGGTGCAATTGCCACAGTGCATGCTCTTGCCTTGTGGCCCACTGGAAGCAGTTTACTCCTCTTTTGCTGACATACCAGCTGCTTTACATATACTGCAACATGAAAGCATGCTCACAGGTAGCTGCCAGATCCATTAATTACAATTTTTATAATTATTGGTCTTTAATTCTAGTAATTAATTAATTGATGGCCATTTGGCAAAACTCAGTTCCAGGACTAAACCACACAATTTAATCAGTTGGATAGCAGTGTTCCTTGCGAGTGTGATTAAAATACTTCCGTGGAGAATGAATCACCGGCATGCCCCAGGCAGAGTGTGTTCCCCAGGCAGCATGAAAGATCTCACACGTGTATGTATACCTGTTAGGTAGCGTGTGTTGTCCACAGCTGCCAGCTCGGCCCCTCTCTTACTGTGTCACTGCTCTGATTGCTCCTTATGTTCTTAATTAAATTAAAGTAGTGTGAGGTTCTGGCCAAGTTAATCATGGCTGGGAATCAACGTTCATATTTCTCTTGCAGACAGCTTTGAAGTCTGTCTAATCTATCCTGTTATCACTATAATATCTGAAATGTGATGAGGGCTTTGTAAGTACACAGATTAGACAGATTGCAAAGTTAATGGGGACATATGGGTGTTGTTTCTTAGCCATTATTCTTTCTGTAATTGTGGTGGAAAGAATCTGTCAGCAGAAATGCACTCTTCAGTAATACATTGCTGCAGCATGTTGGTAAATGTTGGGGAGAGTGCTGGTCTGCAAGAGCGTGTGCTGCACACAGGACCAATCACTCCATACCTTTCACTTGTTTTTTTTTTTTAACATCTAACCAGTGATGGAGTCATTTGGAAATATATCTGGCATTGACTTCAGCTTCCCGAGCACTGTATGCAGTTTTCTTGATCAACTCAGTGTTGAAACAAAACAAAAAAGCTTATTATCTTTATGGTTTTCTGCCTGTGACTTTTGGATGATACACTATGTGCTAATAAGCAAAGCCCTGGGAAACTCAGCATCATTGCACGGGACACCTGCTTCCTTTTGTTTTCCAGCCACCTCCTCAAATCTAATGTGTTACATCTCTGTTTAAATCAGCACAGACAGGCAGGTATAAAATGAAAGTCTTAACCACCCATAGCAATTACATGTTATGTTTCATAAGATTAGCCAGGAAGCACTCCATAAATTCCAGTAGTTAACACTCATTTTAATTGAATTGCCCCTGAAGTTTGAATGGAGCCGGTATTCCTCTGCTCTGAACGGTTGCCTTTCCCGAAACATGGCTGCGTAACAACAAACAGATGTTTTCCAAGGCAGAGAAGGCCACATTTCTAGCGATGGTAAAGTGATGCCTCTGTTTTGTACATTTGTCAAGTACTTCTGTATCTAAAATAATTGGAAGAAACTTCCTTTTGGATCAGCTACATTGAATCCATTGGCATAAGCAGAAGTTTGAAAAGATGTAGCAATTATCTGGAGTTTAATGAATATTAAATCATTTGCTCTTGATTTGTCCTCTTGTCCACAGGCAGGACAAGTCATCAGGATGCAGGGACACATGTTTGCCTAAGCAAAGCAGAAAAGCAGAAAATGGATCATTCCTTAGATCCATTTAGGCTGCAAAACATACTGTGCTATAGGACTGTATCATTGCAGAGCTGTGTTTACTTGTTTGTATGAGGTAAACTACCAAAATAACTTGCCTAGGACAATATTGTGTTCTAGAAGACTAGCATCTAGACTGTCCTTACTTGCCAGATACTTCAGATCGATTTAGAAATAACTGAGGCATGCAAGATACTCCCACTGTTGTAACTGCAGCCACAGGAGATTTTATGCTTTGCATCCTCACCTGCTTCAGCACCAGATCAGCCAGGTTAATGCAAACAATGTTCATCAATGGTAATTGCAGATAAAATATTTCAATAGTGATGTTCAGGCAAATAGCACTCAGTATGAGAGTATGACCCCAGTTGTGGAGGCAACAACAGCAGCCAACAGTCAGGGATATTTACTTCTTCGAGAGTTACAGCTACATCAGGAAGATACTGTCTGTCTTTGCCCTGATACATGTAGATTAATCCAGCTGGCATTGTCCTTTACTGCTGCTGCCAACACTCTGAAAGGGAGGGGCTGCATATTTTAAAGCCTTGTCTGCACATGTCAGTTTATTTAGTGTATGCTAAAGTCGTTTATTTTAATCAATTAGATCAATGAAACTCCTGGCAGTTTACTCAGGCACACCTGTTTTGGTTTTTTTTTCTTTTAAGCCTATGTTTTTTGGAATCAAAGCCAAAAAAGCCATTCTTACGCCACAGTAAGTCTATCCAAGAGTAGAAGAGGCCTCCCCCATGGGTTGCCCTATATTATTATGTTCATACAAACAGTAAAATTCAGACAAGCCACAACTCATTACAAACAGGAACATACAAACACTAAAATGCTAGAAGGAGCAGTCTTACATTACTTACATAGGAGCAGAATTCTCTAGAAAAGTAGTTTCCAACCCATAACTCTGACAGCCCTCAAAAACTGGTTGCGGTCAGAGGAAATAAGTTAAAGATGAGACCAGCAGGCAGAGCCGAGCTTGTAACTTCTGCAGTTTTGCTTGTAACTTCCACCCATGAGCTAACCACAGGTTGAAGAGCACTGAAGAGGCTTTTTCCATCTCGAATGGCTATAATCTCACTGTTGAATTTCTTCTTCTTAAATTCACCCCTAATTATGTTTGAGTGTTTAGCAGAAACATAAGAAATTCTCCATTTAAGGAACTCTGAAGCCCTGTGAAATGCATTCCCATTTAATAAGCTGCTGGTAAGAATAAGACTCCTCAGAAGTTGTTTTCCACTTAAAGATCTGAAGACGTTTGTCAACTCCATAAATACAGGTTCTGTGAATATAAATGCTCAGTGAAATCAGATTACCTCCAAAGGAATTCTAAGATTTTAGGAACATTTTATAAAACTGAGTGACATATTTCAAAGATGAGTCGACAAGCATCACCCATGCTGAATGATGGCCAGTTTGGATTCAAATTCTATGGCACCAGTAATGTGTCCTAGACTTTGAATAAAATTTCAGCCAACGTTTGACTGATCCCCAAATGCCACAAATATAAAATGGATTCCAGACAGACCTTGATTGTCTCTCTGCTGAGACATCCACTTTGAAATGCAACCTCTTTTTTCAACCAGCTGTCATATAATTATTGTCTAATATATTTTCACCAACCATATACCTTATAGTGGTTCACCTGACCCCTTCCTTTGGATCGTAGGTCCTTAGTTTGCTCAAGACATTGTTCTGTGAAATGTCTTGAAAGTCTCATCAAAATGAGAAATAGCATGCCTACAGCTTCCTCCTCTTGTGCTCTCACATAGAAGTAGGCTGTTGAATAGTTTGACAGAATTTGTTCTCAGTAAACACACATTAGCTAATTTTATCACTTGCTATTTCCTATCATCTTTGCTTTTCTCCTGCCTTCCTTTTTACGATGTTATTTCTTTGCCAGTCCCCAGTCCCTGGAGCATCCCATGTCTCAGAGAGTCCCTAGTGGTCCACAGAAAGTTTTGGGTTAGCTCAACGAACGCTCAAGGCCATGCTAACTTTCATGCACAGCTTTTTCAGCACAGTCTTTCCTTTTTGGGCCAGACTGTAGACATTGGGTAGGAGACAACAGAAGGCACATGGGGTACCTCCATTCCTATCAGCTGTGCCTTCTGCTCCTTCCCCTGAGCTTTGACCAGTTCCCAAGCAATAGTCCAGAGCTACCCTCCAAATGCAGGCAAATGCAAGCACAGCAACTGTGTCTGAAAAGATGGAGGTGAATAATGATTTTGCGGCTTTCTCCATTCACACACACCCCAACCAATCTTAACCTTTCCCTCCATGTTTACCTTGGCAACTGAATCTTTAATTTCACCTCTTCTCCCTGACAAGGCTTTTATTTCAGCTGTTTGAGGTACCAGAGCTGAAAGCAGGTAGATGCTACAGCATGGGTTGGGGTGATTCAGAGCACTTTACATCCTCTGTCTGAATGTATTATGCAGCAATGAGAACCTGAGCCTGTACTGTTTTTAAACCTTGAATCAGTTCTATCTGTAAGCTAGAAGAGAAGATGATACCCTTCATTTTCTTTCCTAGACCAACATGGGACTCAATGAATTCAAGATGTGTATATTCCAAGTCAGCAGGGACACTAGGATAATGGGAATTACCTAATTGACACACACCACCACCCACACACTTCATAAAATCCAGTCTCAGATTGACTAGTATTACATTCAGAAGCAGGCTTTTCCCAATGTAACTACATGTAAAACTACTACAAGTTTCTGGCCCAGTGTTACACAGGTATGAGTCTAGTCTTGTGAGGTACTAAGCCCATACACCTACTAGCAGAGGAGGCACTGAAGTAATATACAAGTCTAAATGTGTATTCTGCCTGAGGAAAGAATAATTATTATTATTTTTTATATTACTTGTTGTAATATAATTCTTTGAAGTGCTAATTATTCCTCTGCTGCAACTTTTCTTGTTGGTATATGCAGAATGTACTGCTTCGTGATATTTCTATCTTATCTATTTACTATTTTCTAGTGAGTGGCTTACTATGAGCAATTCATTCCTTTGTTTGCTCTTTTACCTTCCTGTATCAACATTTGAGCTCAGGGTGGAAACTTCCACTTCTTTGCTGGAAGAGATCAGACAGTTGACAGAATTTTTGCCAAGGTACGCAGAATTTCTACAGGGGCTTTTTCTGCTTACTTGGCTATTTGTAGCCTACTTGCTCCTCTTATACTTTCAGTCAAGATACAATCAGTACTACTTGCAGAGAGGGTGTGGTTTTTTAGATTTGGTATTGAGACCAGATTTCACAAAACCCCACAAATTCTGTTAGCTGAGCTGCACACCAGAGTGCAACATATTTCAGCAACTGTCTCTTATGCACTTCATTAAGTGTAAAAGTAACAAGCATCTCAGTGTTCTCCATAATGAAAGGATTCTTTGAGAGTTAAATACTCCTTTAGTTGTTTTTAATTAAGCCTAATATGGGTGAAATTTGTGGGAACGACAGTCCCGTAGACTAACAGTAACAACAGGTACAGACAGAAATCCTGACTTGCATAACATATCCATAACATGCCATCAGTTTTCTTTGCTTTTGACCTACTCAGAAGACCTTGTTGATTAGTTTTGTTCTCATGGCCATTCAGTTGGAGTTCTCCCTGCTGTCTTTCAGCAAGGATATTCTCAGGTGGCTTTTTGACATAGGAACTTAGGAAGAAGGTGCAACATACCACCTGGTGTCCTCATGCAATTTAACTCACTGTGGTATCCTGTCCACAATTTCACAGCTGGAAAAATGGGCAAGACCGTTTCACAGTCAGACAGCTCCATGTTAGTCTCCTGCAATTATCTGGGGGGGCTAAATTGTCAGTTAGATAATCAGATTTCAATAAAAAATTCCCAGCTATTGATATCTTGAAGCAAAGATACAGAGCAAGTGGGACAAGTTTATATATTTGTTTCAACTTCGCTTTAAACAATAGACTTGAGGTGTTATTTGCCCTGTTCATTTCAAAGTGTTGTTAACTAGATGCCCAGTGCTGATAAATGTCA
This sequence comes from Pelecanus crispus, assembly GCF_030463565.1. Classification (NCBI taxonomy): domain Eukaryota; kingdom Metazoa; phylum Chordata; class Aves; order Pelecaniformes; family Pelecanidae; genus Pelecanus; species Pelecanus crispus. The sequence goes on along the minus strand of NC_134644.1, from coordinate 161,409,529 downwards.
TCACGCTATGTCCTTTTTACAGTATGTTCCAGATCAAAACGCTGGACTGCCACACCTGTACCCTTCTTGTGTCACCTGCTTACAGAGCAATTACATCCTGGACACATTTTAGCCACAGTAGAGCCAGGCAAACTCATCTTAAGCTGCCTATCCCAGGTGAACTTGCTTCAACTTGACTTGGAAGCATTCAAAGATCATGGCAAAGGTGAGGAAAGGAAGAGATGGGGAGTCCTAGGAAACTCCAGCAAAGAGGAATACAAGCAGGAGTGTCCAGCAGTCTTTTCCAGTGACACAACCCAGGCAGAGTGTTCACCTCTCAACAGGCTGCACTCAGCTGTGCAGTAGAATCAGTGTCATACAGTAAAGCAAGTCATATTGGACTTGATGATCTTAAAGGTCTTTTCCAACCTAAACAATTCTATATTTACAGCCCATTCAATATTACAGCTGCTCTTGTAAATCTGGCTGCAGACATAATGGGCTGACAAATGTATTCCAAAGACTGTACAATAACATAGCTTGAAATGTATCATGATTGCCATGTAAATTAAATGCAAAATCCATTTTAATGCTGTGAATTGTATTTCCCCCTTCTTTTTTTATTCTTTCCTATTCCATCTGTACTTTGGACTCTCTTCCCACCTTGCCAGAGCAGTCCCCCAGACACAGGGCCATCTTCTGTTGTGTGAAACATTTTCAGAAAACTCCTTCCTTTGCGACAGAGTTTAAAATGAGGGAACTTGGGGGTAGAAGTTGTCGGTTAGTTTAAAAACACATAAATACATATATGCAGAGAGAGATATATTTGTATAGAATTTGCATATATGTTTTAATGTAAGAGGGAGAATAGGTATCACTTTTCCATCTGCAAATCAATAACGATCTGAACATCAACAGCTTTTAAAACTTGAAATGAACTAAACTCTGCAACTTCCAGTTTTTCTGGTCATGCCCTATCTCATCCATCCCAGTGATCTCCGCTCTCTCCCATCACTGTATTCTCTCCCCTGACAGCTCCAGACCTGTCCACTCCCTCTCTCACCACACAGATGCTTTAGTAAAGCTCATTTTTTTCACACACCTGCTAAACTTTTGCTTAGATTTTAAAAACAAAAGAAAAAAAAAAAGTTCAGTAAGATGTTTTCACTCCCAAATTCCCTAAATGCAAGGAGTGGGGAAGACATGTTCTTAGTAAAACCACACAGTCTGGAGGGACACAGCCTGGACCCCTGGAATAGACTTTAGCTCTCAGCAAGATGGATCTGGTCTCTCTTATCTACTCCATTGCAAAAGAGAAGCTGAAGTGAATTGCACTGTATCAGCGTGAAAGCCATGTGAAACAGCAATGCCCCACCGTATTCTTGCCCTCTGATTTCCAACCCATTTGAGCAAAAACTATCAAGCCTCACTGAGTCAGAGCCCTACTCTTTTGTTCCTCAGCTCCAGCTTGAATGATCCCAGATTTTCCCCAGAACTTCAAACACATCCCCTGCCACTCCCTAGCCTGTACAGAAAAAGGGAAGCTGGCAACTTCAAGAGCACCGGCCACTCCTCCCTGCTCAGAGCCGCTGAACATCTCCGCTTTGATGTGGCTGACCTCCTCTGAACTGGAGAAGACTGTTGCTTCTCAACTCAGATTTCCCCCTGAGGCAATGAATTATCCTGACAACTGACTACTGACGACCGACACCTCCCCAAAGGGCTCCGTCCTACTGTGGGAACCGACACTTCAATGGGAAGCTTCGATGTATATCCCAGGCTGGAAGTGGGGCACTTGGTGCTTAATGAATGTTTCTATTCTGCTGAGAGACAACCACAGGCTGGAGAGTTTGAGCTGGAATCTGAAAGTTTGAAAGTGTTTCAATGTGACGGCTCAGCTGGTCTCATGACAAAACAGAAGCCAATTGTGAAATCTGGAAACATTCCCAAATTTCCCCAATTTCTAAATGGGCATTGAGATCAGTTCAACATCGAGTCTCCATGGACCATTGGTTTGTGCCTCCCTTCACTTTCTCTTTTGTGCCATCCTTCCCATGCTCATCTCCTCCACTTTCCACTTTAAGGAAATAAGATTTTATGAAATGATTATACTTCTTTACCAGGCTCAGTCAGCAAAAATTTTGCAAAAACGGAAATTGTTGAAAACAAACATGGGATTAGTTATTTCTAATTTAACTTTTTTTTTTTTAATATTTTTGTCCTGGGGAATAAAAAATCAAACTGCATAAGGAAAATCTGAAATGTTAAATTATTTTTTGTTTTACATGCTAAATCCACTCACATCCTCTCCCAGCTGCAAACTTGCACATGCACAACACAGTAACATGTTCAAAAGACCATTCACAATGTGTGATTTAGTGCTGGTCCATTCTGTGGACTAGGGGTTTAGGTTAAGAGTATTTTTTTTGCTCTGCTATATTTTACTAGGGAACACACAACCCCAGAACCCACCTGGATTATTAAGTTTAGCCCATAATCATGAGTAAGTCTGTATAGTGTAGGTGGCTTTACAGATCAATCAATCTACCAAAGCCATAAAATACTTCCCCTGGAATGAAAAGAAGAATTAAAAGGCATCACTAGTGTCCTGGATTAGTTTGGTTAAAAGCACAAGATGTTCCTTAGACGTTGAGCACCAATACATAAAACAAAAATGCTTCCCTGTCTGCCTTTGTGGCCTGGGACACAGCTCCTTCTAGCCCCAGATTTAGTGGTGAGCCTAACTTTCAGCATGTGAAGTAGACCAAAACATATGAGAGTAGAAATATTTTGGAGTGCCATTAGGAACAACCTATCTGTAATGTGTAGTGGGACTAATTCACCAACTTCAGACATTTTTTTCATCAATGAATGCAAAGAAGCATTAAAAAGGGCATATCAGAATCTAGATCCTCATTTTGTATAAATCATCCTTGTTCAGCAGATTTATGCTGATTTACACCAATTAAACACATACTGAGTTTTGGATTGCATTCTACACAACATTCACATAAATTTGGAAAACTTACTATATTTTTAACAATATTTTTTCCAGCAAACCAAAATGGGCTTGAGCTGTGCTTTTAAAAAAAATATAAATTCATCTGCATGTCTCAACTTTGGGAGTGTCCCCTTCTTCAGTGTTGCTGATGGGCAGCAAGTGATTGCAGCTGATGGTATCTGCTAGCCAGAGGATATGAATGTGCTAATCTTACTTCCAATATAAACAACAGTTGGGGCAACTTTTTGCAATGTAAATGGTTTGTTGGGTGCATTTTATGACACAGCTTGTGCCTTCACAAGCACTGGTCATTGTTTGCTTTTCTTTAAAATGAAGTCAAAGTATTTCACAGCCTTGTTTGGCACCAAAATAAATCAGGTTCCTTTGTGTACGGTCTAGGTGCAAGTGTGCACGTAGGCGTGTGTTCTCAGTTTTTAGAGGGGATGCAGTTTTCAAGAGTTCAGAAGACATCAACTGCTTGTAAGGACTTACAGAGTTTTCTTGACACTGAAGAGAATTAAATGTAAAGAAAAGCAATATAGATCTTATTTTTTTGCTCTTCAGTTTTTGCACTAGCATTGTATTTTCAGGCTTTTGTTTGTGCCAAGGAAAAATGGACATTTACCCTGGGTGGTTACTGTTAGCTTGAAAACTGAACTTTTTTTGCTTAGATGAATTTGAGACTATTGAGCTGCCCAAAACCCCAAAACCTTCAAGTCATGAAGATTGGATTTGAGACTTTTTGTTTGTTTGTTTATCCATAGTAATTTTAAAAGACACTAAAAAACTGCCATTAACTGAAGTGAACTTCACATTTCCAGTCACTGAGCTCACTTGGAGATGAAAGGCTCCTCCTGGCTGTTACTCAGCACTTTCCCTTCACGATGCCCTGTCCCACCGTGGAGGTTATTAACTTTTTACAAGCGCTGCTCATATCCTCCCTTTGATGGATGGCGCTAAGCTTGTATTCAGATTACAAGATTTCCCAGCAAGGCTGTTTTGTTATTGAGGTGAAGGGAATTTTAACACAAGATAGCTTTTCATATCAACCTCTCAATTTTCCCCTTAAAAATTTGTGTGGGGAATCTGCGTCAGGGAGTTTTGCACCATACCACCCTGAGACCTTAATGCAAGGTCATGAGTGCCCCAAATACAGGGTGCAGCGGTACGTTTTGGACTAGTCCTTCTCTACTTTTTGTGTCTGACTGCGAGGTGCAGGAGGGCTTTCCCCCATGGCTTTCAGCCCTGCTCTCTTGCAGCTTCTGCCAGGATGTTGGAAACCTGGGGTGACCCGTGGGAAGATTATGGGAGAGCAGAGAGGAAGGGGGCAGAAAGAGTGGAAAGAAAGTACCCTTTTCCCTCTCTGAGCCCCTCATCCTCTCTCAAAGTGACAAAAAAAAAAAAAAAAAAAAAACCAACCCAAAAAACCAACAAAACAGAAGGTAGAGAGGGAGGCCGGAGGGGAAGAAATTTCCCTGCCACCTCATTACTCTCTGCTCACTGTAAACTCCCAGTTGCGGCCAGCCTGGCTCCCGCCCCTCTCTTCCCTCTGGCTTCTGCGCCTAAATTTCTCACAACCTTCTTCCTAGCTGGAAATGTAAATCAAGACACGTTCAGGATTAAAAAAGAAGTCTGAGTAAGAATGCCCCATTCTTATTTACGGATTACGTAGGAATGAACCTTGTTGGTTTTCACCGTCTCTAACTTCTGTGATTTCTAGCTGTATTTTCATGACTCATAAATCCACTTTTCTGGCTAAAGAACTTACCAGTTTAATTTTTTTTTCCTCAGTGGAAAAAAGCTGACACCAGATGTTTCTTTAGACCCTTCCCTGTTCTGAATGAGTAAACACCAGAGACAAACAGGCTGTTCTGTCATCTTGCTCTACTCCAGAATACCAACAACTTTATCAATTAGTTAAGAAAAAAAATGCATTTCAATTGCTACCAACTGTATTTCCAGCTAAAGATATGTAAGTCCTCACTCTTAAAGTTAAATAAAAGTGTTTATGCATGAATAATATGACTGTTTATGAGCCCTGTGGTACGATGCATGGATACAATAAAGCTCTTGTGCTGCCCGAGCCCTGGGCTCTGAAGAGCGTGTCTCCTGGCCCAGGAAAGCAACGGCCCTTTCTAACAGCCGTCTGTCAGTATTTTTAAACCTCCTCTCCTAAAATAACATGTCAATGTTTGCCTATCGGAACTTACAGGAAGGCTGAATGAAAATTTGTGGGCACACCACTGTAAATGGATTTTGTCACGGTTTTTATGATGTCATGAGACTATTTGTCGTGCTATGCTGAGAAAGCAAGTGAGAATTGCACTTCTCCCTGCAGCCCCCTCACCTCTGAAGGGATTTTTGAACTCTTTAACACCTCTGAAAGTGGAGGGTTGAAATTGTGGACAGCAAACTATCCCTCCTGAGGTGAAGGTGAGCATGTTGGATCCATTCCACCAGTCGGTGTTCAAGCTTGCCGTGTTGCTTACGAATATATCCCGAAGTGAACCATAAAAAAACCCACCACGCAGACAATTTTAATTCCTTCCCTGTCAGTAATGCCACTATGGTTGTTTAGCAGCTGAGAGTGGCACGAGCTAGTATTTTGTCTTGTGCTACTGGTAACAATCTACTTACTTTATATCAAGACATATGAGAGAGAGGGAAAAGTAAACAACTCCTCAGGTCCCAAGATGTTTTTGTACTGAGGCCGCTACATCTGCAAGTTACAGGTTTTTCAAACATTTTTTAATTATACAGACATAAAATATTAGATCACTGCATGGGTAGTTAATATGATTGTAATATCACCTTTCATGTCAAAAAATGTCAGTTCCTTCCACCTCAGTCTTTCATTAATAAGTAATTCAGAGAACAAATCTTGGGTGTAGGAGTTTTCTCACCTTACCATAATTAGGTCACACTCTAGCCTCCTTCTGTAGTCAGAGTTATGTACCTTCTGGGAGCTACCCACCCGTTCAAAAATAGATGTCTAGTTTTAAATCGACACTGAGGCACAGGTAGACTCCTTTTCAGCAGGATCCTGGCATGCCCCAGGGCAAGACCTAATTGTGTAAGTGAGTGTTTTTCATTATAGGCCATAAAAGAAATTTATGCATATGTGCATTGTACAGCATGAAGTGCACCCAGTTATTTGCATCACAATTTCCAGAGTGGTGTCTTCACTGCACAATCCCAGGGGGTTTGATTGCAGCACTGGGGTGGGTGGCTTGCATCTGTAGATGGTGGGGAGGGAATTCAGTGTGCAAAGCCCTCTGATATAGGTCTGGGGGATATGTGGCAGGGACCATGGTGCCATCTCATACTGTCAGTGGGAAGCAGCCTCTGGAGCAAACCCTCCTAGAACTGTAGCTGGGTTATGTCTCAAGAGAAACCAGTTGCTTCATGCTAGGAAAGATTCTGAGTGAGAACTAATGCACAAACACTGCAGGTGGAGGGGAGGGAAGCTGGGACAAGGGAGGGAGCAGGGGAACTAAAATAACCAGGAAGTCTGTCTGGAAACTGCTGCTTCAGTAGTGCCAAGATCTTTAACTTAATCTTAAATCTGATTTCTCCTTTGGTCCCCAGCAGCCTGCGTAATGCAGACCACCTTGTGGGAACCACGTACCTGAGTGTGTCTCCCAGCTAGTGTGTGCTTAAATAACTTGCAGAACTAAGGGGCAGGCGTGGGGACAAGGACACCTTCTTGGACAATGATATTTGTGAAATATTGAGATAAAACATGATAGTCTTCGGGGTTGCAGCAGGGCTGGGTTTTTGTGGCGGGGTGTCAAAAATTGTTCCTGGTATTGTTTTGGTTTCCTTCTGAGCTTGCAGAGTCGCCCTACTTCCTTCAGCACTGCAAGCTATCCAGATGGATCAGGGTGATAAGTGGTGAGAAATTGCTTTGCAATTTAGCCACATATGGAAAACATGCTTTGGAAAAAGTATTAATTTGTCTTCTTAAAGGTGACTGTAGAGATTTTCTAATCTGAGGCATATTTCTGAGTCTTTAGTTCAATTTCCCAGTATAGATCTATGTATTGATTCCATCAGAGTTAAATTTAAGAATATATTTGTTTTGCAGTGAGGAAAAAACATGCTTTATTCCTGCTTGTTTCACATTTCTGCACCATCATTTCCTAGCAGATGTGGTAAGAAAGTGACTTATTTGTTGTCCTCTTCCAGTCAGAACTTTATAACAATGGCAGACTGAGAAGTGAAGACTGATTCCTGTCCACTTAGACAAGATGAGCCACATCTATGCTCCAACATCCACATCCAGATAACCTTACTGCAGCCAGCTGGCACTGAATCACCTATTTCTCTTACTTTACTGCTGAAGGAACCAGGGTCTGACAGACTGGAAATCTCCACAGTCTGAAATGGTCTTTTAACTTTTGAAGGATGACAGCATTTAAGTGGATGATTTGGATGTGGCATAGAGCTCTGATTCTATAGTTAATGTCTACACAGAGAGCCATTAAGAACTAGTTTAACTTTGGATAGAGATACAAATTCTTTAAACATTAGCTTCCTAAAATTAGTGCTTAGAAAGAGCATATTATTATAAACTGATGTCACAAAAGTGCAATGGGTGGCAGCCTAGTTCATAGGCAAAATGAAAAAGAGGATAGGCAAAACGAGTATGAGCAGAGACGTTTGTGCTACTGATGGAGTCACCAGTTGTAAAGCCATTGTAAAGCAGTGAGAGTCAGATCCAAGCCACTCACTTTCTCCAGTATTCAACAAAATGTCCATGCAGTGAGCGATTTCACATAATACAAGCAATCTTCTGCTGCTTTATTGAATGACTGAATAATAAAAAAAAATATATCTTTTGGGAAGAAAAGTTGGTTTCTTTGCCAACCCAAACTCTGGGGTGAGTTTCAGAGTACCAGAGAAACGTTAATATTGCTCATGAGATGTTAGTGAGGGTGGAAGTGTTGCCCAGGCATAATTGTGCTGGAAAGTCATGCTGTTGTTTCATTCTTTGTCATATCAGGAGATGCTGGTTCTTACAAAGGGGGGAGAGGGAGCTGTCTTCTGTTGAAGGCTGAATAGGCTTTTTGAGCACTCTTGGATGGCCGCACTAGCACACAGCACAGTGCTGTACAAAATTAGTGCATACCTGCAAAATATGGCCACAGGCCTTACATAATGAAGTGGTGGAAAGATATGTCTATGGGCTGTAGGATCCCTATTTTACGGGTACAAACATTCTGGTCTGAGGATAGTCTGAGGCATTTTGTGGGGTCTTCTACACTGAAACAAAGGGCAGTTGATGTGTCTCTCAGGAAATGAATACACTGAAGAACATTCAGGATAAAATTAGTGGTCTCCAGCATTATCAGTCTTAATATTGGTAGTTTCTAGAACTGATTTAGTTTACATATGCAAAATGAGAGACTAAAAATCAACTTTATGATATATGTATACATTTTCCTTATGAGGCTGATAAAGTCTGTTTGTTTCTTGCTTTATCTCATCTTGCCTTGGTTACCCTTAATTTTCCAGACACAGTTGACACCCTAGTTAATCACAATACTTCAGATTCCTGCCATGGAGATACTACCTTACAGAACTTCTAATTGCAGAGCTGACTGTATCTAACTAATTTCAAGGTTTTAGATTCGTGGGGTTATTAGAAATATGGTCCACACATGCAACATTTTCCCTCAAGATGTCTGAAGTTACATTAATTAATCAAGCATCTAGGATAGGAAGCATTAATCATTTGTTTCTGCACATTGTTGGGATTATTCCAAAACATCCTTCCTTTTCCCTGTCAATATAAATAAAATAAAGAGAGAAGAGAGAAGTTTAGCATATGGTCAGAGACAGAGAGCATGTCCTTTTCTCCAGGAGCATACATCAAAGATTTACACAGATAGGACTGATTCATCAGCAATGCTTTTAGGCCAATATAGAGTCAAGGATGTGAGTCAGTCACAAGCAATGTAACTTTAAACTGCCATAAACAATTTTTAAAGATGATACAATAGATTTATATTTTTCTTGTTCTTCTCCTGCATTCAATATTCTGCTATAAAATATTCCCTTTGTAGCAATTTCTTTTGCCCTTATCTCCAAGACACTAGGAATAGCTGTGGATGTGAAAACCTGAAAATCTCCATTCTTGAGCAGAGTCCAGGAATCAAACTCAAAAAGCCATATCATGAACCAGAATGGAACCACATGTCTTGTCAAATCAGTCTTCTGAGGGGTCATGTTCATGGTGTTGATGATGTAAGGGAACTGATAACATTATGATGTTCTTGAGGTACATTGCCTGTTCGTGTCAGACACAGATGAAGTTTTCCAGAAGAAATACAGCAAGCTAAGGATAAGATTGGCAGTTCCTAGAAAGATCAAGCTGAATGCCAGCTGCATGGAACATTTTTCATCTAAAACTAATAGTCATACTCTGTTCTCAGCTACATGAGAGAAGCCCGGGTTACTACAGCTAAACCAGTGGAGTGGCTCCAAACTGTTAGTGGTGTAGAAGTATATGATTTCCAGGAAAGTGGTGGAAGCCCTCTTATCTCATTCCCCTTTCTTCTCTTGATATTCTCAATTTCCAACTAATTCTTCTTAGTTTACCCTTTCAAACTATAGGCAGTAATTCAGGTTTTCCATGCTTTAGGGGATTTACAGTACCATGACAAATAATCTGAGCTATCTGATCTTCTTTTCTTAAATCTGAATGACACTATGAATGTGAGTTTGCTTTCTATTGTACTGTTCCGAACATCTAAGCTATCCTGAAATCTAAGCTATCCTCAGTCTCTAGAATTGCATGGTCAAAGTTAGTCATAGGCCAGAAAGATCAGTCAGGGCCACAGTGGAGATGTGCAACGTACGTAAGCTGCAATATGTCAACTCTATAGCTTTCTTAGAGTAAGCAAAATTTCATATCAAGCTTCTCTCCCAGGAATGCACAGAAAGGACAATAACAGAAATAAGTTGGGGACAAGACTTTTTCTCCTGCTCTCTGTGGGGCTACAAGGAATTAGAAGACTAAATACTAGATAATTAAAATGAGCAACAGGCTTTGAAGGAACAGAGAGTCTTATGATCAAAAGGCTGCATCATACCCAAAGCTAAAGAGTTTTTCTGTTTGTACTTTTTAAGTTAAGCCACTTGGATTTGCTTTTGTAAATGATGCCCTATGGCCCTGAAGGATAAAACCATGTGGGAAAAGACTAACTGCCTGAGATTTTTGCCCTCCCATGGAATTGCCTCACCCTTGTGCAAGAAACTCAACCTTTCCTCATGCCTGTAATGTAATCATTGGGCCACTCTCTTGGTTTCAGATGTCCCCTGAGGCATCCAGGCAATATCAGCAGTGAGTTTACTTTTGCAAATAAAAAAGAGGGTGATTCCATTAGTCAGGACCCAAAATCCTCACTGAAGTGACAGCATGCCAAACTGCACAGATGCTAGTGAACGTATGCATAGTTTCAGTATTGCTTCAGAAAAATATCATGTAGCTCATTACCTATCTTTCCCACAAGAGAAATTGCATTGAAAAATAGAAAGCTAACACATGGCTTTAAATGGAACTGCTAATTTTTATGTTACTTATAAGTAAGTATTGCACTGGATGATCTTAAAGGTCTTTCCAACCTAAACAATTCTAAAAAGCCAGATCACACTGGCAACAACATGGATTTTTCTTAATTTCTATAGAAGGGAATTGTTTATCACCTCCTATAAGAAATTTCGAGCATTCAGCATAAAATACAAATCGCCATTTAAATCTTTTGTGCTTAGTGAATTCTTTTCAGTATGACACACAGATAGAGAGGAAATTTTAGTTAGTATTGTTTTGGAACAAAAAAATTAGCCATTTCTTAGTAAGTAATTTGGAAACAACCCCCGCTTTGCAGAAATCTCTGTCGTGCCTCATCCTGTTTTACAGAGTTCCCTTTCTGTGCAGATGCTGGCAGAATTAATCTTGTTAATTCCCAGTGACAAGAATTAGCCAGATAATGTTTTTTATGGAACTGCTAAAACATTCTACTCCATTAATTGGCCAAGAATATGTTTACACTTAACCAAATGGCCTGCTTAGAAAATTCCCAAGCAGTAATCTATGCATTGAAACAACTTTTGCAAGGGATCCAGCCTCTTTTGCCCCAGTTTCAGGAAGCTTCACATAAAGGCAGTGCCTACATGTGTGTGCCTGCATGCATGCTTACAATCTAGGGGACCACACCAACAGATGGAGGTGCTTTAAGGGACAAGGAGGCAGAACTGAGATGCCTAAGTCTAAAACTACAATCCACAAAATGTTGCCTAGCCCTGCAAGGGATAAAAAGGGCCACAGCCACTGATCTTTTCCTCAGTAAAGTTCATTAGGTGCTTCCAGTGCTTGACAGTCTGGTCTGCTGCCATCCCTCCAGAGCTGAGCATTTTGGTGCTTTTCTCATGCCTGCAGCCCTTTGGGACCTGCAAACTGGACACTCCTCCACCCATATCCCCAGGGGGTCCAGTCTAGTAGGTGTTTTCTGTAAAAGCTGGATGTGTGTTGGCAGCACTGATTTTTGCATGAAACACAGCAGGTTCTTGGATAAAGTCCTGCGTCTGGAAGGGAAGCAGAACTGTTGCTTTTATCTAACAATTTAGAGGTTTAAAGCATTTAACCCAGGAAACTGAAGCTCAAGGCTTTTCTCCTCCTTGGCCAAAGGCAGTTCCAGCTCAGATCTGCAACATTCAACAGGAGCATGGGGAAGAAACACCCTCCTCTTGTTCTGTCAAAACTGGTGTGGCTGAGAAAGCCAGGGTCAAAGGGGCAGGAAGAGAGTAAGCCAGAAATGGTTGATGTTGTCCTTGTGCCTAGGAAGCATGGGTTTCAGGCACCCTTCCTGTACTGCACAATAAAGATCTCAAAGAATTTTAATACTTTGAAATTAGAACCCCAGTGACGGAGGTTACCCCAGCACCTAACTACTGTCTTTCTGCTGTCTCAACTGCTCATCAACACCATTCATTGTAGACAGAAGACTGAAGGTAAGGCCTTCTCAGTTTTCAGGACTCTTGCTAGAATTTGAGTTAGCAAATGAAAAACAAGTTCTTGGAAATAATTCATTTTCTCATAAGCTCTAGGAAAAAAAGAAAAAGAACAGAACCAGACAACCTTACATCTTCCTCTCTTTAAACTCAGATACCCATCAATTCTTTTGTTATTTATTAAAAATTTATTAAAACAAGGGGTGCACTTGAACATCTTAAAGAGTGAAGTGACTAAATTCCATCTTTCCATATGAAATGAATTCTTCTATGTACAAAAGAAAGCAAAAATGTGTATCCAAAAATTGTTTTTCATTTTAAGTGCTTCAGTTGATGGCTTCTAAATGAGAGATTGTACTTGCAAACAAATTTCCTCCCATTACAATGGAAAGAGGTTAGTTATTAAAATTTGGTTTGTATTAATATAAGGTACCTCTGCGGTGTTTTCTCAAGTAAATTGAATATACTTTTGATGTTGTATGTAGAGTTGGAAGACAGTTTCAACCTGCCTATTTCTCTAATAGACTGAGAAAGATATTAAAACATCAGCATCAGTCATAGACATAAGGAAATAGCAACTGGCAGTAGTGAAGATTCTATAAAAAAATCAGTTTTCTGATCTACATCTCTTTTTAATCAATGGAAGAATTATGTAAAAACCAATCAGACATTAAAAAAGTACCAAAGTGCATCTGTGTGAAGATTTTAAAGAGCAGATAGCATTTTTGGTAACTCAGCTCAGTTTGAAAGTTAATTTCATAGAATCATAGAATTGTTTAGGTTGGAAAAGACCATCAAGATCATCAAGTCCAACCATTAACCTAACACTGCCAAGTCCACCATGTCCCTAAGCACCACATCTACAAGTCATTTAAATACCTTCAGGGACGGGGACTCCACCACTTCCCTGGGCAGCCTGAACACGAATGTTTGACAACCCTTTCCATGAAAAAATTTTTCCTAATATCCAATCTAAACCTCTCCTGGCACAACTTGAGGCCATTTCCTCTTGTCTTATGGCTTGTTACTTGGGAGAAGAGACTGACACCCACCTCACTACAATCTCCTGTCAGGTAGTTGTAGAGAGTGATAAGGTCTCCCCTCAGCCTCCTTTTCCCCAGACTAAACAACCCCAGTTCCCTCAGCCGCTCCTCATAAGACCTGTGCTCTAGACCCTTCACCAGCTTCATTGCTCTTCTTCATTGATCCCTTTGCAGTTTTGGAAATCTGTTTCTACTTCCCACCTATCTATTTCAGTTAAATAGCTAACTTGACTAGAAGAAGTGAAAGAAGAAGTAGCCTTTTCTATGAAATCTCATTCTGTAGCCAGAAGCAGTGAGAGCAGTGATTTTGTCACAAAAAGATATTTTTACTTCACAGGGAAATGGGTTTATGCTAATGACCTTTATGACAAAAAGAGTGATTCCAAAATCCCAAAGGACCCTACTGCATGTGGGGTTTTTTTGAAGGAGGAAGTTCACAAATCTTTCTTCCATATTATATAAATACATCTATCTGTGTGGATTTAATGTGACAGACAGTGGGATCGATTGCACCCTCAGCAAGTTTGCAGATGACACCAAGCTGAGTGGTGTGGTTGACACACCAGAAGAACGAGATGTCATCCAAAGGGACCTGGACAAGCTGGAGAGGTGGGCCTGTGTGAACCTCATGAGGTTCAGCAAGGCCAAATGCAAGGTCCTGCACCTGGGATGGGGCAACCCCTGGTATCAGTACAGGGTGGGGGATGAAGAGATTGAGAGCAGCCCTGCCAAGAAGGACTTGGGGGTAGTGGTAGATGAAAAGCTGGACATGAGCCGGCAATGTGCGCTTGCAGCCCAGAAAGCCAGCCGTATCCTGGGCTGCATCAAAAGAAGCGTGGCCAGCAGGTCGAGGGAGGTGATTCTGCCCCTCTGCTCTGCTCTGGTGAGACCTCACCTGGGGTACTGCGTCCAGCTCTGGGGCCCTCAGCACCAGAAGGACATGGAGCTGCTGGAGTGGGTCCAGAGGAGGGCCACCAAAATGATCCAAGGGCTGGAGCACCTCTCCTGTGAGGCCAGGCTGAGAGAGTTGGGGTTGTTCAGCCTGGAGACGAGAAGGCTGCGAGCAGACCTTATTGCGGCCTTCCAATACTTAAAGGGGGCCTACAGGAAAGATGGGGAGAATCTTTTTAGCAAGGCCTGTTGTGACAGGACAAGGAATAATGGATTTAAACTAAAGAAGAATAGATTTAGACTAGACATAAGAAAGAAATTTTTTACAATGAGGGTGGTGAAGCACTGGACCAGGTTGCCCAGAGAGGTAGTGGAGGCCCCATCCCTGGCAACATTCAAGGTCAGGTTGGACGGGGCTCTGAGCACCCTGATCTGGTTAAAGCTGTCCCTGCTCAGTGCAGGGGGGTTGGGCTGGATGATCTCTAAAGGTCCCTTCCAACCCATAGCATTCTATGATTCTATGAATTACTTATTTTTTACAACTTAGATTGAGTACTATAGTCCTTAGTCCTACAATACTCAGCCTGGAAAACTATTTTTAAAATTAATACTTAGAAAATGAATAATCTGAATTTTCATCTCTGAAGTATAATTCATACATGGAAATTACAGGTAATCTGTGGAAAAAATTGCAATATTCAGAAACTGAGTAATGTCATAGCAGATCCAATTACGAAATAAACTTTTCCTTGAAACTAGAAGATCCTAACTACGCATTTGATAAAAACTTAAATCATGTTCTCCAGAGAGGAAAACAGAGGGGAAAGAAGCATATAGAGGTCAATCTGGGTGTGACATCCATTACCACATTGATCTAAGCACCATTAGTCATTTCAATGTATATTTTTTTTACTTATATCTCCACTTTGAGAGCTTGCATTCTTTGTGGGAAAGGAAAGGAAAGGGAAGAGGAAAGGGAAGAAAGAAGGGAAGGGAAGGGAAGGGAAGGGAAGGGAAGGGAAGGGAAGGGAAGGGAAGGGAAGGGAAGGGAAGGGAAGGGAAGGGAAGGGAAGGGAAGGGAAGGGAAGGGAAGGGAAGGGAAGGGAAGGGAAGGGAAGGGAAGGGAAGGGAAGGGAAGGGAAGGGAAGGGAAGGGAAGGGAAGGGAAGGGAAGGGAAGGGAAGGGAACTGCAGAAATACACAGTCTCTGGGAAGATTGCAAGATGGAGGAATATGATACAGCATGCAAATAAACTGTTCACCATTCATGGGCCCTCAAAGGCATACTTCTTAACTAGGCAGGTGTGCTGTTGCCTTGTTGGTTGCTCTCAGGGATCCTGAGCTTACACAACATCATTGGCTATTTTTTAAATGTAATTTTTATACTTCTAATGTGATAACTAAGTGATGTCCATCTCTTATTCCCAGCTTTCCCCCATTTTCCCCATAGAAAGGAGCAGCCCATTCCCAAGTTGGACAGAGAAAGGATGACTTCACTGAAAGATTTTTTAAGTGTCCATGAAGAGAAGGTATCTGCTTTGCAGGACAGCTCGGAGAAATTGCTCAAGGGACAAGAAAAACAGAAGAAAGCACAGGGATGTGGCACTGGTATGCTGTCACTGGACTGGGTGACAATATGGGGAAGAGGGGACACACCAGAACCATCTGCAGTGCACAAACTGGAACAAAAAGAATTGTGAGAGGATTTAAATACCCTTGCCAAGCAGAATGTTTGCACCCCTGCCTTAATCCATAAATCTGTCAAGAAAGAATAAAAATATCTTTAAATAATGCCCTACAAAACCACCACCAGTCTATGGGGTGCTGTAAGCAAACTGAATTTTGCCACACCAGTGTGAGAGTCCTGGACCTGGTCAGCACCTCTAGAGACATGAGCTGGGGGAGGCCAGGAAAGTAAGTCCTGCAGTTCCTCCTGCTTCATATTCCTGGGCAGAAGGACACAACCATGGGACTTGGTACTGGCACAAGCCATCCCAAACAGAATGGTGGCCTCCTTGGGCCCCCCACTTCAGTTAGAAATGAGAGAGTGCATTTGGCAAGTGGAGATCGATCACAATACTGATCTGAAATAATGCTTTTGGCTTTAACCTTCCCTCTCCTGAATTTGCTTCACCCGTCTGTGGCACTTCATCATTAATCAGCAACAAGAACCTTTTGTAGTGGAACACCCCCTTCTTCATACACTTTCGTGCAACATTAAGCAACTATTATTAATGTTAATAATCCTATATAGGAAAGGGTAAACTGCTGCCAGCAAGTGACTCTTCCAGAACAGCCACAATGTTCAGATTTGGGGTGGCCTGAGCACTCTTTTGGTTTTCATTAAAGGGGCAATTAAGCAACTTCTGTAGAGGAGAAACTTTCCAACAACTAGAGCCATTGCCCCAGGCAACTGGGCCAATGTGCCAAAGCTGGAGCAAAGTGTGCACAGTGTATTAACTGTGCTTCCCTGTAGAAAAGCAGCAGAGTATGAGTATGGATTTGCAGGGATCATAGAGCCATCAGAAGCAGCTGCAGGGGGTACCCTGGACAAAAGGACAGGCAGAGCTTTAGGCAGAGCTGTGTTATCTGAAGTGGTATTTTGGGGATTTCTGAGCAAGGAATTACTGACACTTCTCAATACCCCTGGGGGAAACAGGTTCTTGTGCCCACGCATTGGAAGTAAACTGGATGACAGCAAAGATGACGCCTTGTTCATGATGCCAAAGTTTCCTCCTAAAGAGGAAGAAACGAGCCCTGAAAGGTCCTGAATCAGATATTCATGACACAAGGGGAGGAAAGGCTCTGAGGGGGCTGTAAGAGTTAATGGGTTAATTTGTGAATGCTTTGAGATCTTGCTGTAATGCTTGGGGGGAAGTGCAGAACGCTTGCTGTGTACGTATTTGCAACTCCCTAAATAAAGACCACAGTGCCAGGGCTTGAATTTCACACATTAATCTGCAGGGACCTTCAAGCCAGACACATGGTTCTGAGGCAGCGAGGAAAATAGTTCTTTGCTGGTTTTCAGTCTATCTGATTAGGTGGATTTCTACCATATGAGAAACCTTACAGTGAAAGAACACTTGATTCTTTAGAAAGCAGCAACAAACACAGCTTAGAGAAACTGTTAGAAAAAAGGTAGTGTCTGTCTGCAATCACCAAGTGGACTAAATCTGTGCTGATTTGGGTTCTGTTTCCCACAGTGGAAGAGTGGGAAAGTGATCTTCCCTTGCTCTTGGGATAGAAATGATATCGGATGAATCAGCCTCTTACAAGAGCTTTTTGGACAGAAAGCAGGAAAATCTTCATATGATTTGAATTTTAACTCACAAGTGTTATTGTTTTACATTGTTGGCAAACATAGTATCATTAATAATAGGATCTGCCAAATGCTACTACTTTATGGGACTTATGACAGTTGAATCTATGCATAAATAGCTTACAGCCTCACACCTGTTAGCAAGGACTCATCCTGCCCAGCAACAGGGACCTTGCCCATGGGTGCAGAGTATCATCAGCAGAGTATCATCACCAGCCAAGCCAGGCTAGGGCATTCAGCACTTTGCGGGGCTGGCTCTTACATTTCTGTCCTTTCCAGCAGAACCCTGGGGTATTGAAAAGAGCCAATAAACAAAACAAAATAAAAGCCAACAAGAAAAAAGCCCAGTAATTGCTGAAAATGCTGAGCAATGTTTGCACTGATTCTGTTAATGTGCCCCTGAAATTTCCTGCACTTCCTGCTATGGAAATGCCAAAAGACAATGACTATTTCTCCAAATACTAAGGAATATTTTCTTTGGCTTTGCTCCATACCCATCATCATTCCTCATGCCCTACATTTCAGAGCAGGGTTTGAAAAGGACATGCCTGGGGAACATTTTATGTACCTACTCTGAGATCAGAGTTTGTACTAGATCCTAAGGATCAGGTAAATTTAGCAGGGTTTTTCCATTTTCTCTGTGAAAACTCTGTGTAACATTGCTTACTGATCATTAGCTGTTGTGAGCATCCTTATTCTTACCTACTCGGGCTGTACAAGAGGGTCATGTGAAATTTTTTTTCCAGGCTGTAGATAGGCTTTGGGGTTATGACACAGTGGCTTGAATTTCAACCTATGAATCAAAATCACAGCACCAGGCAGGGTTGAAAGCTGCTGGGTTCAGTAGGCTGTGATCCACCTCAACTCCAGGCCCTCTCCACTGTCAAGTGATTGAACGTACAGACCCCATTTATGGGCAGAACTGAAGTTGTTCCAGCGCTTAACTAGGAAAACCAACCCGCTACCATGCTGCTTGTGCCATGAAAGCTGCTGCTGTCATAAGTCTTATTTTAAATTTGTCGCTCTTGGCTATCAGCAAAAGAACACGAGTGCAGCACACAGAACAGAATAAACTCTATGACTGCAAGTTCTAGGCAAAGTTGCTCCAGTATGTATTAAAAAATGTAAGAAGTACCATAGCCAGTCAAATCAAAGGGCTGTCTAGCCAAGTATCCTGTCTCTGACAGTGATTATTAGCAGATACTGAAACAAAAGTATGAGAATTAAAGCATATAGAGTCCTTTTACTGCCTTCCAGACTCCAAAAATCAACAGCTTAGAGATTTCCTGAGACTGAAATTACATCCAGAGCATAGTATCAAATAGTCAACAAAGCACCCATCCTCCATTAATGTGTCAGTCCCTTTTGGAATTTATTTATTTAATTTATTCGGCCACAGTATAACTACAGGACACACAAAAAAGTTTTACTTTTTTTGCCTGTTTTAAACTGTGCCTCACAATTTTATTGGGTGTCCCCTAACATTTTATGTTCTAAGAGAATGTAAACAATCAGTCCCTGTTCATTCTCCCTGCACCACCCTGGTTTTACTGAACTGTGCCATATTCTGCCTCCATTATAATTTTTCCAAACTTAGAAACCCTATGATTTAATCAGCAGAACAGAGAGACAGCCTAAAGAGGAAAAGAGATGTGTGGTAGGACCAGTTGTGGAGGAAGGAAGAGGTTCTGGAGGCAGGTCTTGCTCCAGACATCTTCTCACCCACTCTGTAGACCTGTGAAGTTGAAGAACAGATACTGTGTCCTGGCAGCAAGGGAGCACCAGGCTCTGGTGTCGGAGGAAGAAAAGCCAAAGATCACCCCTGCTTGAGACTCTGACGTTCCTCCCCAACACCACCAAGATATGGAGGTGGATGGCGACTGTCACCTAAGGGTGGCAGGAGAACCTGTCTACCACGTAGCCCTTAAAGGCAGGCAGAAAAGAAAGGGAGAAGGCATCGTTTTCTCTGATGCATATAATGTGTTGAGGGTCTGAAGGAAGTTGGGCAGCTGGGTGGCTGAGGACAGGGAATTATTTTCTGGGTGATTTCACGAGGAAGTCTTAAAAACCCCCTGACCAGGAAGATCAGGTTGATGACGCTTTTTATGAGCAAAAAGGACAATCATATTAAACGCAGTATTTGGTGTCAGTGGGGGGATTTGAAGTGCTGGGCAGACAAGGAAGTAGATAGTAGGCTGTGGGCAAATTTGGAGAAGGGGGTTGGGTAGACTGTTTTGACACAGAAAGAGAAAGAAGGTTAATGGGAGCAAAGATTCACCTTGGTCTGATTGTAAGACATAGAGAAAGATGAAAGATAAATCAGGTCATGGAAGTCCTGAAAAGAGACTTCACAATCCTTAAAAAAATGAGGAGGGAGAAGATCAGATAGAAAATACCAAGTTTCAAGAAGGAAGCCCAGTAAACTTTGTGAGTCCATGGCTAAAATTTCACAGGGCAGCAGGTAGACTGAAAGGAGATGGGGAAAGAAGTAAGGCAGAAAGCTCCTGCCTGCAAGTTGCCAGTCGCTCTCAGGAAGAATAGTGATAATAAGAGCACAAATTGTCCTAAAGCAGAGAAAGGGTAGGAAAGCCAGCAAGAGATCAGCTTCCCTGACATTTAGCTTTACTGACCTTAACAGATTTTATTACTGCTACAGATAAAATTAGGCCTTTATAGGAAAACCACTTTTCCCTCTTCCTCTCAGCTCAGGTCTGGTTCTGAGTCATAAACTCGTAAACTTGCAACTTCAGCTTCAGTCCCTTTTGCGAAAATATAGGCCTTTAAGGTCATTAAACCCAAGTGTACGTGGAGGAGGTAAAAAACCAGCAAGAAGCACATTCCCAGAGATAAAAGCCTGTGCAGGTTCATATGATGTAATTATGACTTTGCAGAAAAGGAAAGTGCAAAAGGAACAGATGTCCAAACGTAATTGTTTGAAAACTTGTATGCAAGATGGAGAGATGACTCTTTCCCACCACATGGTTAGGACAGGCAATGGGAGGAGTGATGCCAGATTTACACATGCACATGAAAAATCCAAGGAAACTGGTGAGCTGTGGTCTGAGGCCGCCACCCTGGTGCCACTTCCCTGTGTTGTCAGAGCTGCCTCCGGAACGCACAGAGCTGGGGCGTAACGCCCCAGGTCCACTGGCAGGAACAGCATGTTCTGCAGTGTCGCACTAAAAACCCTGCCTGCAAGACAATTTATCACTGATAATTTTGCAGACTGTTCATGGAAACAACTCCCTCGCTCACGGATTTCAAATAAAAACCATCATCAGTGTGATCTGGAAGCCAGAGCACATGTTTTCATTAATTGTTAGTCATGGAACCATCAAGATCACTGCCAGACAAATAAACAAACATACTCAGGACATCCAGGACTAGTAAACTTTGCACTTTGTAGGACTACTTTTTCTGTGATTCTTTGTCATGTCTTATATATCTATCGTGGCTTCAACAGCAAGCACCTCCCTATGATAACTTCCATCATTGTTTGTTTTTACATAGAAGATACTGCCTGAGTAGCTGCTTGCCTTAACTTCAGGATATTGCCTGCTAAGAATTGAGTGCTTAAATTGACAAGCAAGAACAGATGATACCCTAGCCTGGAAAAAGCATTATAAAAAGGAAGTGCAGCCTTGTGATCCCTAGCCCTACATCCTGTAAGTTTGGGTAGGATGTCTTGATAACAGGACAGTGAGGGCTGTTTTCTCACTCAAAAGCTTTCTCTCTGCTCCCCCACCCCACTCTGTGCCTGTGAGCTCATCCCCATGAACACGATCTCCTTTCATTCAGAAGTCACTCCTTGAGCTGAGGTTAGAAATGGTTTAACTAAAAGTCCCAATCTGGGCATTCCTGTTCTCAGTGCTGTTGCAGGTTCCCCTGCCCACCTCTGCATGAGAAATTAAGATCTGCATAAGAAATGTTAAAAGTTTTGAGATATGCTCTGTAAACGAATAAGTTTTGTAAAATACCTATTCTCCTCGTACATGTAACTTGTAAACCCTATGCTTGATTTTCCAGAAAATGTTTTTTAAATCTACCTTAAGGTCATGGTGCCTGAGACCACTGGAGGCTGTGATGTAGTTAGCCATTATATTTGCAAAGGCTGTGATCTCCTTCCCTTAGCCATTTCCTCTGCTAAAACCTGTCAAAACTACCTTATTTGACTCCGCCTCACTGTAGCAAGGAAAAAGCAGAAGACCTGGTCTTGTCCCTTGCTGCTGTCCACTCTTATCTACAGCTGCTCAGCAAACACCTCTTGGTAGAGAGAGTTGTAACTTTGCCCTGCTCTGCTTCCTGGCAGGGCTGGACAAGCTCCAGGGAGAGGAGAGCAAAAGCTGGGCAGGAGCCATGTGAACCAGCATAGATACTGTGTTAGCCTGTGATGTCTGTCTTTATTAGAATGACATGTCCAGCCACGATACAGAAAACCTTAAACATGGTGGAAGGACAGGATGGTAACAATAATAATTACTTGATTTTAAAATAATTTAAAAAATCAATTTAATTTCATATTGGAAAGAAATTGAGATGTGGAAAGCATGAGAGCTCAGACAAGCCCACAGAACAACTACCAGCTCTGTCAGGAGAATTTTCATCTGGGTCACATCATCTCAGATAAGAGATCTAACTCCTGCCTAAAGCAGCTGTGCCCTTCTTGCCTGCTATCAGTGTTTACAAAATATGGAAAAAATCTTCCTGTGGCTCATCTGTTGTTGCCCACCTAGGAAGAGAGACCCCAAAGATTAGGCCTGTTTTAGAGATATCCTCCTTGTGTCCCCTGAGCCACTTGTGAGATGACTGCTTGTTCTCTTTTCTCTCACCCATTTTTGCTCACTGTCTTACCCACAAATATCAGTGCTTCCTGCAGTTTCCAGAAGTTCTTATTTCTCAGCTAAGAAATATTCCACAGACAAATCCTGGACAGTAGTACTGAGGATTAGGTTTTTGCTTATGTGACCTGCTTCAGGGCTGTATGGGTGAACACTAAGTACTTCATTTACGGAAGAAATACACAAACCTGCTTAGATAAAACAAGGCTCACTCAGTGAGGTTTATGCTATTTTAAGTTCAAGGTTTAAATTAACCACCAGCTGAATATGGCTGGAGTCAGCTGAAATGTCCCTGATGAACGAGCCCCATCCTCTGCCTGGGATGCAGCTAATGCCCCCCATCCAGGCACTTTCCATCACCAGCGAGCAGAGTGTTTTGCTCTGTATCATCATTCCTTTGAGGTTCTCCATAGATCTTCAAAATGAAATACTGTCTTAATAAGTTGTTTAAGATAAATTTTGCTCCTATTGCGTCCTAAAACAAGTACTTAGCAGAGGGAGACAGAGGTGGAAGATCCAAAGCTAATGTCATAGCTTTGAAGAGCAGGAGATCTGACTTGGTTTTGTGGCCACCATGTGTCTGCAGGATGCAGATAGTGATTCAGATCTGGATGTCTCTGGTGTCCTCAAGCCATGGAGATGGGGTGGATAGGGCAGGATGCCGATATTCCCCAAGCAAGGGATGGGCACCCATAGCAATGCATCACACCACTGACTTGTCCTAACACCCCTAGGCCTGAGTTACAAGCAATTGGCCATGCCAATACAGTGCTTATCAACCTCCAGAAGCCTTTGTTGGCTCCCATACTTGGAAACCAGCTGAGCATGAGGTTAAGATGAATTCCTGATTTAAGCTGTTGAGAATTTAAAAATGAGAGAGTAGCTTCCTGGACTAACCACATTTGCTCCTTTTGGGTTTCTTTTCTTTCAGCAAAATGAGAAGAACCAGTAAGTATTTTTTAATTTGACACATTCTTCCTATCTTTTCAGTTCACTACTATTAACTGTAGAGCAGTTATAAAATAAAAAATGAACTCGGTGGGAGACAGCACTTTGCAGTCAGAAATGAGCTGATCAGATCAATTAGGACAAGCAAGCCTAGTATCCAGCACCACACATTTTTCCTCTGCCTAATTTCTTGTGCCCACTTGTTCACAAAGATGTTGCTTCTGACTGCGGGCAATGTCTCTCACAAAAGGCAGAATCAAACTAGAGAAATAAACATTACCTCAAGCTGTTACCATATCAATTTACAATTTACTCATGTTCCTTTCTCAAATATTCTCCTTGTTTATTAGAGAGCTGTCTGGAGGCAAAAAAATGTATAGAGACAAACATTTTTCAGAAGTTAGACTAAATTGTTCAACAAATGAACAGGAGGGAAACATGGGATCTTCTTGTGCTCTCAGTCGCTGGGTGTAAAACCATTCTGAAGTATTCAATTAACTGTTAAAAACATGTTTAGCAAACTTCACTCTCCATCATTGCCCATATTCTTCAGCTTTGAGATCCTGATTTAAGGCTGTGCATAAATCCCACTGCAGAAGAGCCAAGACCTGTTGTCTCACTAAGTCAAAGGAGCCTTTACTTTAAATTGTCTTTTTAAAGGAGGACCTTCAGCATAAGGCTGTCTCTGTAGAGTTTCCCTCCTGAACCCTGACAGGGCTGTCCTCTAAGTTCACTCACATCATTTCTCTGCCAATAATATGATAAGAACAATAAATAGTAAGGCTAAAGAGAGGCACCTCAGTGTGCTCAATGCGCATTTTATCATTTAAATTAGAAGCTTAACTTGTAGGTACAAATGGCTTAAATATTTAGCCAAAGTAATACTTCAAAAATTACTTCTTCCTTAAACCTATGAGGTAATTCATAAGATATTGTCATTTGGGAACCAGAATAAATATTATGGAAGGCAAAAGATGTCAAATCTTGTAGGCAATGGAATAGCCTAAAATTAATTCCAGTAATGAATTTTGATAGAATGATTTCTAACATGTCTCTTTGGAGTGATAAACAACCTGACCTCAAAACCAAGTCAAAATCCAATATTCAATACATTTATGAGTAACCCCATGGTAAAGTGACAGCCAGTATTTCAGTCCTTGAATCTGCCTCAGCATAGCTGTTTGTGGTAAACTTTTCAGTTCTTTCTTAGCAGGACTGCTGGAAAACTGCCAGTTACAGCAATTTCTGGCAGTTGTGAATTGCAGCTGTGGCTATCTGCTTAGGTTTCTATAAAATTAATTTGCATCAGGCAATCTCCAACACATACTGAATAAAACACATGCAGGTACAGATTTTAAAACTGCTATGGTGATCTGATCCCAGCACTGCTTTCCTGCACCATATTAATAATTTTCATACATTTTTATTGCCATGACAAATAATGCAAACCCAGTAACTGTGTTTTTTAACTACTTCAGAGTACATGTGCTCTTCTTGACCATGTAACAGAAAAGAGAAACAAAGAAAATGAGTCTGATTTAATTTTTGTGCAGTCAAAGCCCCTAAGTCAAAATGGATAACTGGCATATATCAGCTTTTTTAGTGATATGAATCCATCTCACTGCATATACACAAATAAACTGTAAATATAAGAACCCATTTTATTTTTAAAAATTACCCGTGCAGCAAAGTCTTTGGAGCTTGCAAATATTCAGGGGAATTGAGGAAATAGGAAAAAAAGTCCACTTTTTGTCAACTTCCAAATCTTCTGCCAATCTTTAGCTCATAGTACAAGTATGAAAGTGAGCTACAGAGGAAATTGGCCACTTTCACCTGTACACTTACTGTAACTGATTTAAGCATCATTTAAATGCTTCTCCTGTGATTTGACCAGGTCTACACTTCTACTAGCTAAAATTGCAGTTTCTTTTGTGTCATACCTATACCAGGAAAAACCCTAATGCAAGCTCAAACTGTATCAACATAAAAGTGTCTTTGCCAATACTGTCAGCTCCCTGTTACCCATGCTGATGGTGGGCTGGAAATAACTCTTCATAGAAGGGATCTCCATCGCCGCACCCACCTCTGGCTGGACTTACATTGCATAGATCCACAGTTGCACTTCTGGCAAGTTTTAACTACTGGGTGCCAAACTGCATGTGTGCACCTATCCTGCAACCAGGGCCAGCGGCTGCCCAGTCACAGCACAACCGTGTGCATCTGGTGTTGAAGCTATACCAAGGAATCCCACTAAACTCAAGCTGGCCTTGCACGTGGCTGCTTACATGCTTTTGAATCCATGGCATGGATCAGACTAGTTAATTAAAATTTTTTTTACAAGAAGTTGGTTTATTTACCTCAGGAACTGTTGCGAGTTACACCTATGCAAGGAAGGTGTACTGATGCAGCCAAAGCAGTATGAAGACAGCAGTAAATCACTCAAAGTTCTGAATAAGGTCTTTGTTTATTTTGCCTGGATATGTTTCATTGATCTGATTCACTTGTGGGTGTTTGATCCATTCTGTCTTCATCTGGTATGGCTTTGGTCTAGTCTATACTGCTTGCCTTGCCCCCAGTCCATGTATAAAGAGTTCAAAAGAGTTTACCCTGAACACAAGGTTACCAAACTACAGCTATTGAGAAGAAAAGAAGAGGGAATGTTAAATGCTTGGTAGTTCACTTTGGCTTCCCCTCTTGCTGCTAGTCAATTGGTCTTTCTATCCATCTTGGCTATCTGTAGCTACAAATACAGAGCAGTTTCTTTATTCTGTCTGACTTTTTTCAGACTTGGTAGATTATCTTGATTCACAACATCTGTTTTACATCTGACAGTGAAACATTGCTCAAAGGAAGAGAAGGGAAGCACACTGATGCAGGATAGTTTGATGAGGTAGTGTTTCTCTCAAGATGTTCTTTACAAAAAAGATTAATATTTTTTGTTCTAAGGAAATATTTTGATGACCTATGGTATTACAGAGGGAGCTCAGGGAAACTATTAATACATATTTTTAATAGACAGCAGCTTTCCAGGACCTGCATCTGTTCAAACACACAATTTAGTCTATAGAGATGGGCTAACACAGACCACCGTGCACCAGAAGAAGCTGGAAGTCCTCAGTGAGATATGTCTACTGTATTTGTTTTCCGATGTCAGGGATAGCACATGAGCTATGATATTCAGAGGTGCAAAAGTTGGAATCATCAGGATGTAAGGTAACTAACTCCCTCACTTTCTTACAAATTCACTTCATACATTAGGGAATGAATTCAGGGGCAAAAAAAGGAGTGCCACTAGGTATTTTTATGACCTTCAGCTGCTTCTCCAGAAAGACATATGTCTTGCATTGGGTCTGCCATCTTTATACTGGACACACTATAACATCTCACACGGCACTAGATGTTTAGGCATATGAAGTTATCCTTAAATATTAATCTAGGTTCCATAGAAACCCAGAAGTTCAGCACTGAAATGACAAGTTCTTGAGGGAAAAAAAAAGATCTAGGGATTGCAATATTGAGCATAGCAACACTCCAGATTTAGGCACCCCTTTGAACATTCATTCCACACAACTTCAGGAATGTAACTAAACCACATATATTTCAAGGCTGTTTGCACCAAATTCTCTTTGCAGTTAATGGAAAAAGGCAAGACACCTTCAGAGACTGGCAAAGGTCTTACATGTAGACAAATCGTGTAGCCCCTCTGAACTGTACAGTCATTAGTTTCTTAATGTTATTGACACTGTCAAAGGAGTAAAAATAGGCGGGATGGATCTAGGCCTTGGTCATCCACTATAACCCACAACCATGATCTGGGGACCTTGACTCCCTCTCACGGGGAAAGATAGTCTATAAAAGCCAGCAAGCTGAGTGGAAACCTCTCTGAGCAAGCCAAAAGAAATGCAAGAAATGATGAGGTAGTTTGCATACTGTCATGGGAGCAGCATTCACAGCCTTATACTATTCTCTGGAGTTAGGCACTTGCCTAAAGGTCTAAGGAGGTTTCACCTGTAATTACCACCTTTTATCTCAGTGGTCAAACAGCTGGTTATATGCTGAAGTTTATCATGGCCTTAAAGATGACATACTGAAAGCTAGAAAAAGTAAATAGATGAAAGATGTGATGAAAGTTAGCACCTACAGCCAAGTGGATTGAGTAACTATGAGGGGAGAGACCATAAGAGATCTCCCAGGCTTTGCGTGAAGAGAATAGTTGTTATTGCTCTGGTTTGTTTTGTTATGACAGGAAAAATTAGGCAAGAAATATCAAGAGATGGAATCTATTAATTAATTAAGATATATACAAAGGGACTATCCTTTTAAAAATAGCATCTTCTACATTTCAAGTGTGTGTCAATAACTTTTCCTTTTAGTAAAAACCTCACCAGCACTGAAATTTCAATTGAGAAAAATGGACAGTGAGAAAATAATACATTGGGTTTTTTTCTGCACCCCAGTGTCCCGAGGGAATTGGCTGATGTAGTTGTCAAGACACTCTCCATGATATTTGAAAACTCATGGCAGTCAGGTAAAGTCCCTGCTGACTGGAAGAAGGGAAACATGACCATTTTTAAAAAAGGAAGAAAGGAGGACCCTGGGAACTACCGACCTGTCAGCCTCACCTCTGTGCCTGGGAAGATCATGGAACAGATCCTCCTAGAAGATATGCTCAAGCACATAGAAGACAGAGGGGTGATTTGAGACAGCTAGCATGGATTCACCAAGGGCAAGTCCTGCCTGACCAACTTAGTGGCTTTCTATGAAGGAGTGACTGCATCAGTGGACAAGGGAAAAGCAATGGATGTCATCTACTTGGATTTCTGTAAAGCCTTCAACACAGTCCCCCACACCTTCTCTCTAAATTGGAGAGATATGGATTTGATGGGTGGACTGTTCAGAGGATAAGCAATTGGCTGGATGGTCGCATCCAGAGGGTCATGGTCAATGGCTCGATGTCCACACGGAGACCGGTGACAAGTGGAGTCCCTCAGGGGTCCGTAACTGGGACCGGTGCTATTTAACATCTTCATCAGTGACATAGACAGTGGGATCAAGTGCACCCTCAGCAAGTTTGCAGATGACACCAAGCTGAGTGGTGTGGTTGACACACCAGGAGGACAAGATGTCATCCAAAGGGACCTGGACAAGCTGGAGAGGTGGGCCTGTGTGAACCTTATGAGGTTCAACAAGGCCAAATGCAAGGTCCTGCACCTGGGATGGGGCAACCCCTGGTATCAGTACAGGGTGGGGGATGAAGAGATTGAGAGCAGCCCTGCCAAGAAGGACTTGGGGGTAGTGGTAGATGAAAAGCTGGACATGAGCCGGCAATGTGCGCTTGCAGCCCAGAAAGCCAACCGTATCCTGGGCTGCATCAAAAGAAGCGTGGCCAGCAGGTCGAGGGAGGTGATTCTGCCCCTCTACTCTGCTCTGGTAAGACCTCACCTGGGGTACTGTGTCCAGCTCTGGGGCCCTCAGCACCAGAAGGACATGGAGCTGCTGGAGTGGGTCCAGAGGAGGGCCACCAAAATGATCTGAGGGCTGGAACACCTCTCCTATGAGGCCAGGCTGAGGGAGTTGGGGTTGTTCAGCCTGGAGAAGAGAAGGCTGCGAGGAGACCTTATTGCGACCTTCCAGTACTTAAAGGGGGCCTGTAGGAAGGATGGGGGCAATCTTTTTAATAAGGCCTGTTGTGACAGGACAAGGAATAATGGATTTAAACTAAAGAAGAATAGATTTAGACTAGACATAAGAAAGAAATTTTTTACAATGAGGGTGGTGAAGCACTGGACCAGGTTGCCCAGAGAGGTGGTAGAGGCCCCATCCCTGGCAACATTCAAGGTCAGGTTGGACGGGGCTCTGAGCAACCTGATCTGGTTAAAGCTGTCCCTGCTCACTGCAGGTGGGTTGGGCTGGATGATCTCTAAAGGTCCATTCCAACCCAAAGCATTCTATGATTCAGTCTATGATTGTCAGTGACACTTGCCACCAATGCGTCAATATATCAGTGGTGTCCCAAAAGGCCTTCCTTTACCCACCTCCTATAGGTACAGCTACTGGTAGGGGTGAAATCCAGCATGTTTCCTGTTCTTAGACCAAGCTCTGTGAATTCAGTAGCTCTGACCAAATTCAGACACCAGCTGCACCTCCTTTCTGAGAATTTGTGTGAAAACCAGGGACAAAGCAGACCAAAATATTGTTTAACTTAACCACAGGATTAAACTATGTAGAGAAAAAAAGCACATTAAAAAACCCAGCATGCATTCTACATCCCTTTATGGCTGTCCCAGCTCTCTCAGACACCCAGTTATATGACCAAAAGTAGTGTTATTCCCACAAACAACTTTACAGCCTCTCATGTAGGAGTTCCCTTTTTAAGCTACTACACTTCTTTTGATCTCTGTTGGGCGTAGGCTTTCTCCTGTCTTGCCACTGTCTTTTAAAGTTCTCAGACACTTTGTGAAGAAGCAGTCTGGTTTCAGCATTTCTGTTTTGTCCCCTATATATCTTTTGTCTCCTTTATAGCTTCTATGAGACCAAGACAAGAAATGAATTCTGAAAGTCCTACAGTAACCAGGTAGGCCTCCAGTGTTCATTTATCATCACAAAAGAACATCTCCCCTGCCTTT
This sequence comes from Pelecanus crispus, assembly GCF_030463565.1. Classification (NCBI taxonomy): domain Eukaryota; kingdom Metazoa; phylum Chordata; class Aves; order Pelecaniformes; family Pelecanidae; genus Pelecanus; species Pelecanus crispus. The sequence goes on along the minus strand of NC_134644.1, from coordinate 161,379,870 downwards.
TTAGAGCTAATACAGGAGACTTTTCCCCACAGAATGCATCTATTTCAGATATCATCTTTGTGGATTTCTCATGCAAATATGACCAAATGAGACCATAAACTCATCCTTTATAGGGTACCATCCAACTGCCTTCTAAGAGAGAGGGGCACGAAGAGAAGACAAAGATTGGCTCTATGTCTGTGCACAGCAGACACAGTAGCACTGTAGACAATTACATTTCAGCAGATGATAAAGTGCTATGATGCAAACTTCTTCACTTCATTAAATGAACATTTCCTTTCTGCTCGGGTTCGAGTCTGTGTGTGTTCTACTCAATAATGTCTAAGCTCCCCGACCCATTCCAGAGATAATTAAGACAAATATTGTTACACTTAATTAATAAAGCATGGCATTTTATTTAAACAATCTTAAATTCAACTGCCACATAAAACCAGCTAAAAGAACTATTGTAAAGATGGTGACATTCAGAGCTGAACTTTTCTTATTTATGCACCAGTTATTAGACATTCAGATGTTTCTTACTATAAAATGGAGGACTCCGATGCGACAGATCTTCCCAAAATACATTCTTATTTATTTTGCAGAATTACTGTGATTGTGCATATCAACAAGTTCTAGGGGGGGAAACTGCACCGGTATCAACCACCTATAAGGAATAAATCATAATTTAACCCATATTCATTCATTTAACCACCAGTATTGCTCACTCTCTACTAAAGTATGCAAACTGGTTTTTTATTAACAACATTCTGGATGATGTGTAAAAGATTAACACAATACAGCTAATACCATATATTTATAACAATTAGAAATCAGTGACAGGTTGGTGTTATGACAACCAGCTCCTAATCAAGTGGAACATATATGTGTACAGTACTGCACATGACACTGATAAAACTTGGCTGGTTTTTCCTCATGCAGTGTTAGTAATACTGCACTGTATTGCTGTCTCAGACAGCAATCCTTCCTTTAACATTTTTAATACATTATAGTTGCTTTTAGTAATTTAAAATTAATAAGGTATTTTTCAGGAGTACCTTTACGTCAGTTTTCAGCTTGTAATTGGCAAATCCTTGTCAGAGTTTCTACTATCTTGACCAGCATGGTAGTCACACTAATGGTCTGTAGTTGGAGCTATTTCTAGCATAATTTCATAAAGAAACACAATCTGGATAATTATGCAGGGTGTATATGGCTTGGAGGAGTGATTATCTGCGTGATCTTCCAAATGTGTGTTCCACTTGTAAGCTAATTTAATCATAAGCATTGGAACGGGCTGCCCAGAGAAGTGGTGGAGTCACCATCCCTGGAAGCATTCAAAAAACGGGTAGATGTGGCACTTGGGGACATGGTTTAATCCAGTCTACCCTTAATTGGTTTAGTGTGGACTTGGTAATGTTAGGTTAATAGTTGAACTGGATGATCTTGAAGGTCTTTTCCAACCTAAATGATTCTATGATTCTATGATTCTATCTAACAACAGGGTAGAGGATTAAACTTTTCTAAGCCTTTACTGGTTTCAAACACTGGCATAGGGGAGAGAGAGACTATCAGTACTGCAGTGGGAACTCTCCTCCTGTTTGATACCAGAGAATTTACATGGAAGAACTTTTATGAATAGTCCAGCCCTTAAGAAATTAGAAACCAGGTAAAAAAGCAATCATAAGACACAAATTCAGGGGCTGCCAAGCTTCATTAGTTTCGCTGATGATGGAATAAGTTCTTGCATTGCCAATAAAGCACTCGGTTCAAGTCTGTGAGTTCATCATGCCAGGTCCCACTTTACAGGTTGGAATATCCTGATTTTAAGGAATTTTTCCATTCTCTGATTTCTCTGATTTTAAGCATTCCTGCCAATGCAATTACTTGTGAATCAGTCAAAGTTACCTCTGGAAAAGAGTCTCTGGTAGGCCAATCTAGCTGTATTTAATAATGCCATTTTGGATTATTCCACTGTTCTAAGAAACGAGACAGAGGAAAAACTACAAGCCATTCTGCATACTAAGGAAATATCAAAGCAGGATTTGTCTGCAAATGTCAGACTTCACAAAGGCTGTCTCTACACATACAATAGTGAGGGTTTTCCATTTACACACAAAACCTATTAGAGATCAATTCCAATCTACAGAAATCTGATTAAGGCTTCTCATTTTGCAATTCACTCAGCCCAAATTGCCATCCAAGGGGAATTTCAATTGAATAAGGACTGGAAGATTGAGCTGGACATTCAGATGCTTAATCTGACTGTGTTTGACTTCGTTCCAAGTGTTTCCCCATTCCTGGCTCCTACACACAACTTTTATATTATGCCATAAATACTGTCATCAAATTAATCATGCTATGCTGTATATAGGTCAGCTGGAAAAAGATTATCACTATACATGACATGATGTTGTATGAAGAGCTGGAGCAAAGAAAACTCAGTAGGAAATATGGCTGATCATCTACTTAATAGAATATTTTTCAGTTTTTTATTTAGGCTCTCATCAGAGGCAACTTCAACCTCAAAGGAAAATAAAGGGATTTCAGCAGGAGTTAGGCAACAAATAATTTAGCATCGCTGAAGGCACTCATTCTCTTTTGATAGCTGAGAGGGCATGACAAAGAGATGTGAGCATCCCTTCCATGGATTTGCCTCTTTGTGTCTGTGTATTTTCCCCAAGATAACCCCAATTAGCTTGAGTCCAAATTCATTGCTTTTTTGATGAGTACCTGAGATTGGGCAAAGCTCTCAATAGGAGCAGTTCTGCTCAGCAAAACAAAGGTGCCTGAATTGCTGTAATCTGCCTGCTAGGGAGGACAATGGCCAGGAAAATGCAGCACCCTGAATGTTATCATATGCTAATACCAGGGTTCAAATGCTTTATAAACACTGGCAATACACTTTGCTTTAACACTTGTTCTAAAGCTTATATGGCATCATTTATACTGCTGTTGCAACCTTGGCTTGCCAGTGCCGGGATGCTAGACCTTGATAAAATCATAAGGTGATTCTGCTGTGCAGGCAAACCCTTTTGTAATATGTCTTCTGAGCAGAGCTGGGGGTGAGCATCACCCCCAGCAGGAACGTGATTGTACTATACCATTTGAGTCCCATCTAAGCCCTAAAAAGAGTAGCCTCTTGTCCCAGAGGAAATTTCATACCCTGTGCTGCCTAAACTAGTTCTTCTTCCCATGGAGGGTTGTAAATGGACCCTTTATTCCACCTACAAACCTTAGAAAACTTTTTCATAAGGCTATCTCTGCTGAAGACACAGTGATCTCATTGTTGTGGCAAACACTGAACAGACCGTTCTTGCAATGACACTTCCACTTGAGAGCCCTACTAGTGTAGGGCTTAGAACAGGCTTTAGCAGAAGTCGCTTCATTTTTTATATTTGTATTTTGTTTGTTTGTTTGTTTGTTTTGCCAATTGACCGCAAAGATGCCTTCTCTGTGAAGCTGTGGAGGTTTGTCGGCAGCAGCTTGGTCCACATGGATTTTACAACAGCAGTCATTGTGTTCATATATTTCAAAGAGAAACTCTGGGACCACCACTGAGCTGAGATTTGTGGAGAAAAGCAGTTCCCTGGGCTTGCAAGTTCCTTGTCCAGTGCCAGGAAGCCTGGAAGCCATGATGTCCCCAAGCTAGAGGCTGAGATCCCATATAGTGGTACTAGCCCAACCCTGCATTTTGAGGAAGCCCAGTCTGTACATAAGGTTGCACTGGAGCTGTGCACCTTGACAATGAGCTAAGTGAGCTGTCAAGAAACCACAGGACTTTCTGATGGCAGCTGATTTCCTGGCAGGAAGAGTTTCCTCAGAACTCTGCATGGGTTTTGTCACTTTGCCAAAACCCACCCATTTCACAAAACATTTTGATTTCAACAAATCAGTGGTTTCCAAAAAGCTGGGGGGGGTGGGGTGGGGTGGAGAGAAAAAAGAGCTGTTTAAAGGCAAAGTTCCCAACCAAGTCAAATGATTTCATTCAGTTTTCCCAAAGCTGTAAATCAGTGCAATTGCTTGTTTCAAAACAGGAGCCCCCAGTTGTGTTTGCCAGTTTGGAATGGTCTTACATACCAAGTCTTGAAACGGCTGACAGCACTGTATTGTGCAAATGTCCTGCTAAAATGATAGAGTATGCCTGTATATAGACTCTTGCTCTCTTGTGAAGATCCTCCCACAGTCCCCAGCACGATGTCCATGTGCCTGTTTCCCAGGAGGATGAATGGCTATGGCATCAGTCTTACCACAGAGTCCTTCATTCAAAATAGAAATTGCAGGCTCTGGAGCACAGAATATGTTCACTGCCTTTCTGTGTCCTGCTATCTTAGAGTGTAATTTAAACAGGACAGGTAACAAGCAGTGAAGGCATCCAGGTATGTCTGGCAGTCACAAACAACCGGAAGAAAAACTGTCCTGCTGGGGACACTGGGTAACTCATCTGGCTCCTTGCCCGGGCTAGGTCAGTGTTACAGCAACTTCTTTAGGTAACAATAATTCTATTTTAAAGCACCAGTAGAGCCACCCTAGAGGATTCTTAACCAGCTTTACACAGAGTGCCTTTTCCAGTGATTCCTCCCATTTATTCTCAAAATGAGCTTCTTGGGATTGATACCTCTGTTGGATGATTGACCAAAAGGTCTTATGCAGAGTAAATGAGAGACCCTGGCACTTGACAAGATGCATGCCACAAATAATCATGCAAACCTCAATATCCAGAAACATTCATGTGTCTGTGAGTTAGAGATGGCAGGGTTGCTGTGCAAGATTTATGTCTAAGTCACATTCTCCAGTTGTGATTGCTTTACACTAACTGGCATGCTTTGCCTGCACCCAGAAGCACAGCTGGCTTCGGATTTCAGCTTGTGTGGATTTCCACCAGCTTTAGCCTCAACAGTAGGCAACCCTCTCCTCTGTGCCATACATGGCAGCAGCATCCCTGTGGTGTGCAGGAAGGTAGATAGCAGAAAGCAGGTGAAAGCCACTGCATTTCACTTTGAATAATCAAATCAGAGTGTCTGTGCCAGAATACTGGGAACATGCTGCTCTTTTACTCAGGCTACACGGGCCCTACAGCCAGTCATTTCCCACCTCCAGCATCCCACCCTGGATCCCATCCCGGGATACCTCCCTGGTGCTCCTCAGCTGCACGGCAGGGCTGGGGCCTCGGAAGCAGCAAGGATGGTGGATTTCAGGAGCTTGTGAGCTCAGAGAAGGGCATCAGTATTTAAGCAAGGACTAGCACATTGTTTATTAAAGCAACTAGCTAGGACAGGGCATAAAGTGAGAGGAAGGCAGCTAGGGCACCACCAAAATACATGGGAATTAAAATGTGACCATGTAAGTATTACTGCAGTATAAGTCTCCAGCAGTTCACCAGTCACATCGAAGTTAGGGGCTGGGTGGACAGGCCACTTTTCAGAGCAAAACAACAGTTTGTAGAACTATAAACTGCCCATGCAGCCTTTATGTCTCAATGAGAAAAACAGGAATTGCAGTCACCCAAACTGAGCCAGAGCCTTGTATATCAGCAACATGTTTCTGCTGCTGCTGGCAGTCTCACATCTCCCTTAAATAAGCTTCGTCTGAGTAACAGAATTAGACCTGTAATTTCTGCAAAATTCCTGACTGCTCAGTTTGGGACTGGCAAAGGTTTTCTTTTTATTCAGTATAATTCAACAGAATACTATAATAATACCAGGGAAACCTAGCAGCGCTACCTTAGCACTAACAAGTACAGTACATCCCGAATAACCACCCTGAAACCACAAAAGCTGCTTTTTATGATGACTGTTTCTAATAATGTCCGAGTCCCTTGGTTCACATCTTTTCAGTCTTTCACACTTAGACTGTGCAAGGCACCGGGGTTGCAAACAGGCAGGCTTTGCTCTGCTCTGCACGAAATGTAGACCTCTGCAAGGAGAAATGTCACCAGGTAGCAAAGCCATGAAACAGCAGACGTAATCCATCAGCTGGTTTAAAGACAAACTCCCCGCTGTTTCGCTAGCCTACTTTCAACCCCAAAAGAATGTGGGGATGTTTACAGACTCGGCGTCCCTAAAGCCAGCGCAGCTGCAATTTCAGCTCAGCTGGCAAAATGCTCCCACAGAGAGCCAAAGTGGCCAACGTGCTACTCCCGACAGCGAGTCTGTCCCTTAATGCAGTTTATTAGCTTCATGTGTGCAGCAGTTTGGAAACGTTACATGGGCACCAGCAGAAAAAGCGTATCTCAGGGGGAAGCCAAAGATGGAAGAAGAAGATGGGAGGACATAAGGCTGAGTGTGCAGCTGGAGGGAAGCACCTGGCCCTGTCCAGACGGCTGCTTTGGGGGGAGTTTCTTGAGGAGGACGGAGAGGTGAGCCCCAGTCTTGAGCATCTGTGCCCTCTAGTGGCTAATAAAGGAGTGGAGACAGAGGAGGTCACTCCTGTCCCCACCTTCATCAGAGGCTGGGGTGGTACAGCCATGCCCACCTTCTGCAGAAGAGGCACCACATGGACTTATAGAAGATAACAGACATGGCCAGATGAGCAAGGCAGGAAAAATGCCCCGACTCCCTCTTGTGACAGGGGGGCTGTATGGTAGCACTCTCTCCAAATAATGTATGTCCCCACCGGAACTGATGAGGCATGAAAAATATCTACTTGGGAGGCTTGGAGGCCCCTTGCCACAGTCCTTTCTCCCGCCAAAAGCATAACACTGAGCTAATGGCCCTGTAACTTTGTTTTGATTTCCCGAGCAGTCTTGAGTTACCTAATATCTGGCTGGCTTCCCTCAATGGCTTTCCAGCAATAGTTCTCAAACAGTTTTCATTAGATACCAAATACTAACTATCATGAAGTTCCTCCTGAAACCCCTGTTAACAGTATCAAAGGCCTTGATGCTAATGTTGCCTTTCTGTCCTGTTATTTTTCTTTCTGCCTGTTTTGATAATCTTCTTTAATTTGTTTGGACAGAAGATGCACGCACACACATAAGTTTATGTTTATTAATACATGTGTACATGCATATGTAAATGCACACATACATGTACACATACACATATATGTATATGTATAACACAGCAGCTCCTAGAGCTCTTTGGCATGTGGAGGATATGTGAATAATCTGTCCTTAGGCTGGTGTCATGCCCACTTCTGTGTACATCTAGTCAATGCAAACAGTGAGAGGACCAGGATAGGCAGTTCATCTATTCCTTTACCATCCTCCATGTCCTTTAAATGATTTGCACCTCTGGGGGAGCTAAGAAGGAAGATAATTATGCTTAAGCCATGGAAGAACCAGGGACAACCTAGCATCCAATATTCCTGCATTTCATTGTGCTGACCATATATGTTATGATAATTGGGCACACGAAAGATTTCAGCCCATATCCACAAGACACCATTTCAGGGGCCAGAAATGGCTGCTTAAGCCTGTACCACAGTCACTGAATTTATTTCAGAAGGCATCAGTAATTTCAGTGATTGCTCTTTTTCTGAAGACCTTGGAACACCAGCACTATAGAGCAGCTCTAGCTCTGCATGGCTCCCCAAAGTTCTCCATGTTACAGTCAAATACGAAGCACATATTTATGGCTCAAATTGGGATGAGACACTTCCAGCCTACCCAAATTCCTCTGAGCGGAGACCTTGTTAGTAAAAGCTTACAGTCTCCTGGCAGTCATTGTTCTGTCTCTTTTCTATTTTGGGGGGGAATTTTTGCTGGCATCAGTCTCATAAAACCATGCTATGAATTAGGTGGAAGAAGAAATCTGTCTCAGGGTTGCTTTGATACCTCATTTTTAGCCTTTATTTGAATGGGGCTTAAATCAGAAAAGAAACTGATTTTTTTTAGAGAGTATCAGGTTTCCTGTGACTGTGTGAAGGGAAACAAGCCATTAATAAAATTTTGCTTAGCAGCACTAATAAAGAATTTTGTCTCTGCAGACTTTGAAAAACTAATAATTTGCCATTCTTTTTTTCTGTAATAAGGATGTGTCAAGCACACATATGCCCGTCTTTCAAGAAACTGTTCCTGCTGAAAATATGATTAAATCAGGGGACTGTATTTGAAGTTGTGATGCTCAGATTATGGTACAAACTATTTTGATCTTGTTATTTTAGTGTATTAGTGCATTAAAGCCAAGTTAGGTATTTATGTTAGGAGTTCCTATCCACATACAGAATACTACGAGTCTCTCAGCAAAAATGTAAATGAGATTGTCATGCAATGAGAAACGCATCCTAGATTTTTTGTTACGATATAAACAAGGCATTAGATTTACTTGCGAATGTGGCATCCCACGAGCATGCATAAGACAGATTTATGAATCAGATGATAAACTTTCATAAATTTTAACATGAATAAGAACTTGATCAAACATTAATATCACCAAGTTTAACTTGTTTAACTTTAAGTTTAACTTTAAGTTTAACTTTATTTTGCTGTTTCAAAAACCTGCAAGGAGTGGAAGTAGAGCATGCTGTCTGTAGAAACTATTAGCCTGGCCTGTGAGCAGTATAGCAGAATGCAGCCATAAATGAGATGGCTCCAGAGCCTGCAAAAAGAGAACATGGACAGCAAATGATCAGCTGCCTATGGGAAGGGAATTGAAAATAATACCACTTTAATCAAGCCATTTATCTGACAGGCAGATAATACTGGATAAAGATCTTTGTAGCAGGATTCATTCAATCTGTCAAACAGTGGGAGCCAGGGGAGTATAAATTCCTAAATAATCAATCTATGTAAAGAAATCCACTGTTTTACTGATGAAATTCTGTCAGCAAAAAGACAAGACTTGGGCTTAGCTGTAAGACTTCATCCCCCACTTCTAAAGGACTTGTGACTCAAATTGTTTTCAGTCTGTGTTCAGAGCAGCATTGCCTTGGTGGCCTGCCAACTTCTTATTCAAACAGGACTTCTGCTACGGGCCTGAGGCCATGCCTTCAAGGGCATTGAGATGACTGAAAATGCAGATAACCACTGTCTAGGGCATCACCAGTTAAAAGCTCTCTGAAATCTTTTGGCTTTAGGGCCTAATTTGTTTTGCTACATAGAAAACTCTTCTCGGTGTGAATCCCTTCCCGCTTATCTTCTGCTCCTGGATCAGCAGTAGCGCTGGTCTGTCCAGGTGAAAAAGTGAGAAGAGGCAATAATCACTGGCTGAAAGTGTTCACACTGACTTCCCACTGTTGAAGGAACAGGGGAAAATGAGCAATTAGTTCAGGCAACAGTTCACTGACCTTTTCAGACACTTACCTGTAATTACAGCCTTTTCTCACTGACAACCTTGAAGGGATGGGGATGCTCCTGACTGCTCCCCACAACTCCTGCCGGACCCTTGCAGGGTCTCGCTGGGGCTCATAATCCATGATTTGAGAAATATAATTTAATAAATATGTAGAAGTGACATATACAGAGTGACTTGGTTATAGAAGTGGAGAAGAAAGTAGCACATCAGTCCCCCTACACTTGAACATCATCCAGAAAAGACCAGATTTTTTTTCCTTTTGGGCTTCATAGTGAATTCAAATATCAAGGCCTAATTCTTCTTTTGTGCCTCTATAATTCAGTAGTAACATGAGAGGAGAAGCTTACCACCGAACCTCAGATGAAAGGTATTTGTAACTGCTATGACTTCCAATTTTAAAAGAAAATATTTTAATTACAATGCAATGCAGTGGGAGTTAGAGAAGCTTACATTTCTGTTTATTTTACATGGTGCCCAATCCTTTTCTTTTTTTTTTAATTCCAAGGCAATTCTCCCATTGACTTCATTATGAGCACAGTGTGATATGCCTGAGCTAACATCGAAAAGCACAAGAGATCCATGTGGTGGATATTAAGATACAGCAGTTATACAAGGATAAAACCTAATTCTGTGATCACATGGAGGTAACGCAGGACTGCTTCCAGTTAAGTCAGGGATACTTCACCGGTATAAAGTCAGTGCAACTCTATCTATTACTTTAAAAAGGGAGTTCATAACCATTTTTCTACACTCACTAATCTGTAACTAATCATAAATTTAGGCCCCTGAGCACACTCACCCTGAGCTGCAAAACATGTACCTGCATGCCTAGTGGCAGAGCACAAGCCAGCTGTGGTCCCAAAGCCATTTAGACATCTTAGCTTGCAGCAGCACCTACACTAGCAAATCCTGACTCTTGCTGGCCTTGCTGCAAGACCACAGGGTTCTAGTGCTACAAAACTGTCCCCTGATAGTTAGCTTGTAATTTTCCAGGGTCCCATAGTATGCTTACCAGAACTGAAGCCCATCTTAGTCTTCCTAACTATGGAAAGGACCTAGTGTATTTTTTCATTCTGCATTACAATTTTGAAGGCATTCTGCAAGGAAAGTCTTACATATGTGAGAAATATTTGGTTAATATGAACATCTGTAAATCAAAGACTTTGAGACTCAGATTCCTCAGCAGATGGGATACAGTTTTCAGCAGTGACTAAATGATTTAGAAGCCAAAGACCTGTTTTCAAAGAGACAGGTTCTTAAATCTCATTGAAAGTCAAAGGGAAATAAATTTGTGAGTCCAATTTAAAAATAGAATTTCAGTGTGTGTGAAAGCATTGGTTACTCATCCTTGAGAAAGTATTTTGTTGTCAATTTAAAGAATCCAACCTCTGGATTTTGGGCTGGACATCTTCACATATAAACAGAGAACAAATTCTCCCTACTGTGGGAATTAGTGGCTAAAATGTTGTGTTTCGGAAGATGCAGGTATTCAGAACAGATAACACAGAGTTTCATCCTGGCCTGAAGCTATTAAATGGGTCTTTCACTCATATGAATAGGGAGAATTTCACCCCCTTCAGTGCAGTTTCTCTGTGATGTGGAGTAGACAGGCTCTGGCACTATTGCTGCATAAGTGTCCATACCTCAGTCATTGGTTCAGGGTTTGTGGGAGCAGAAGGAGGTTATGAGCTCTGAGGTGTTTCTCCTGAAGATCAAAGCATCCACACCAGCAACCAAACCATGAAAACTTTCTGTTTTCTGTCACACAACTGCCTGTTGGTGGTCTGTGGTTTCCCCTGAAGCAGCGCGGGCCACAGATGGGGCTGTTGGCAGAGACCATGCCACAGCCTGCATGGGAAGGGGTGCGTGGGGATCTCCTGCCACCAACCCACTGGGTGGAATTAAATCCCCATTAGCTGCAGGTTATTCACTTCTCCAACCAGCTCCCACTAATGCCCAGGAAAAGCCACCCACCTCTCTGCTACTGCTGGATGTGCTGCATGGGGAGGAGCTAGAAGGAGATGGTTACCAGAGTTGTGCCAGAGGAAGTGCGCTGGAATATTAGCAGGGAAGGGATTGAACAGGTGACCCAAGCTTGAATCACTGTGACTGTGTTTGCATTCAGTTCCTGGGAAGACAGTGTTTAAACTTAAAGGCACTGGGAAGGATGGACAGCCCCTGTGTTTGTCATAGGAACACAAAGAACAAAAAAAAGCAGGAACTCTCTGAGATGTAGAATCAATAATGCTTCACTTCATACAGATTTGTGTCTTGTTTGTGATCTCCCTGTGGATCCTTCAGTGTCTAGCAAAGGGCGACCTGTTTTGGGTCATTTTTCTATTTACACTAAGCCTCTGAAGGACCCAGGACTTCTCAAGGTGCCTATTTTCCTAATTTGGGACTTTTCCTTCCTCCACTAGAAAAGATCTGAGGAGGTGATGTGGCTGTTTGTTGAAGGCTGTTCCCTCCTTGACCTGAAGCTGGGTGCAGCCTTCATCCCTCCCTGCTTAAGCGACTTGAGTTTGTTCCAATTAGTTCTCTACTACACTCATTTCTATAACTTGACAACATCAGCACCTGACTGTGGGGAGCTTACTTCTCGTGTGTTAATAGTCCTGTAATGCTTAGATTAAAGGCTTAAAAACCACATAAATTATATTTCCTTTGTTTGCATCTTACATTCATGTGAGCAAGGATTTGCAAAAATTGCACAAATTTTTATGTTTTCCCCTTCCCTCACAGTAGCACCAGCCCTTGAATTCTCATCACCCCTTCACAGTCCTGAGATGGAAATTTTAATGCTGAAGTACCCCAAAAACGTGTTCTCAGGCCTCCACCAGCACCATCATTCATCCTATTTCAGGAATGTCAGTCCCTCACATCTTTCGCACCCCGCTGTCATGTGCCAACATGATTGACACTGCTGGGAATGATCTGCCCACTCCTCCTAAATGCGGTCGTGGGCTGTCAGTGTTGCAGACATGCAGACAGGAGGAACACGGACCCTTGAAGAGTGTCAGATGGCCATCTGCCAGCCAAGGCACAATATGGTGGCTACTGCCAAGCCAGCTGGGTCCTCGCTCTTCCAGCTGGTACAAAAGTTGCCAGGCAGCCTCCACTCCAAGAATATTCAAGCATTTGGGGCTATAATCTATGCCATGTGTTACTCTGTTTCTACTACATAGTGGAAAATAATTTATTCAGATATGCTAAATTATATTTTTGATGTTCCACAAACAGTTCATTGTGAAAGTCAGTTTTGGCATTAACTAGAAAATTTGGTACTTTTTGCTCATTGTGTATATTATTATAATGGTCCTTTTCATTTAATCTAAATATTGTAGCTCATTTACCTTCTTGGATGTCACAACCAGCTCTAGGCCGCATAGTTCTGCTGCTGTCTACCAGTTAAATGATTACTTAAATATTTTATAAATAATTAGTGGGTAACTATTTTTTTGCTGGATGACATCTACACCCTTTTGTCCAAAAGAATCCCTCATATTCTCTTCTTTTTAGTGCATACTGAGAGCCTATAGCATGCTGATCATTGACTTTCTAAACAAGAAGGGCCGAAGAGAATTTCTTCTGAGCAATTCATTTTCACTCAGTTCTTGACAGAATTGAAAATGGACCCTTTTTTATAAATGAAACGTTACTAGCAAAGCAAAAATAGGAATAGAGCACAGGCCATTTAGTTTGAGATTCAGAGATCTTTACCACTTGAGCTCAATGAGAATTTCCTACTGTTAGCAATGGTATGGAGCTTCTAAGCTTTCTTTAGTCCATAATCAGACATTATATGATAATTAGGTATGTCCGTACATAACTTTATTTCTAAGCCTTTCCTTGGAGAACAAAATCTGCTTCAGTTTGCACATATTTCAAAAGGTATTGGCATAATTTTCATTTTCATTTCCCTTTGCATCTTTAAGTTTCACTCTAGTCTCCCTGGCTTTTTTGGTGGAAGCTCAAAAATCAAAAGTGAGCGAGTGCAGTTTTGTGTTCTGTTGTGCACTGATCTCCAGGAATTTCTTTCCTCCACTAGATCTACCATGTGACCACCTAAGAATCTGCTTTTTTTCTTTCTGGAAAAAAATGATCTTTTACTTTGTTGTCCTTTTCTACCATATACATCACATTCTGCAACCATTCCACAACAAAAATAATTCTCACTAATGTCCACATACTAAACAATTGAACAGTCACAAATAAATAATTTCAGAAAAGCTATTTAATCTCTCTCTACATCCCAGTGTAATATGATTTCCAAACTTCTTTTAAGACAAGCAAAAAAAAAAAATCTGGTTTTATCTTTCCTGTCATTTTATTCTAATTGAAGTTTATCACATTCTTTATACTGACTTCCAAATGCCTCACCCTTTTTTCATCAGGAAGGGCAATTCTTAGAGACGTGTGAAATGTTTCATTTGAACTACAAAAGACTGGAAGCAGACTTGCTGTGAATTCATCCTGCATTTGCAAATCATCAGTGAATCGTTAAACTCAGTGTGTCTGCTGAGTTGTCTGCAAGCTTGTGTCTGCTGTCACTAGGCAGGTGTTACTGGCCCTTGTCCTCGGGAACTTCCATGGCTGTTGTTCTGGGGCATTTCCAGGGAAAATGTGGTCCACCACTTAGAGGCCACTTGCGGCCTTTTGTGGTTTTCGGACACCTGTGTCTTGTGCTGGAACAGAAACTTCATGCAAACCTTTGTGATTCCCCATGAACCTTAAATGTGTCACATTTTCTTAAATAGTAAAATGGAGGTGGTCCAACCCCAAACCTTCTGGGATCTGTATACACAAGTACTTCAGTCCTGATGGTTGCAAAGTTACTTCAAAGCAAAAGTAATTTTGAAACCAGATTAAAGCTAATGTGACATACTAAACTCTGATCTGAAGGAGCTAAAGTCCAAACATACGTTGTCCTCTGCAGGTACAGGGGTTATCAGCCCCAGCAGGCAGGCCAGACTGAGGACAACAGCGTCTGAAACCACCACAGCCAGACACGGCTGCCAACATCTGCACAAGCTGGTCGGTCATGCAGAAGTTGGGGGCAATAGCAAAAATTAGTTGTGTTTGTGGATGTTGTGGGTTATGCTTCATGTAGAAGAATAATTGACATTTCTTATAACAGCTTGTGAGCCTTCAGACCTTCTCACAGCAGTGGCCACCAGCTGCTGCAGCAGCTGCTACCCCACTGCCTGCATTATTCAGGTGATCCACCTGGACTGCCTCAGCAGTCCCTGGCATTTAATAATCACTTGAAATAATCAGAATACTCTAATATTACAACATGGTAAAATAAAATTATGTTATCTTTCTAATTCTTATCATATTCTTATCATATTCTTATCATATTCTTATCATATTCTATCTTTAAAAGTGCTAACCCACCTGTTCAGACATCTTGGAGATTTGACAAATAGGCACTAGCACTAGCAAATCTTGCTGAGGCAGTTGAAAGTGATACCTCTGTCAGGGTAGGAGTCAGCTGCAGATGAAAATGTCTGGATGTCTGAATAGCAGAATCTGAGCTCCCATTATCATCAACAGAGATGCGGAACTTGATTCAGTTGCTCAGACACAGGCACCAGCTGCCATTTGAGATGTCCTAAGGGTACCACCTCACCTCCAGCTGCTTCCCCAAAGAGCATGAGTGTTTTCATAGGCCCTGGGTTATATCCACTGGTCTCTGAGTTGTATCTGCGGCTCTGTGGGTGTCTCCAATATCCTGGGCATCTCAAATGCTTGATGCCTGCATGTGGGCAACTGAATGAATCCTCAGCCAATACACCAGAGGAACCTGGAGAGCAGTTTGGAAGAATTAAGTGGATTTATCGACAAAGCTATGACATAAGGAGGAGACGGGACTCACCTCAGCGAGTGCCAGCAGCTCTCTGACAACAGGAAGTATCAATCCAGGGAGCCTCATCTCCTTTCTCCACCTCTCCCCCTAGTAAATCCAAGAGCATTATATTTGAGTTTAATGCCTCTTAAGTTAGCTTAGCTGGAGCAAAAGAAACCACAGCTGTGACAAGACACTGTAAATAGAGAATGGATTAAGAGCATCCAGCAACCCTGCTAACTTGAGCTATAGCCTATACCTCCCTATGGGCTAGTTAACTTGTGTGCAAGAATATATCCACATTGAATGGAAGGGCTTTGTTTGTGGATGGAATTCAAATTAAGAGCAATACGTCAGTTATTTCTGCAGCAGAGACAAGTCCTTAATAAGTAAGGGCAATTCCATTTTATACTAGATTTTAAAATGCCTCAATGAAAGGAGTTAATTTTCTCTTTAGGCAGAATTCACATAAGCTTTTAATTGCTATTCTGTAAAGATAACCACTTTAGTTATCTTTCACTATTCACTTACTCTTCTCAATAGTAGCTGGTAAATTCAGATGTTTCTGTGAAACAGTCATGCCACTGCAAATGGCTACAGATCAGAAAGAACTTCTTTAGAACATGCATTTGCTTTAAATGTGCCTGCGTCGTGCATTTGCACTGAATTATATTTGGGTTCTTGATCTGGAAATGTTTTATGTCAGATTTTGTGCTGATGCATTATGGATAATCAAGGACTTCTTAAACATACAGGTATCAAGAAAGTCAGACTTCAGTTGTCCCTCCCAGCCCTGCAGACATCTTGTCTTTGGGGGTAAGGAATGTTGACAGGTCTAAGGAAACACAGGATCTGAATGCAGGAATTCTTGTACTTTACAGTAAAATCACAGTCCTGATCTGACATACATGCAGGAAACTGGATCATCTGATCCTAAGAGTCCAGTAATTTTGATTAAGATTTGATCTTGCAAAACTTACAGACATGTTTTTTTCCTAAGTCTATTCCCCGTAACTACTTCGAAGCTTTACTTTAGAAATACCTGTGAGTTTCTGCTACATCGAGGTTGCAATGATAAAGTGGCCATACTGTGTTTTTTATTTAATGCTAAGATGTGATGTTTTAGTTATAGCTCTCTGGCCAAGTAAAAGAGCCATGCAAACACTGGGCTGCTTGATATAGACAGGACTTGCAGAACATTTGAGCTGTACAGTTATTAAAAGTATTCCTGTAGACATTCACTTTCCTTCTTGGATTGTTCTTGGCATTTCTTGAATATTTATGAATATTTATGACAGCACTTACTTGTATATTAAATGAAGTCTGTGAGTAAGTCATCAATTTCTCTGGAAACAGTGCTTTTTGTGAAAACTTTGTTAGCCCTTCAACACAAGTGCCCCTGAGGGACTAGAAAGTTTGAGCACAGCTTGTAGAGTACATCCTATAGAATGTATATAAGCCTTTAATCAGCACAACCACCACAATGCAACAGATTGAATAACCATCTGAAGAAACTCAGGGAGCATTTTGATTTAGTCTGCCCCTGAAAGCTGTTCTGTAACAGCTTTGCAAATGTGGCCTCAGCTACCAAACCTATGCTAAATCAGACACTAAACAGACTTGTGCCAGTTAGTAGATGACTCTTTTTTTGATTAACTAACAGATCTTCATAAATTCAAGGCTACATGGAGAAAATATGGTGATTTATTGCTCCAATACAGCTTACCCTGAAAGCAAAAGGGGTCTCACATGTGACTTCAAAGGAAGAAAAGCTGGACCCTAAAACTATAAACAGTATAATAAACACTAGTAAAACATAATACTTACTAAGGCAGCATGAATCCTGCTCCCCAAAAGCACACATTTACTTGCTACTTCTGTACCTTAATACTAACGAAAATGAAATACGGCTGGTCACTGAGGTCACACCTGAGTACTGTGAGAGTCAAACAATCCACCAGAAATAATACTATGAAATACATTTGCATTAAGTGTTCATAGAATTAACCTGAATTCCAAATAAATTAGTAAAACTGTTATATCTCTGCTTATTTGCAAATTGATGAAAAGCAAAATTCACCAGCATGCTTTTCAACAAAACGCAGGAGTGCATACTCAGTTCAAACTTTTAATATTAGTGTACACTACAAAACCATAGATGAACTTACATGTAGTGTAAAATTGCCATTAATATCAATGGAAGTGGAAATAGGCTAAGATAGAAAAATCTGGTGTTGTGTTTTGTTGGACTGAATACTTAATAAATTGCCTATTAACAATAGCTCGCTTAGCTCTCCTAAGTGGTTTTATGACATAAGATGATTTTTTCTGGCTTTTGCCTTAGTATTCTCAGTTATTCATGATTGGTGCAGCATAGATCAATGGGAGTCTGTCATAGCAAAGACTAAATGAAGTGTAAGTTGAAGGTGCCCTGATTTAGCTCTGTGGGAGACAAATCGCATTCCTCTTTTTAAAACCACTGGAGACAGATCTCGCATGTTGGCAATGCACTTTCCCAGTGAAGTCTGGCATATCAACACCATTCTTTTGCTGTTTACAAGGAAATTGAGCAAAGGAAAATGATTTTCAATTTCAGCCTCCAGTCAGCTGTGCTGTCAGACAATGAAGCATGATGCTAAGTGCAGCACAGCAGCTTGTCTGATAGACGGTAAGTAATTAAGCAGCTTCGGTCCAGAAAAGGTTTTACGTTGTCCTTGGGCTTTGGACAATAACATGTCTATTCTTAAGCTGTCTTCCTGTGAGATAAAAAAACCATTCAACCTACTTGCATTTATTTTGAAAAGATGAAGCTCTCCCAGCTCTATAGAGCAGTGAGCCTCCAGGTGTAGGCCAGATAATGGATGTTTCATTTCATTTCCTTCTCTTGTGCCTTCATGAAAGGAAACCCAGACATTGCCTTTAGCAATGCTGCTTCAGGATGTTGACCCTGAAAGCATATCCCAAATTAAAGTGTATTATTCCCGTGTAATGTGTGAATACAAACAGGTAGGACAGACTTTAATTTCCATTCCTTATAAATAAGATAGAAATACCGCACCTCTACAGTTTCACAGCAAAGATCTTTAAATATATGAAGATATAACTGAAATAAATTCTTGAACAGGTAAAATTTCCTTTTATTCCCTCTGTCTTATGTGACAATGAGAATAAAGCAAATAATATATTTAGAAGTGAGCACAGCTTTTTTTGAAGACTAGACATAAAAGATCCTTCATCTACATGAAGCAAAGGACTAATAAAAACTCTTGGGGAAAGGCAACTTCCCAATACTAAAAGCTGAATAGATGGAATTGAAACTTCTTTATGACCTTCTAATGCACAGTCATTTGAGATACTTACACAGCCCTATCCTCAGCGAATCTTTGTGTCTCACTGTTTTTATGCTCTGGATTTACTACCCCTTCTAAATGGGACACTGCTCATTTCCTCATTTTGCAGATCCAGAAATGAAGGTGTGATGCGACCTTTTCAGGTCACTGAAAATCTGGGACAGTGTAGAAAACAGAACTCACATTAAAGTCAAAAAATCATTCTGTGTTAAGTCTTCCTTGTCAGAAAAAAAATGAAGGAAAGGTTTATAAGTTATCACTCATGAGATTGTGCCAACATGGAAGCAAAAGAAAGCTTCAAGGCTAGAATACTGGTTGAGAGAATATGGAAAATATTAGTGATGGAAAAAAAATTGATGGAATGCTAAATTACTGTGCAGGCTTTCATGTGGTATGGTTGTGCTTCTACCCATTTGTGGATGAAAACAAAATTCTAGTTATGGTTACAGAAAAAAAGATCAATTGTTTATTCTATTGCAATTTGACCAAGAGGTGTAATTAAAACAGCTGAATCATTGGATTCACTGCAACACGAATGTTGGAAAAACTCAGACTATAAATTGTCTTGTTTTGTGTCTTCTACTGCTTTTATGTAATGAACATCCTGTTATCTGCCTAATCCTACAAATGATGTACAATGAACCCTCACTTACCAGAAATGCCATTACCTGAATCAGGGTCATGTTCAACTTTAAATGAGGCTTGTATAACAGAACCATCTGGCTTCCCCAAGGCCACAGAACTCAGTGGGACTAAGGTGATTGGGACATACTGCTTCACTAGGAGTGATTTGTTCTTATTTTGTTCAGCTGAACTCTGTGGCCTTGCACATTCTCCAGGAATTTTGGTCCTGTTCAACTCAGTGGCCATATTGCATTTTCAGTAATTAATGGTTCAGAACTGGTGTGCCTTACACATAGCTATTATTCTTTATATTTATATATGCTGGCAAATATTTGTTTACACAGCACCTTATGTTCAAAATTATACCTTAAGTGTACATAGCATTGTGCAAGTATAGACTACATTTTATAATCTGAGTGATCCTAATATTCCCTGCTTTGGTCATGCTGTCTTAGGCAACATCAAAAGCCAAGGAAATTGCTTCTGAGTAGGTTGGATAAAGGCAGAAGAAAGATAAACATGACAAGTCAGAGTTTTGTTTTTTTTTTTTTTTTTTTTTTTTTTTTTTTAAGGAGGAAACTGGAAGAGAAAGCCGTAGGCCCCTAGGAAACATATACAGAAAACTTTTCTCAGTAGGTGGGGAAGACTGGATGGGAAAGTATAACTGAGGCCAAAGGAAAGAAGCAGCAAAACAGATTTAAGAGTCCTCCAGCAGGGTCGTAGGAAAAGATGTGGGTAACTAATGCTGGTAAAGAGAGAAGACAGAACTCAAAACTCCATGAAGAATAATCTACAGGATGAAAATCAGAGAGTATGTGAACATTTTCATCTTCAAAGTGATGATGTTTTTAACCAGGTTTTTATCCATACATCACACAAATTTAGTCCTAGGAGAGAGCTAAGACATCTTGGAGAAAATCAAGGAGGGAGCTGAAAGGAAGGAAGTCTTGAAGGTGGGGCTGGGTAATATATTCATTAGAGGCAACAGTAATGAAGAAGGCAAGTTGGATAGAAACAACTGGTGGAGTACCTAAATAGTGAGAGGTGAGAAATAAAGAGAAGGATTCATGCAAAACAAACAAACAAACAAAGCTCAGATAGATCAAAATGGGCTCATTGCTGCTAAAGCTGACATTTGACACAGAGAAAAAGAAGTTAAAGAATAAGGAAATGTTGAAGACAGTGATATGGAGGTGAAGTACATTTTCTTTTGATCAGCATTCACTTACCCATTAAGGGAGTAAACCAGCTGAAGGAGAGAATACACAATGCTTAGTTCATATGCCTGATGCTTTTACTGTTCAAGCATTTAAATCCAGAGGGCAAATACCACCAAAAAATACAGATAAATAAAAAAATAAATGCAAATACTGTCAGAGAGATAGCCAAAAGTCAGATGGACACTGCTCCATGGCAAATGAAGGAAAGAAGATGATTCAGACAGGAGGTATAGGGAGCCAAATGGTCTTACTGTCGAGTGTGATCTTGGACAAATCTATGAGGACAGCAACAGACACTAGTTGAATTTTAAAGCCTGGAGGCTGCTACATACATGAAGCAGGGGAAGCAAGTGAGAAGTTCATAACCAGGGTAAATGAAATTCTTCAGAGACGGATTAAAAATGTGGTGGAGAGCTGCAGTTGAGAAAAAAAGCAAACCACAAGTCAGGAATAAAACCCATCCATCTGAAGAGTAGTCAGAAGAAATGACCACAGACTTTCAAGTTTGCAAAACCATTCTTCCATTCTTCTGGTTATCTGACTTGCCAATTATTAGATTTTTAGTCTGTGAGTCTCTGGAATGATCAAGATCATTCTTTACTTATTGTTGCAGTGAATCTTGTGGAATGAAACTTGAATGTATAAAATGTGGAGCTATTGCTTGCTCAGAATGACTCATTAACATCACAGACTAAAAAACTGGATACCGTTGCTAATTTGATTCAAAGACCTTGAACATAATTCATCCAATAAACTCTGACTTCAGTGAGTATAAATAATTCTTATTGAGTGTCCCCATAGGACTGATATTAATTCACAACCAATAACTGTTATGACTCCTATACTTGGGAACTAAGCATTTTTTCTTCTTCATCCTGACTGTTCATGAGCTAAAATTCAAATGTTAATCCATAAATTAATTACCCATGTCTAAATTGAAAAATATTCTGAAGTAGTCATTAAAATCTTAGGTGGCATTAACACCAACTTCACATTTCTTTCTGTTTGCTTCATAATGTCACCCTAGCTAATGGATTTACTGATGAGAAGCATCAGGAAATACAATGAGTGTTAGGTGAATAGTAAAAGTATTCGCAAAACGCAAATTGTGAAACTGGAATTTCAAACATCAACCAGCATCATCCCATATAACCTCTAAATCCATCCCAAAAGACTTGGTGCTCTAAAAGACATCCATAGTACTAGGCAGTAATTTTAAAAAATTTGTTGAATCAGGGTCTTAAATCCTTCCTGAAGATAAACTGCACTGGAACATCTCCAAGGAACTAGGTGACCAAAGCATGCTTTAGAGTCCTCTTTTCTTTATCCTGTCAATCACTTTTGTATTTAGGGGGAGAGTACAGGCTGTATATCAGGAGGGGAAGTGTGAAAGCATAGCTTGGGAGACATGGGAGTGAATAAAAGGTAAGGACTGAGAAGGGGGATTTATTTTTTTTTCACAACAAAGTGACAGCTGTTATGTCACGAGTCTATACTTGCCCTGATCACATTGTTTGTGTGTTTTTTCTCCCACCCCACATCTGTCTTTGTCTGTGTGTACTGTATGCTTTCTGGGCAAATCACTACCTTTCCCTGTGTCTGGAAAGAAACACAACATCTTTTTGGCACTGGGGAAAGCTCCATAATGAAGAATGTGATTATAACTGATGAAGGATATGGGTTCATCTTTCAACTTTGCAAATTTTTTACTATGATTCAGAGTCATGAATTCCTGTGGGCCAAGGCTTTCTCTCTGAAGCTGCTGCAAGAGTTACCATATATTGTTGATATGACTGAAATTCAGGGTTGGGAGGAAACTGGGGCCAAGATTTTGAAGCGTTAAGCAACTGCCCTAAAGCCAAATCCTTTAAAATGTCACACGTTGGACATCTAAAACTGGATATTTGTCAGTTTTTAATTTTATTTAAGTTTTATCAACAATAATGACGATAAATGTTGTAATAGTATCTAATATTTATATACTGCTTATCAACCTAAAGTTTTGTCCAAATGTTTTTTCCCAAATGGGTAATCAGAGTTAGAGAGATTTATGAAGTTGTTAAATAAGGAGTTTTTAAAAAGCAGTTACAGTTTTTATAACACTTCAGATCATGGTTCCTATTTGTTTGAATGCCCAAGCAGCTACAGTTGTCTCTGCTGATGTGTGTTACTCACAAATGCAAAAGTAATGTTGCTTCAGTATTAAATTAAAGAAGCTACACTAGGATCATGATGACAATTAGGGTTGTAATAGTATGTATCCAAAACTATGACAGTAAAAAGCCCTGACAGCCGGCAAGTACCTTATCCTCAGGTTTCTTGGGTCCAGCAAGTCCAAGAGCAGACAAGTCTTGTCCCAGTAATGTGCAGTACAAGGATGCTCATGAAGCAGTGGCATGTCTACTAGCTATCTCTTAATACTGTATGCTACACTGCAAGTTTCCTAAAAATATGGCTGATCCCATGCACTTGATGTCTTTAACCTTTTTCTATGCTTGACAGAAGATGGGAGTTAATAATTGTGTACTCTATTCAATTCCCTGGGGAAATTTGGTGCGCACCCAAAATTATTCTTCGATAAGACAGACTCAGAAGTTCATCTTGTGTGTTCAAATCAGCATAGAAGTATTTGCAGAATCAGGTCCACTATGTAGAGTGAAAGAAAATACCTGTATAACCTATACAGCACACCTTATCTCAAGGTGTGCAGAACTGACAGCAACTCATTTCATTAAGTAAAAGAAGTAGACTATGAACAGACTGTATAGCACAGAAAGCTTTATTTTTTTTTTTAAATTTATTTATTTTCAGGGTCTTTCTTGTAGTCTTTAAAGAAATGCTGAAAGGTGACATTTGCAATGTGTCTGACAATTGTCATCAGCAAATTTGTTTTCTCCCCGTATCCTTAAATTACTGAAAAGACTTGACCCCCAAGTGAAATTGGAAGATATTTTCCTTTATGCTGTAATGTTTCCAGATGGCTGGAATTTATACTGACTTCTGCCTGAGTGTAACAGCCAAGGATTTACACAACACCAAATAAACTGTTGTTCTGACTCCAAGTGTGCCTATATGATTTTGCAAGATCCACAATAATGGCAGCAATGGATTTCTGCTGAGATGACTTTGCCAGCACAGAGGAAAGCCTTTCCTATGGTCCATATTCTGAGTTTCATTCACTATTTTGCTGTCTCATTCTAGCAGGCTCTTACTCCTTCAATTCCCTCCCCCATCCCATCCGGGTAGGGGGAGTGAGCGAGCAGTTGCATGGTGCTGAGTTGCTGGCTGGGGCTAAACCACGACAGTCCTTTTTGGTGCCCAACATGGGGCACGAAGGGTTTGAGATAACAACAGATTAACCAGAGTGTATTAAGGAGTCTGTTAACAGTTGCCAGTCACGATATTAGTTCATCTGATCCGTGCCGTGTTCTTTCTTTTGCAGCACGCGTTAAAGCTTGTTGTCAGTTTGTGTAGTGTGCTATGCTCTACAGTGATTCATGGTCTTTTGTTTGGGAGGCTCCTTATCAAAACCCTGACCTTCAGCATTCTTTGGTATTTGGGTTTCATACAGAAGTCACTACTGTACTTTGGGTACTACCTCATAGAGAGAGTTAGCAATTATACTTCTTACTCTGAGAGGCTTGTTGTGGAGGAAATACAGAATGGCACCTTTGCTACCTTCTTCTATGATGTTTCCTCCTTCATTACAACAACTTTCCAGTATCTTGAACACCCCTGGGCAGTTAAGATACTTCTATTGATACTTCTTGGGAATGTTGTTTCCGTTTTGATAAAGGTCAGTAAGCAGTTTAAAAATATCATCCAGAGATCTACCCCAAGGCTGGATAGTTATGAGTGGCAGGGTGTGTGGGATCGTATGCGCAAGTACCTAGGGCAGTGGGGACCTCCAGTGTTTTGGAACTTCACCCCTGAACAAGTGCAGAATCCTGAAGAATTAGTAAAGTATTTGGAAGAAGTATGTTGTCACCCTGGTAGCTCCAGAGAGACACAAATCATTGCAACATGCTGGGGACTGGCCCATGCCTATCGAGCCGTGGTCAACACTAATCAGTACCCTCAAAAGAAAGAGAAGGTCTCTGGATCTGATGACAAAACAACAAGCACTGTGGCTACTCAAACCCCCACTACAGGCCCTGCGGCTACTCCAACCCCTGCCCCAGGCACTGTGGCTACTCCAGACACAGCCATGAGCACTGCGGCTACTCAAACCCCAGTGACAGACACTGCGGCTAAACCAGAGAACCAACCTGCGCCAGTATCAGTTGCCCCTATACAGAAGAAAAAATACACGAGGAAATCGGTTCGTTTAGTAAGGGATGAAGATGAACCAGGGCCATCACGAGAACCAGAGGAGGAAGAACCCATAAATGAGATGGTGACCACCTGATCCCTATCCCTGAGTGAGCTGCGAGATAGGCGAAAAGATTTCAGTCGTCATCCAGGCGAGCACATCATCACCTGGCTGCTCCGATGCTGGGATAACGGGGCCAGTAGCCTGGAATTAGAGGGTAGGGAAGCCAAGCAGCTGGGATCCCTTTCTAGGGAAGGGGGCATTGACAAAGCAATTGAAAAAGGGGCAAAAACTCTCAGCCTCTGGAGGTGACTTCTGTCAAGTGTTAAGGAAAGGTATCCCTTCAAGGAGGATGTTATATACCGCCCAGACAAATGGACCACCATAGAGAAGGGTATCCAGTACCTGAGGGAATTAGGCATGCTGGAGGTGATTTATAGTGACCTGCACAATGAGCAGTTACCTAAAGATCCAGATGAAGTCAGGTGCACACGACCCATGTGGCGGAAGGTGGTACAGAGCACACCAGCATCGTATGCCAACTCATTGGCAATACTGGCCTGGAAAGATGACGAGGCACCAACGGTGGATGACGTGGCTAGACTACTCCAGGAATACGACGAAAATATCTCTTCCTCTCTACGGGCCTGTGTCTCGGCTGTGGAAAAACTGTCTGAAAAAATATGCCAAGAGTTCCAACAACTCAGAGAGGATCTGTCCTACTCCCCACCTGCACGGACCAGTATCTCAACTATTAGGAGTCAACGTCCCTATGCTCAAGAGAGAGGATACAGAGGATATACACCACGGGGCACCCTGTGGTTTTACCTGTGTGATTATGGAGAGGACATGAGGAAGTGGGATGGAAAACCCACCTCAACCGTAGAGGCACAGGTGTGTGAGTTGCAAGGAAAAACTATTACAAAAGGCGGTTCTCCCAAGAAAATTGCAGCTCCAGTTTCCAGTGAGCAGTTCCCGAGACAGAGTAAGAGGGCTAATTTTACTTCCGACCTTGATCAGGGGACTTCTGATTCACATTTACAGGAAGTGAACAGCGAATACTGTGACCAGTGTTAGAGGGGCCCTGCCTCCAGCCAGGTGGAGGAAAGGGACAACCGGGTTTACTGGACTGTGTGGATTCGATGGCCTGGAACGTCAGACCCACAGGAGTATAAGGCTCTAGTGGACACTGGTGCACAGTGCACGCTAATGCCATCAAACTATAGAGGGGCAGAACCCATTTGTATTTCTGGAGTGACAGGGGGATCCCAACAGCTAACTGTACTGGAAGCTGAAGTGAGCCTAACTGGGAATGAGTGGCAAAAGCACCCCATTGTGACTGGCCCAGACGCTCCGTGCATCCTCGGCATAGACTACCTCAGGAGAGGGTATTTCAAGGACCCAAAAGGGTACCGGTGGGCTTTTGGTATAGCTGCTTTGGAGACAGAGGAAATTAAACAGTTGTCCACCTTGCCTGGTCTCTCAGAGGACCCTTCGATTGTAGGGTTGCTGAAGGTTGAGGAACAACAGGTGCCGATCGTTACCACAACTGTGGACAGGCGGCAATATCGCACCAACCGAGACTCCCTGATTCCCATCCATAACCTGATTCGTCAACTGGAGAGCCAAGGAGTGATCAGCAAGACTCGCTCACCCTTTAACAGTCCCATATGGCCAGTGTGAAAGTCTAATGGGGAGTGGAGACTAACAGTGGACTATTGTGGCCTGAATGAAGTTACACCGCCACTGAGTGCTGCCATGTCAGATATCCTAGAACTTCAATATGAACTGGAGTCAAAGGCAGCCAAGTGGTATGCCACAATTGATATCACTAATGCATTTTTCTCCATCCCTTTGGCAGCAGAGTGCAGACCCCAGTTTGCTTTTACTTGGAGGGGTGTTCAGTACACCTAGAAATGACTGCCCCAGGGGTGGAAGCACAGCCCCACCATTTGCCATGGACTGATCCAGATGGCACTGGAACAGAGTGAAGCTCCAGAACATCTGCAGTACATTGATGACATCATTGTGTGGGGCAACACAGCGGAAGAAGTTTTTGAGAAGGGAAAGAAAATAGTCCAACTCCTTCTGAAGTCTGGTTTTGCCGTAAAACAAAGTAAGGTCAAGGGACCTGCACAGGAGATCCAATTTTTAGGAATAAAATGGCAAGATGGACGTCGTCAGATCCCAATGGATGTGATCAACAAAATAACAGCTATGTCCCCACCAACTAGCAAAAAGGAAACACAAGCTTTCTTAGGCGTTGTGGGTTTTTGGAGAATGCATATTCCAAATTACAGTCAGATCATAAGCCCTCTCAATCAAGTGACCCGGAAGAAGAACAATTTCAAATGGGACCCTGAGCAACAACAAGCCTTTGAACAAATTAAACAGGAGATAGTTCATGCAGTATCCCTTGGGCCAGTCCGGGCAGGGCAGGATATTAAAAATGTGCTCTACACCACAGCCGAGGAGAATGGCCCTACCTGGAGCCTCTGGCAGAAAGCACCAGGGGAGACTCGAGGTCGACCCCTAGGGTTTTGGAGTTGGGGGTACAGAGGATCCGAAGCTCGCTATACTCCAACTGAGAAAGTGATATTGGCAGCATATGAAGGGGTTCGAGCTGCTTCGGAAGTGGTTGGTACTGAAGCACAGCTCCTGCTGGCACCCCAACTGCCGGTGCTGGGCTGGATGTTCAAAGGGAGGGTCCCCTCTACACATCATGCAGCTGATGCTACGTGGAGTAAGTGGGTCGCACTGATCACACAAAGGGCTCAAATAGGAAACCCCAGTCGCCCAGGAATCTTGGAAGTGATTATGGACTGGCCAGAAGGAAAAAACCTTAGAATATCACTAGAGGAGGAGGTGACACATGCTGAGGAGGCCCCACTGTATAATAAATTGCCAGAAAATGAAAAGCAATATGCCCTGTTCACTGATGGGTCCTGTCGTCTTGTGGGAAAGCATCGGAGGTGGAAAGCTGCTGTACGGAGTCCTACACGACAAGTCGCATAAACTGCTGAAGGAGAAGGGGAGTCAAGTCAGTTTGCAGAGGTGAAAGCCATTCAGCTGGCTTTAGATATTGCTGAAAGAGAAAAGTGGCCAGTCCTTTATCTCTATACTGACTCATGGATGGTGGCAAATGCCCTGTGGGGGTGGTTGCAGCAATGGAAGCAGAGCAACTGGCAGCACAGAGGCAAACCAATCTGGGCTGCTGCATTGTGGCAAGATATTGCTGCCCGGGTAGAGAACCTGGTTGTAAAAGTTCGTCACGTAGATGTTCATGTACCCAAGAGTCGGGCCACTGAAGAACATCAAAACAACCAGCAGGCAAATCAGGCTGCTAAGATTGAAGTGGCTCAGGTGGATTTGGACTGGCAACATAAGGGTGAATTATTTATAGCTCGGTGGGCCCATGACGCCTCAGGCCACCAAGGAAGGGATGCAACATATAGATTGGCTCGTGATCGAGGGGTGGACTTAACTATGGACAGTATTGCACAGGTTATTCATGAGTGTGAAACATGCGCTGCAATCAAGCAAGCCAAGCGGTTCAAGCCCCTCGGGTATAGTGAACAATGGCTGGAACAGAAATATGGGGAGGCCTGGCAGATTGATTACATCACACTCCCACAAACCCGCCAAGGCAAGCGCTATGTGCTCACCATGGTGGAAGCAACCACTGGATGGTTGGAAACATATCCCATGCCCCATGCCACCGCCCAGAACACCATCCTGGGCCTTGAAAAGCAAGTCCTGTGGCGACATGGCACCCCAGAAAGAACTGAGTCAGACAACGGGACTCATTTCTGAAACAACCTCATAGACACCTTGGCCAAAGAGCACGGCATTGAGTGGATATATCACATCCCTTATCGTGCACCAGCCTCCGGGAAAATTGAGCGATACAATGGACTGTTAAAGACTACCCTGAGAGCAATGGGTGGTGGGACATTCAAACATTGGGATACACATTTAGCAAAAGCCACCTGGTTAGTCAACACCAGGGGATCTGCCAATCGAGCTGGCCCTGCCCAATCAAAACTTCTACATACTGTAGAAGGAGATAAAGTCTCTGTAGTGCACATAAAAAATATGCTGGGGAAGACAGTCTGGGTTACTTCCCCCTCTGGCAAAGGCAAACCCATTCGTGGGATTGCTTTTGCTCAAGGACCTGGGTGCACTTGGTGGGTGATGCAAAAGGATGGGGAAGTCCAATGTGTACCTCAAGGGAATTTGATTGTGGGTGAAAATAGCCAATGAACTGAATTGTATGATATTAATTGTTTTATAATACTGTATGTTATCTCTTAACTGTATGTTATCTCTTAACTGCATGTTAATATAATAATATAGTATAATGTTAATATAATAATATAGTAGGTTAATATTAAGTATATAATACTGTATATTATGATTACTATATGCCACATCAATCGTATTACAGTAAGAATTGCCCAGCTTAATGAAAATGAACTTTGATGAAATACTTTTGGAATGAGAACTGGCTTCAGCATGCAACAATCCAACACTGCACACCACCTCTCCTGCTCTAAAAGACTGTGATGACAGATGGAACCCAAAGTCATGGGCTAAATGAACTCAGTGGACATTTTAGAGGGATGGGCCATAGACGAAGGGAATGATATCTGTGTATATGTATCAAGATAGGGAAAGCGGTGGTGATTAATTGGAACACACTGGAAAGGGGAGGGCCTGTGCATGACGTAGATGGTATAGAATAAGGTGTGGATACTGTCCTGGTTTCGGCTGGGATAGAGTTAATTTTCTTCCTAGTAGCAGGCATAGTGCTGTGTTTTGGATTTAGTATGAGAATAACGCTGATAACACACTGATGTTTTAGTTGTTGCTAAGTACTGCTTATGCTAGTCAAGGACTTTTCAGCTTCCCATGCTCTACCAGGTACACAAGAAACTGGGAGGGGGCACAGCCAGAATAGTTGATCCAAACTGCTAAAAGGGCTATTCCATATCATATGACGTCATGCTCAGTATAGAAACTGGGGGGGGTTGGCTGGGGGGCAGCAATCACTGCTCAGGAACTGTCTGGGTATCGGTCGGCAGGTGGTGAGCAATTGCTTTGTGCATCACTTGCTTTGTATATTATTATTGTTATTATCATTATTATATTGTTATTATTATCATTACTATTTTACTTTATTTCAATTATTAAACTGTTCTTATCTCAACCCAGGAGTGTTTCTCACTCTTACTCCTCCAATTCTCTCCCCCATCCCATCGGGGTAGGGGGAGTGAGCGAGCGGCTGTGTGGTGCTGAGTTGCTGGCTGGGGCTAAACCACGACATCCCCGTATCCTTTAGTTACTGAAAAGACTTGACCCCCAAGTGAAATTGGAAGATATTTTCCTTTATGCTGTAATGTTTCCAGATGGCTGGAATTTATACTGACTTCTGCCTGAGTGTAACAGCCAAGGATTTACACAACACCAAATAAACTGTTGTTCTGACTCCAAGTGTGCCTATATGATTTTGCAAGATCCACAATAATGGCAGCAATGGATTTCTGCTGAGATGACTTTGCCAGCACAGAGGAAGCCTTTCCTATGGTCCATATTCTGAGTTTCATTCACTATTTTGCTGTCTCATTCTAACAGGCTCCCAATCTCTCTTTTTA
This sequence comes from Pelecanus crispus, assembly GCF_030463565.1. Classification (NCBI taxonomy): domain Eukaryota; kingdom Metazoa; phylum Chordata; class Aves; order Pelecaniformes; family Pelecanidae; genus Pelecanus; species Pelecanus crispus. The sequence continues at coordinate 161,349,647 of NC_134644.1, read as the reverse complement.
ACAGCTTTTCCGTCAGGAGCTCTGAGAGCTATGATGACTTATATCCAAAAGGGTATTCAACATTACCACATTTTCCATTCTGACTGGAAATTAAAGTTGTCAGTATAGCTGTATACACCAATGCCAACTATATTGAAGATTTTCACACAAATAGGATGTACATGCTAAGGTTTAGAGTAAATACCAGATCCCTGAAGAATCAAAAGAAAAATCTCAGAGCATAAATTATTCACTGCTATGTATCAACCAAAAGGGCAGATGTGTTATAGAGGAGGGGGACCAGGATCAATCACACAAGTAGCAAAAAAATGGTTATTCTACCCTTATACCAACACTTACTAGTACAAAAAAATGTTGCTACATAGTATTCCCTCCCTCAATTGAACATTTATAAAATGTTCGCTATATAGACTGCAATTTTCATACAAGTCTGAGAAGCACAGGTCCTCGTCTCTTTTGTGTGCGAACAGTATGCCACTCATGTCATCCTTCACAAGAAAAGAATGAAAGTAAATGTGGAAAGCAGTGAAAGCCGTTGTGGATTTTATTCAACCGCATCTTCATCAAGCATCAGTCTTTCTACACTATTGTCCCCACAGTAACTTTGAACCAAGTGTTGATTGATTTATCTGCTCTCACCTTGCAAGCTGGATGATGTTAACACCAGTGGAATGTATCGTGTGCTACAGTGATGTCTGTATATCATTTGCTTGTGTTATGACCATTTATTTCTCCTGGTGACTTAAACTGGATTTCAAACATTACAAATTAATTTAAGCAAAACCATGTATATCTCCCCTGCATATTCCAGAATTTATCAGGTACAAGATTAAAACAATGACTTATTCCCTACTAGGGAAATATTAAGAGCCTTAAAGAATAATAGTAAACCATCAGCTAGAAAACAAACTGGGACACTGGGATACTGTCAGGCTTATGGCAAGGGCAGACATTGATTCAAGGGAACAAAAACTGTTTGCAGTGGAAAGACAAGGGGTACAGAAGTGGGGCTCTTCCTTCTCTGACACTCTGTCATTTCCTGGTTCCTAATTCCTGACTGTGTCCTAATTCCTGAGCATGTTTTGGAAGAAAATGGTCTCCACTGACCAAACCTACCAATGGGCACTACTGTGAGGGCTGCAGAAAGGGTGCAACAGCCAGGACAGTTCTGCCGGGGCCAGCAGCTGGAGGGGGCACTGGAAGCCCAGATAAACTAAGAGGTGCCTCAATGCCCACATCACTCTCTTCCCTGCTTTCAGCCAACCACTCCTGCCTTCTCAGGCCATTTGCATTCGCCCATTGCTGCGTGGTACTTTCCTGCTGATTTACCTTGCTCTTGTCCTGGTTTTGGCTGGGATAGGGTTGATTTTCTTCCTAGTAGCTGGTATAGCACTGTGTTTTGGATTTAGGATGTGAATAATGTTGACTGATAACACACTGATGTTTTAGTTGTTGCTGAGCAGTGCTTACACTAGTCAAGGACTTTTCAGCTTCTCATACTGCCCTGCCAGCGAGGAGGCTGGAGGTGCACAAGAAGCTGGGAGGGGACACAGCTAGGACAGCTGACCCAAACTGGCCAAAGGGATATTCCATACCATATAACATCATGCTGAACAAAAAACTGGGGAGGTTGTCTGGGGGTGGGGCACAACCACTACTTAGGAACTGGCTGGGCATCATTCAGCAGGAGGTAAGCAATTGCATTGTGCATCATTTGTTTTGTATATTCTTTTATCATTACTATTATTTTCCCCTTCCTTTTCTGTCCTATTAAAACATCTTTATCTCAGCCTATGAGTTTTACCTTTTTTCCGGTTTTGTCCCCCATCCCACTCGAGGGGGAGTAAACGAATGGCTGTGTGGTGTTTAGCTGCCAGCCGGCTTGAAATATGACAGCTCTGCAGATGGAGGTGCTGGAGCTGGGACCGGGAGAACTGGGAGAAGACATGCTGACCACGGCCAGGGCAACATCAGTGAAGGGGCTTGGGCATGTCCTTCACTCCAGGGTCTGAAGTGTTTCTCAGTTGTCCCAATTGCTAATGATCATATGTGATGGAGCATCTCGTGGAACGCAGAACAGAAATTCCTACTTTATAATTTCTAGGGAGGCTCAGACATTACACAGGCATGGAGAGCTTCATTGTCTCAAGAGCAAAGTCCTTCCATCATATGTGGGGTAATGAGAGGGTCTCAAAAAACACCCGAAACCCCATGAAGTGGCAGTTTCTCCAGAGACAGGCAGACCTTTATATACCTGGACATCTGTGCTTCAGCTCTCCACCCTGCTCCTGTGCACCGAGTCTAGCAGGTGTGCCGAGGCTAGGCACAAGGCACTGGGAAGCCTGTGTCAGCCTCACAGAGGGAAGCACCAAATGGAAGGATGAGGAAGATCCTCATCCTTCCACATCCTGAAAGGGACAGAAGGGGACACTCTCCAGGAAGGGGGTCCATTTCTTCATTTGCAGCATTCTGCAGATGAACTGTCACCACCAACAGCATTTGTGAAGCTGCCCTAATAGTCAGGTAAATAACATACAGAACAAAGGAAGCTCATAATTTCTTTGATTTATGTAATGGCAGCAAGGCTGTTTTCTTCGAAGCCATGAGCCAGAGTGATTAAAAGCTCATCGGTGACTGAGTATACCATGTGGTATGATGTGGGGGCTTTTCCACAGAGCCCTATAAATCTCGGAGCTGGAACGGGTGAGCAGGGGTGGGGAGTGAGCTGACCTCGGCGGCGCACGTCAGCCCCGCAGGAGCCAGAGTGAGCTCCCACCCCCAGGCTTTACAGAGCTTTTATTGCTCACCAAGGGCCAAACCTCACTTTCGTTACAGTCAGTGGGAGTTCTGCCATTGCCTTTTCTCAAACAAGGCTTGACATGAGCGGAGCAAACAATGGGAAAACAGGAGCCAAGCCCTGGGTTGCGAAGTCCATGGCAAATTTCCATGGCTTTAACTGGCACCCAGTGCTGGTCTCCTAAAAGAAGAACTTTCACTGTACCTGTTCTTCCTATGCAAAGCACAGCTTTTATACTTGCAAACATATATATAAAAAAATATAGATATATGTATACATACTCTTTTTTGCTGTTTGTAGTGAAGATAAAATCTGTGAGCTAGCACTGCTAATAGTGCCTTCAGATTTTCTGAAATCTAATGCCTATCCCAAATGTCAAATCTTTATTATCATTCTCTGGTTTAAGTGGAGCATATAATTTCCTGACTGCTCTGTCTGCTTCAAAGAGCCTGTGCTTGAAAATACAAAAAAAAAAAAAAAAAAAAAGGGAGAAACAGAATAAAGGAAATAAGATAAAAGAGAGAAAAAATATGGAAACACTGTTTGTTGCCAAGTGTTCCCCAAATCTCAGATGTCAGAAATTTTTAAGGTCTTAGAATAGCTATAACCCTCAAGATTTATATAAAAGGAACTAAACATATTCTGTAAAATAGGAAGAGCAGGTAAACCATTCTACATGTCATGTTACAACTGCTAATCTTCTATTTTCTAAAATGTTTAATGTACTCAGTTCACACAGTGCGTATAGTATACTTATATATGTATATACTTATTAAAGAGTAAAGCTAAATTGTGGTGTATTTAAGACCTCGTGGTTGAACTTTAGATCAACATGAGAAATGGAGTCACTGAGCATAGTACCATCACACTTTTAATACAGTGGTAGGTGATAATTTGACTTTCTGGAGAGGACAAAATTGCATTCTTTTATAATGGCTTTCTTATATTTTAAAGGAAGGTAGCTGAGAAACCTACAGGAAATGAATTTACACTTGGATTAGGAATTGAGGTTAGGGAAAACTGGACCTACGTCTAACAGTTTGCTGTCATCTTTTGAGCAGTGCCTGAGCCCGGCCTCTCTGTACATGCGCAGCATCAAGTCTTTAAGTGTGGCTCCAGTACAAGCCAACATTGCCCTTTGGAGAGTATATAGCTCCATGTGCCTGGGCATATGTGGGCACTCAAGGCCAAGGGCTCATGGGTCAGGGCCATGCTCTCCAAGGGGCAGCACTGTGGACACACAATGGGATACTTCATGCTTCTAGCTGGATCCTCTCCATTGCCAAGGTCAGGGTAACCCAGACCACTCATTGTGGAGGGCAAGATTACTCACTGGCTTAGACATATCTGCCTCGTAAAATCTTTGCACCTCAGCTTTGTGGTTATGAATGTTATGACGGCCTCCATCCACATTGGCTCTTTGTATGGTTCTGACATGTTGGTATTACTTCACAGCTTACCTTTTTTGCCTGCATTTTTTTAGCAAGCTGTAGCACCTCATTGTTTGCTAGAGCATTTATTATAATCTGAAGTCAGGTCAGAGAGCCTGCCAGACCTCTCTGCAGCAGAGCTGTATGTATCCTTTGGACCTGAGGTCACAGAGCTATGTGCACTTCCAACAATTGGTTGGATAGAGCTGTGTTGCAACACTGTGAAACATGCCACATCAGGGTTTCTTTTTTCATTCTGCCCTCAATTTCTTTCTTCAGTCCTCCCCTACCTCTCCCAGAGAGCAGCAAGTCATTTGGCAAGATTTGAAATTAGTTTTCAATCTTTGGCTTTCACGGTTTATGAAGAAATTCTTCTTCTGCCTAGAGTCATTCACAGGAAGGTTATATTTACTGTGATCTTGGGATTTGTCTCAGAACTCATCAGTTGATAATCAACCTTCATAACTCTCCTGATCTTGCAAGTACAACCTTACATCAGGCAACGAAACACTTGACCCAGTTTTCTGAACAGCACAATAGCAGATGTAACTCACGTGCCTTTGGGTACCTTATTCCATCTTTAATTTAGTTCTAGTTATTGCCCCCTAGTCATTTAGTTATTCTACTGAATGTCTAGGAATATCAGCTAATTAAAGGAAGGGAAAATGACAGTGAAATCCCCCATGCCCAGAATACTGCCAGGAGCAGTGAGTGCCTCTTTGCTGTTCTTCATGGTTTCCAGCAGTAGTGCTTAAGAAGACTACTTATGGGGCATGACATTTCAAACTATGGGAAAGAGAAAGCAAATTCTCTAGGGCTGAATCATGGTATCTGGAAACACAACTAATGTCCAATTTACACGAACTGCATTCATAAATCTGAATTACACACTGTATAAAGAGACACTCATCCAGTATATGTTGGTAGAAACGGATGAATGAAGCAAGGAGGGGCTCCAAATTGAAAGCTGCAACCTAGAGGAAAAGAAATGACACATTTGTTTTTTCTGACTAGTTTCATTTTTTTGGTAACAGAAATGAACACAAGACCTTTATCTGAGATTACTATCTTGGAGAGTACACTGCCGGAGGGGTTGGCTGATCACACAAACTTTGCCCATACAAGAGTTCCCACTGAAGACAAAGGTTGAATCAGATGAAAATCGTGCCTCAGTTGCACAAGGCATTGTACCTGCCAGGTGATTTTAAATGCATGTGTAACCAAGGGGGTTTTACTTGTGGGACACTGAATACAAACCAGGAGAAATAAGCTGCTGGGAAAGGCAGATACCCTCTGCTGCTCCTTTCCTCTTACAGCAAAATGTAACCACTAATCCTGTCCTCTTAAAAGAAAATGTAATAATGAATCTAGCTTTTTTTTTTTTTTTTTCATTTGCATAAAGCCATAAATCCCCTGCATCCCATTTTTCTATATTGCAGAGTACCATGCTGGATATCACTAAACATAATGGAGCATTCATACAGATTGCCTAACACTTCCATGAGATCCAGTCCTGGTAACACCTCCCTGCACTCCCTACCCAGCAGGTGACAATTTACTATACAAAGAGCAAAGCCATCCTGAATGATCATCTGTGTGTATCATCCAGGCGAAAAAGTGTTTCCCATAATACCTGACAGTCTCAGTTTACCAAGGCTCTCTTTTTGGTAACACCTCTAAAAATCTTCAATACTGCCATTTAATTATGCTCAGAGATTATGCCCTGATGCTGCAAGCTCAAACCTCATCACACACACTGAGCATTTAATTCTGGTGAGGTTCTTATTGTAACCACATCTAACCGAGTATTCAACTTTCCATTAAAACAGTGAGATGTTAGAAGCCCAAACAGGAGTTGGAAACCTGAACGTCTGTCTGGATCTGAGCCGAGTACCTTCTGGTATTGCATTAAGTAACATGACTAACATCTGTCCTCAGCAGAAGGCAACGGCACATAGCAATTTTCTGAATGGTGGCCCAAAATAGCAGTACCTGTCAGAGTTTTCTCTCCATCATATTTCTGTTGTTGGTAAACAGTATATTTTTAACACAAAAGGATACAAAACCTATTTCTTCTATGCAAGTGTACAGAAGAACCAGAATGAAATACAGAGCAACAAAAATGGTTGGACTCAATGATCTTAAGGGTATTTTCCAACCTAAGAGATTTTATGATTCTATGATTCTAAAAAGAAAGATCAAAGATACCATACATCTTCGATACAGTGAACAGCTGTATAGATAAGGATTCCTTAATCTTGGAAAAAAATTACTAAAAAGGGACATGACAGAAGACCGTAAAATCATAAGTAGAATGGAAAAGATGAATAGGAAATAGGGAATGACTCATCATTGTTACTCCCAATCGAAGATTGAGAGGGAGGACATTAACTGATGATAATAGGTCATAAATTCAAAACAAACATGAGTGGGTACTATTTTTTTGCACGGCTTGCTGTTAAACTGTGGAACCTCCTTCCACAAGACATTGTGGTATACACAAGGTCAAAACACAGCTGGAGATATACCTGTAAGAAATGCAAAGTCATGCTGGTGGCCCAGGCAGTCTTGCAGTTGCCAGCCACTGGAAATGGGAGTACATGCCAGGGAGGTATCACTGCATCCCTGCTCCATTCAGACGCTCTTCCAAAAATGACCACTATTGACAGTATGAGAGACAGAATATTGAGATACATGGACATGTCTGATGTTTGAAGTGGTAAAGTTTTTCTTCTGTTCTCTTATTATGTGTGTATGAAAATCACCAGAAACGTCAATGGAAACTTCCTAATCTCATCATAAGATGAAATTTGGTGTATTTGTAGCCCTCTTTTCTCTTTCCCAAAGAGTCTGCTCAAAGTTATCACCATAATTTATTTCTCCGACAGACTTTAGCAGTTTTTCAATGTTTTATCATCTCTGTGCAAAACTTTTGCCCTTTTCTTTATGAATAGGTCATTAATGTTTACAAAAAGTTGGAAAAGGCCTCTTTTCAAGGGCCAAATCTGCCTACTTTTTCATTTCTGAGGTGCAAAGCTGTGAGTGCTGTATTGTGGAAAACAGCTTACAAAGGCTTTACAAATGCAAATGAAATAAGGTAAGTTTGTCCCTTATTTATTGATAGGGATAGAAAAACAACACAAATTTACAATTTTATAAGTTGAAAGGGGTGTGTGAAATTTTTTATGGCCAGGGCAGCTTCCAGAGGGAAATTTGAGCCAAAGAGAAATTTTAAAACACAATATAACTAAATCAAGGAAACAAAAAAGTTCCTTTTCACTTACACAGAAGCCTTGTTGAAAGAGAAATACTTGTGGGACATGAGGAATGAAAAATGTCAGCATGCAACTGCCCAGGCTTGCCCGATTTGTAGCTCCCACCTCATGGCAATTGCTAAGAGTGTTGTAAAAGAGCCTCTTTGTCTCTGGAGAAAGTATTGCTTTCAAAGACAAGAAAAATCCACAAGCAACCTCTCACTTTGACACACAGGTCATGACATTAAAAGAATAATGTGAAGAATCACAAACCACCGGTTTCAGTTAGGAAAGCAAATGGCTTAGTAGGAGGGAGGGAGTGCTATTTAAGTTATGATCTGCTAATTCTCTGTTTACATGTATCTAGTTCCTTCCTAAAAAAAACAGGCACCTAGTAAAGTCCTTCAGAATGACCCAAAAGAGGGGAAATTTTTTAACTGAGTCAACAATGTCAACAGTTTGCAAAGGGGGAGGCTAGTACAATATACCTTTTAAAAAAAGGTGGAGTTATTTTGCCATCTCTGCTAAGGTTTGTAAAAGCAACATTTCATTGCAGAAGGGAGATGTCAGCATCACAAGTCAGTGCCACGGTGATCCAGACACTGGAATGAGCACATTTCCTGGCAGGCACTTTAGTAAGTTGGAGATTGTGAAGCAAACCTGCCAAAGGGAAGAGGGGAGAGGCAAGAGGGCACCATGCCAGTAGAGCTGGCACGCAGTCCCACCTCTGACATGGGAAGGGTTGACAGGTTTATGAATTTTGTAATTTTGCCAGAATCAACCTCAGCAACCGGTTTTGCCTGAAATGCTTAGAAAATCATAGTTCTGGCAAGACAAAACAGTACAGTATTTCCTTGCCCAAAGCTAAGAGGTGACAAACCTATCTTGATGGGCACATTCTTTAACAAAACATTTTTGAGCTGCATCCCTTCTGTCTGCTGATGCTGGAGATGGTAGCAGTAACACCAGGGTTGTTTCCTCTGTGCCCTATTTCTACACTGCAATTAGAGAAAACTGCTGAAAAATGATGCCAGCAGCTTCACTCTAAAAGAAACCGAAGGGAGAAGAGGAGGGACCCTTAATTCAGCAAAGCCTTCTTTGCAAACCAGAAGTGAATTTTTAAGGAAAGGGAGAACTTTTTTTTTTTTTTTAAGTCCTTGAAAGTCTGAATTTTTCAGCTTACCCTGTGAACTGGATCTGAGCCTCACACTCATGAGCACAGGCATGCATCTACAGTTAGGGCTAAAATACACCCCCAATTACACTTCTCACTGGAACTCCCCTATCAGGTTTGCATTGGGTTTGGAAACTCTGGCTGCTTGTCTGAGTGACTATAACATAAAAAAGACATGAAGATATCTTTGGAGTGCTGAGCAACTGGGTATTTCCAGAGCAGAAACCCCAAATGCAGCCAGCCTACAAAGTTTTAGTAAATTCTCAAGTTCTAACAAGAAAAGCAGAAAGGATGACGTTGTCTGAAGAGTTGCCAGAGGGAACAGTTGAAAAGCAGTCTTTCTGAGATATTTTTGGAATAGCAGTAGCATATGACACCAAGAAAACTCAAAGCTTTCATTATTGTTACTTTTGTTGTTGTTCTTGTTACTATTATGATTTGTAAGGATGAAATGCACCTCCTGGCAGGTAGCCTATAAAAGGCCATTCATGGCCTAAGACCACTTAGTCTTAGTCCTGAGCCCTTTGAGAGGCAGAATCAGAGGACTCCATCCTGCAGTCCAGACTCACAATATGCAGCCAGAGATGCCATAATTAGCTTCAGCCTCTGGATCTGAACCACATGAAAAAAAGGAGGTGCCACTGTTCTTGGCATCCATTGTAAAATTAATTAGCCATAGATTAGTGAATATGGTCTCTGTGGTAGGCAAGATCTTTCCAAAGTTAATAAGGAGTGAGATCACAAAACATCTGGGGAATGTTTTATTTATTTGGTTTTTGAAAGAAGAAAAGAAGGGGGAAATAAAAAGAAACTTTGTCACCATGGCTTCAGAAAGGGGAATGGTTGAAAAATTTGGTGTGAATTTTTGAGGAAGTGACAAGAAAGGACTCAAAATTAGAATATCAAAATCTTCTACTTGGCATCCTAAAAACAATACAAACCTCACAGTCCAGAAATCCGGGAGTTTCAGCAGAAAGGGCAGAAGTATGTAGTAACCACAACACTGTCCACTTATATAACAAAAAACACCAACTTCCTGAGAGCAGAAGGGGGTTTCCAGCTTTCAAGCAAAGACACCAAATTTGCTCACTGAAGCTGGTCTTTGTGAAGTATCTTCTCAGCCAGTAGACAGGATCTCTCATGCACAGCTTAGATGCTGTGACAAGCAGGCAAAAGTAAAATACAAAATATTGCTATAAATTTCCATTGAGTAAAAGAAGAAGCAGGCACAGCTTTCTTGCTAGCCTTATAGTAAAGCCAGTCTCCCTTTTATAGTGCCATATTTCTAAGGAAAGCCAGATGGTAGCATGCAGCAGATTCTCACTCCTGCTTCATAGTAATTTCTTAAATAGAAAGACAATTTAAAGAATTAAAGGGAGTTCTGGTTGGAAACAGAAAACTCTTTCTAAATGCATCCATCTAAAAGCTGATTTTTTTTGTTTTAAGAGTACAGCAGTATGGTCTGGCCAAAGCATGAAGACCTGACTTCGCTTCTTTGGCCTGGCCCATGCTCATCTTTATGTCTTACTAACTGCTGCCATCCCTCAGGATTTCTGGTTTTCCACATGTATTTCAGTGTTGGTTACTTACTCCCTAAAGCAGTCTGAAAACTACAGGTGACAAGCAGTGTTCAGCAGACGGGGTAGTATAACTCTACTGGCATTTCTGATTGATTTAATTAGGCATCCTGAGTAAGGGGTGCATTTTTTGACCTCTGGCTTTTGTACCCTCCCTTTTCCTTGTAAACCCCTTGATTCAAACCAAGCCATTAGATGAAGCAGAATACTATATCTGGGCACATGACTTGACAGAAGAACTGGCAGGAATGCAGAAATTATTAATTTAAACACATAATATGAGATCAGACTGGTGACTGCAAAGGCTTTATTTACTTCAGTCTCTGTTGAGAAGATCCCAAGAGGTGCCCTGCAAGAGCTCACCTCTGCCAGAACAACTTGCCATGAATAAAGCTCTTGCTCTGTCTGCTAAGAGCCCCAGTGTTTCAGACAACACTGCTGTGACCAGGATGCATTTTCAACTGGAGAGAAGGGAGAGTAAAATCATCATCTTAGCTCTGCACAACTTTCCTGAAAGGGATACAGAAGAACAAGGTGTATAGGGTATACACACACTGCATATGTTTACAAGGCAGTATAGGGTATCGGAAGACAAAAATCAGTTTGGAGGTGAGAGAAGCTGGTTTCCTTCCCCAAAAGTGACTGGAGGCAAGGAGACTTTTCATATTGGACCCAGTATTTTCATTTGAGTTTTTCAAATTTGCTTAATAATAATAATAATAATAATAATGGCCCAAAAGAGGACCCAGGAAACTACAGGCCCATTAGTCTTGCTTCAGTAACACTTCAGAAAGTAATGGAACAAGTCCTCCTAGAAACTGTTACAAGACAGATGAAGCAGGTGATTGGGAAAAGCCAATGGATTTACCAAAGGTAAATCATGCCAGACTGACCTGATTGCCTTCTACAAGAAGGTAATGCTTTCTGTCTACATAGGGAGAATACTGGATGTTGTTTACCCGGACTTCAGCAAAGTGTTCCACACTGGTTTTCACAGCCTCCTCCTAGACAAACTGCAAGATACAGACAGGATGGGTGGTCTGTGAGATGGGTAGGAAATTGGGTCATGGGCCACACTCAGAGGATGGTGATCGATGGTTTTTACTCAGACTGGCAGCCTGTCACAAGTGGGGCCCCCCTGGGAACATCTTCATAAATTATCTGGACAACAGTGTTGAAAGCAGCCTCACCAAGTTTGCTGATGACACTAAACTAGATGGTGAGGTGGACACGTCAGATGGGAGAGCCATCTTCCAGAGAGTCCTGGACAGGCAAGTGGGCAAGCAAGAACTGTATGAAGTTCAACAAAGACAAGTGCAAGTTCCTGCACCTGGGACAACATAACCAAAGAGCCCAGTGGTGGCTGGGATCTGTGTGGCTGGGGAGCGGTGTTGCTGAACAGGACCCAGGGGCTCTGTTGGACAACAAGCTGACCATGAGTCAGCAGTGCGCCGCTGCAGCAACGAAGGCAAATCGGATCCTGGGCTGCATCTGCAGGGACATTACTAGCAGTGATAGAGAGGCGATCATCCCACTCTACTCAGCACTTGTCAGGCCACATCTGGAGTGCTATGTCCAGTTCTGGCCCCCATAATTCAAGAAAGATGTGGACAGACTGGAGAGCATCCAAAGGAGGGCCACAAAGATGATCAGAGGGCTGGAGAGCCTGTCCTGTGAGGGAAGACTGAAGGAGTTAGGTCTTTTCACCCTGGAAAAGCGAAAGCTCAGGGGTACGTCATCACTGTATGCCAGTATTTAAAGGGCAGCTACAAAGAGGACAGAGGCTCTCTCCTCACAAGGAGCCAGTGGAAAGGACAAGGGGCAATGGGTAAAGGTTGCATGAGGAGAGGTTTTATTTCAATATAAAAAAGAAATTTTTACAGTGAGAACAATCAATCAGTGGAACAACCTCCCCAGGGACGTGGTGGAGTTCCCACCACTGGAGGTTTTCAAGCAGCAGTTGGATAGGGTGCTAGATAAACTCCTTTTCCCATGAAAGCTTGATCTTTCAAGGTCCCTTCCAACCTGGACTGTTCTATGATTCTATGATAATGATTACTGGAAACTGAAAGTAGCATCTTGCAGAAAAGACCTTAAAGGAGACTTTGATTTAATGTTTATTCCTTCTGTTGTGTAAGGAAAGAATCCAGTTTTGTTATTTTACATCTGGGAGCTCATGTACTTCACCCACTTGTCTCCACTGCCGCTGCGTATTATTTGTTATTACCTACTGGGAGTGTGTCTCCATCACAGTTGTAGTCAGGGTTGTAGGTACTCTCAAAGAAACTCTCCCAATAGTTCCCATTTTCTGTGCTTTGGTTCACACTGTGGTGTTGTCTGGATGACCTGAACTCCTTTCAGATGAAACTGAAACCTATTCATCCTGTAAACGGGATGCAACTGAATCCTATAAATCAGTGGAAAGGAAAGAAATCAAAGGGGATGTTAACACACCAGGCTATGAAACACAGCAGCTGAGCTGAAGCACACAGTTAGCTGCTGTTGCTCTAGCCAAAGGGGCTGGTAACATCTGGCAAAGTGATGGGGCAGTAACCCTGACTCATAATGCCCGAAATCACTCCAGCATAATTCCCACAGTTTTCTTGTCAGCACCCATAATTCCCTTGCTCTTGTAAATCAAAATAAATGATCAATGTCAAACAGAAACAGAATATTGGAATCTTTCAGCTGGCTGAAGAAGTGTTTGCTGGGGGCAGGGAGGCAGCATGATTTATTCTACTCTTAGTATGTTCTCTTTAAAGTTGCACCACTGTATTAAAGTCTATTTTCTGAAAACAGAAAACAATGAGAAGAGACTTGCAAGAACACCACCAGCTTCCATCTGTGAACAATTTTATATTTGCTTTGGGCAAATTTCTAAGCATTCCAGTTTTAAATAGACTTTGCACCAGTATTCTTACCAGCAATGCTGCAGTGTTGAAATATTCACGGAACTGAACACAAAATATCACAAACATACTTGGAGTAAGAAGTGGTTTTTTACATGTGAATGGTTATGTTCATGGTCCCTCTTTCACTGTTCTCCAGCTTTTAAGAAGATTGTTGGAAATATGATGGTACCAAACAAATCTGAAAAAAAAATTTGAAGATTTATTGCTTTGAGTTGGTTGGTAGCCAGAAAAACTTTTTCCACCCCAATCTAAGCTACGAAAGGACACATTACTTGTCCCCAGCTGCACTGTGGCTGTCTCCAGGGAGTCTGAATTCAGTCTATCATGACAGAAATAACATCAAAAAGTACTATCTGCATCTGCTGTTTGCTTTCTAATATATAGTTTAGCACTAATTTTATATATGATGCAGAGGTCCTTTTAATACGTCAGTGAGGCAGGTATGGATCTTTACTGATATCAAAGCTCTTGATATCTTTTTTTCCCGCTGCAAAAGAACACACAATTCCTCTACCTTTTTTTAACAAAAATCAAGGGAAGTGGTTACTCTGTGTAGCAGCTGGAGGTTAGTGAAATGTCTTAGATAAAGCATACCCTCTGGACCTGTGCTTCATGTCTTTCTAGCTTGGAGGTGTCGACTTCTGCCTGTCTTGCTTCAAGAAAGAAAAAAAAAGTTAAATTTATTCCAGCATCAAAATAATCAATTATTTCCAGCGCCGATAAGGATCTTATCCAAAGGGAATATATTTTAGAAGGAAGACTGCACCAGCTAATGATATTCAAACACCAATGAAGCAGTAAGTCTGCCTTCAACTTGTTAATAAGGCTGTTCTGAGTTACTATCTGTGCCTGTTACAGCAACTGTCAGATAAATAATCTTTCTCCTTTGTAAGAAAATGAACAGGCTGCTTCACTGTAATCCCCCGCTGTCCAAATATATTTAAACAGTAACATGATTAGGATAAGGATACACTGCAATATGAGTTGGAAAAGTGCTAAGGCTCCGGAAGCATGCACCATAAATCAAACATTTAATGATTTAAATCAAGAACTTTAAGCAGCTGCCCCTGGGAAACATCAGGAGAACAGACTGCGCAATGAAGCCTGATGAAAATTAATTTAGTAGGCAAACATTGTTATCTCATGGACTTTATGGGAATCATAAAAATAAGGTGCTGAACTTTATAATGTATTTTTATGTTCTTATGCTAAGAATGCTTTCTACAGGCCCTACTTCTTTTATTTAATAAGTAGAGTACAAACAGTGTTGCCTTAGGCAAAAGTTGATTTGGGATTTTTTTTCTAACTTGGGTGATTAAGCTACGCCTTTCAACCACTGTTTTGGTATCTATGTAAAAGGTGCTGACACCTGGAGGTGCCATGCACCTATGTAACACTCAGGGTTGTTCTGTAGAAAATCAAGACTGTTTTATGAAAGGAAGCATGCTCCAGCTGAGAAACCATCCTCTTAAAATTCTCCTCAGGCACCATAAAAGCACAGGCTGTGTAAACCCACGCAAGCTGGTACTGCTGTCCAGATGCTCACCCCTGCCTTACTGCAGCTCCCTGTGCTGTTCCCTCCATGTCCCAGCACAAACGTTGATTTAACCACATGAGGAAGATCAGAGGAACAATCCCCATTGCAAACTCACTCTTTATTTGCCAGTTTAATATTAACCTGGGTCACCTTCCCTTAGGGATGGTCCAGGAGCAGGAATGAGCCAATGGGGGCTGGTAGATATCTTAGCAGCATAGTTGAGTTATATTGACTTAAAAATGCTCATGATACTACAGCCTTAGTCTTCAGAGTGACTCAAAAAAACATTTAGAACTGATTTTTAGGTCTATGCATCTACAGTGGTATTATGTGCACATTACCAAAAACACAGCAACAATGAGTAAGCATGTATTTTCCCCCACCAAATCTTAGAAGGTTAGTGGTGGCTCTGCTTCTCTTGTCTCTCCAGGGCATAATCAAGAACCAGCAAACTCCTGCTGTGTAAAGATGTAGAACTGTTACAAAAATACAAGAGGAATTCATTGCAGACTTGAATTCATACAGGGCAAATATCTGCCCTACACGAAATGGTAGCACAGGATTCAGGCACCTGAGAAATCCTCCTTAAATTCCTCTTAAAACCTACCATACTTAAAAAAAAGAAATAAAGAAAAAAAAAAAAAAGGTAAACCAGAAAGCAGGTATATTACATGGTTCTGTGTTTACCACACATTGGACATTGTCAAAACCAGAAAAGTTTTACCAGAAAAAGAATTATCTGATAATCCACTTTATTCTACCTGCAGAATTAGGATTTAGAAGTGGGTTAATTTAATCCCTAAAAAATAAAACATGACGTTACTATTCCCAGTACTTTGTGGTTTAAGAGATAAGAAGTTGCTTTCCAATGAGTTTGCTTATAACAGTAGGTATTCTTCAGCTCACAGTCATATTTGTGCTCAGAATAAATTTTATCTTAACTCCAAAAAAGACGGGGGGAATAAAGCTTACCCATCTCAAAAACTGTTATATATCAAATAGAATAATTGTTGCAAAGTGCTTTTTTTAATCCTCAGGTGATTATGTTCTCTACAGATATAAATATATAAATCAAGTAATTTCCTTACTATTAGTACATTTTATAAATGTTCCATTCTCAAATGTATTTGTTGTGAATGCTAAAAGCTTTGTAGTTTCACCTGGGTTAAATTGATGTTACCATTAAAATAACAGTGCAGTAGTTCTCCATGTAGTAAGTTTGCTCTTCACACCTTTCTTCAAACAACAGTGCATGTGGTATTTCTTTCTCACTAACTCCAGCACGCACCTGA
Organism: Pelecanus crispus; assembly: GCF_030463565.1. Lineage (NCBI taxonomy): Eukaryota > Metazoa > Chordata > Aves > Pelecaniformes > Pelecanidae > Pelecanus > Pelecanus crispus. Next base: position 161,333,674 of record NC_134644.1, on the reverse strand, counting down.
TTGCAGTGTTTAACATCACTGCTTTCTGTGCAAGGAAGAATCATCAAGAATGAGATGAAAGTGATAAAAGTTCCAAAGCCAACAGAAAACTAAACCTACAACTTAGAAAGCCTTGTTCTAACAGAGATTTTTTTCCCCTCCAAAGCTATAGAGAAGCATGAAGATTTTAGCTATTATAATTTACATTAATAAAACTGCTACATCTTACATATTCTAGAACAGTAACATAAACTAATTTACATCAAGCCAAAAAAAATTTTAGAGGTTAAATTACAGCCAGTAAAGCTTCCTAAGATGTTTGTAATACCAATAGAAAATATTTTACTGAAGCATTAATCATAAAAGCATGTAGCCTAAATTTGTATGATTCACAGTCATGCTACCAGAGATTCAAGGCCAAGCTAGTAAAACAAAAGTGCATTTTTTTTTCTTGATTATCTGATATGAACATTTCAAGAATATTTAAAGAAAAAGCAGGAGATGAAGGGAATTATTCAAGTGCAGAGACTAGTATCCATATATTTGCCCAGATACACATGGGCATACACATGCCTATATAAATCAAGCAGAAGTAATAGCAGTTTTGTTAACACTGCCTTAAAAGATTCTACATTTTGATTACCACATTGTTAAACTTCCACCATTTGTTGATTTAAATTTTCCATGACAGTCATCCTGTGAAGCCTAGGTTGAGTAGCTTTGGGAAAATTTCAGCCAAAAAATTAGGTGTTTTTTCTGAGCTAGAGGCTGAGGATACAGATACATACAACTGCTGTCTGCAGACAAGTGTCTGTGCATCAGCTGCACCTTCATCAGCTGCACCTTCATGGCTGGGTGAAGCCAAAGCATTTCACTTCTCTGTTGGGTGGGTTAAGCATGCCAACATGCTTAAACACCACAGTTCAGTAAACACTTGATAACACAGTAAATTGTGGAAACTCAGTCAGGCCCTCTTCCAGAAAAAAGGAGTTTGCAGGAACTGTGATATTTTGCAATACAGAAGATATCTGTGAAAAGGGAGGGGTTCTTTTCTCCATGCCTGCTGGGGACAGATACAAAGTCATGGACTGAAGTCAAGCAACGGAAGTTTAGGTTAGATGCTGGAAAAATATTTTTAATAATAGTGATGGTAAGGCCTGGAACAGGTTCTCTTGGGAAGTCGTGGAAACTCATTTACTGGAGGATTGTAAGAAAGGGTTACACAAACATTCCCCGTGAGTGATTCAGGACTGGCTGGATGTGCCTGGAGGAGGGTTATGAACTACAGGATCTCCCAGGGTCCCTTCCAGACCTACTTTCTAATTCTAAATTAATCTTGATAGAGTTTTCCACTGAATTTAGTAAAGGTGCCTCTCTCTCTTTGCCGAGACTGAATTTAGCTTCATGGTAGGAGCTTGTGCTTCTTGACACCACTGAAATAGATATTATGCACCTTTCTCTCCTGTTGATAAAATTTCAATTATGCAGGTTTCTTAAAACTCAAACAGTGAACTCCTGACAGAATTTAAGGGAAAAAAAAATAGTCACTCACAATAATCTCATTAGTGAAGTCATATAAACCAAGCATGTATTTAGCCATCAGCCAAGCCAGAGAAGTGTTTCGCCTGAAAGAATACTGTGTTCTTAAAATATTTTATGGTTTTGATTTTTTCATGATGAAATACTTTGAAGTGCTCAGCTTATCAGTGTGTTAGTTGTGATAACTTGGTTGCATGTACCAGGTGCATTGGCACTGCTTATGGCACTCTGCCTTACCCAGTGGCGTCTCATCTCTGTTTTGCAGACTGATCCGAGGATATAATTTTAAAATAATTTTTCTCAAGGAAATCAGAAGTGAAAGCATACTGAAGTACTTGCTGTGGCCTCTGAATTTATTTTGTAAGAATTCATGATTCAAAGCAGGGATCAAGAAGCACCACCTTCCCCTTAGATATTCTGCTACAAATGTTGAGATGATTGCTGCTAACAGGAGCAGATGAGGTTTCATAAAAGTGGCAGATGACTGCCAGCAAGTCTAAAAGAGAAACTCACTGCACTAGGAATCCACTCAGAAAAAAACAGCTCTAGATGGAAGCTAATGCTCCAGATCTTAGGGCTTAAGTATTGTTCACATTATAGCCAGCTTACATCAAACCCTTTGCAAAAATTAGGACATTCTGAGAAATACACAGACATTTAGGACAAATACTCACAAGTTAGGACATTTATATAATTACACAAAGTTTCATAAAAGTCAAGGTATCATCTGATTCTTTAGTCTGCACTTTCGAAGCAGGTAAGAGATTTAGCTTCCTTTCATCTCTGAGGATCTCCAAGAGGACTCTCAGTTCCCCTCTAAGTATCAATAAACTCATTTTAATGACAGAAGGCTAAGGGACAGGAAGAGGAAGAGATTATAGCCACAGTTGACATGGTAAATCTGTGGCACACCAAGGAAGATGTAGGTTAGTACTAAAACTATGAGATTTTTCTAGGAAAAATTAACTTTCTAAATTATTTTCTCTGTTTTTTTTTTTTTTTAAAAAAACACTCAGTTCTCTCTAAACTGCTAAACTTTTCATTTTCAATTACTATTATTGAATATTACAACTGGTTCATTGTTACTAACAGCATCAACATTAGCAGCATTCATTGCCTGAATTTTAGTTGCACCTGAAGGCACAAAGTCATGTGAGATGTAGTATGCACACATATAGGGAAAGCTAATTCCTATTATGAGAAATTTACTGTCTAATTACACAGAAATGAGGAAAAATTAATCATCTTGAACAGGGTCCCACAGTTAATCTGTGGCAGAGTGAGGAATCCATTACGGACCTACTGGATCCCTGCCCAGTGCTCTCCTCACCAGCCTATTTCTCCCTCCGTGTTCACCCTGTGTTAACCACAGCTAAGTAAAGGATCACACAGACTGCTAATAAATTTTTGGCTGCTTGAGGTGTTGTAAAGCAATGAAAGTGTATCCTATGCAACCTTACCTGAGACTATCTAGTCAGTCCTCATTTTTCAGTGATATCCACAGGAGACTTGAGTAAGGAGCAAACTCTTTTCAGTTAGGTGTGATCCATGCAGGTAGAAAACAGTCTGGCACAGTTTGGACCCCAAAGAAGAGCCTTCGCCATTAGAAAAGATGACAATAACACATTTTACTGAACAGTTATTTACCTACATTTAGAAAGTAGGCTCAATCAGCCGTCTACAAAATCTGTCCAGCCACCAAAATTTGCTGGCTTGCAGGGCTCAAAGGGAAATCTAAAAACATCACCTAAGCAGAAGGAACAGTACAGTGATGTACTGTCAACAAAAGCCAGAGGAAAGCATTGCATTTCCTACCCACTCTTAAAGCTCCTCTGAAAGTGGTGCAAGGTAGTGTGACAAGCAAAGGAAATTTCACATAGCTAGAGTGACAATGACCCATGTTACTACAAAAGCTGTCAGTGAGAGACAGATTTTTCTTATCCTGCAGATTGTCTGTAAGATTTTGATACAGAGGCCACTAAGGAATTCTGAGTTTCCAGCTCTTAATACCTGAAGCGTAAGGCTTATACCTTAAGAAACCTGGAAAAGAGGGAAATCTGTGAAACTGCCTTTCTGCATTGAACCTTTGTTAAGGTAAGCTACATCTGTAAAAATTTAGAGATTGGGTCTGTTTCTGTTCTTAATGTTCCCATGAAATCTCATTGAAGGGAGAAAGGAAAAAATACCTCGAGATTTAGTTCCAAAGCTATGGACATCTCTACTTCAGCCCTTCTTTCCTTTCACTTCTTGGCCTGGCTACATTAGCACACATGTCATGATCTGAGCAGATATGCTACACTTCTTGTACAGGGCACTTTTCAATATTTTTATTTAAAAAAAAATTTTTTTTTTTTAGTTAAGAGCCAAAATTATCCTTAATCCTCCATGTAGAAAATAAAAAAAAAAAAAGTAGTTTAGCTCTGTAAAACTGATAGTACTGCCTTTTGCTCCATCACTTAGAAGAACACTGCTCAGAAATGAAACTCGGCCTCTCCCAGCCCACAGCTCTGGGAAGGGCACAGATTTCCTCCACTTGGTCTGTGCTGGCGAAGTCAACATGATGCTGCCACTGAGGGGAGCAGGAGAGAAGGCTGGGCTTCTCACCCAGGCTAGTTCTTCCAGGAGTATGAAGGAATATCTTATTCTCTCAGCTTTCCTGTGCAACCATTAAAATAACACTGGGACACATATGGCTTTATGCAGTTTTTATTGACTGTGCAACATCCACACAGAAATTATTTGGGTTCTGACTCTCGCCAGCTCTCCATCAGTATTTTTGGCCTCACAGGAATTTCTTTCAGTGACAAAAATGGCTTAGTGAACCCTTCCGTTTCCCACTGCTCCTCCATCCCATCACCAAAGCCTGACTGCTCATCCTCCTTTCATGTCACTCCCGTAGCAGAGCCTGTCCAACCATTTATTTGGCCACTCAATGAACCAGGTCAGGGAACTGATGAGGGTTAAAAAACAAAAAACCAAAACCTGCTGGCTTATTTTTTACCCAGATCAATTCCCCAGTTAGTTCATAATGCAGCACACAAACTTAATACGAGAACATCTGCACTGGATCAGAGCGCAGGTCCATTTGGTCTGGTGTCCTGCCCCCAGCAGCAGAGCAGACACAACAGATGTTATCCGAGGAAGGATGTAAGGACGGGCAAGCATGCAGGAATGCTTCCCAGGAATGCTCTCCCAGCCTCCTGTGACTTATGACTCAGGGATATCTTAAGTCAAAGTTAATGCTTTTATATTTAATAATCTTGGTAGATTTTTCCTTCATTTTTTCCTCCTCTTTGGGTTTTTTTTTTAATTCATGGAAATATTTGCAACCTTACCATGCTATGGGCCATAGTATAACTAACACTATGCAGTCAATGAAGTGCCTCTTTTTGTTTACTTTGAAAGTAGTACCCACTAGTTTAATTTCATGTCCTTTGATTTTTATAGAATCATAGAATCATAGAATTGTTTAGGTTGGGAAAGACCTTTAAGATCATCCAGTACAACCATTAACCTAACATTACCAAGTCCACCACTAAACCAGTTAAAAGTAGAGTAGCAACCCCATGCTTCCTGGCTTGGTGGCTGGATTATTTATAATGAAAGCAAAAACTAGGAATCATTAAGTTTGGAAAGGACCTCTAAGATCATCATTCCAATCATCAACACAAAACCACCATGTCCACTAAACCATGTCCCAAAGTGCCACATCTACCCATTTTTTGAACACTTCCAGGGATGGTGACTCCACCACCTCTCTGGGCAGCCTATTCCAATGCTTGACAACCCTTTCCATGAAGAAGTTTTTCCTAATATCCAGTCTAAACCTCCCCTGACGCAACTTGAGCCTGTTTCCTCTTGTCCTATCACTAGCTACTTGGGAGAAGAGACCAACACCCACCTCACTACAACCTCCTTTCAGGTAGTTGTAGAGAGCGAGAAGGTCTCCCCTCAGCCTCCTCTTCTCCAGGCTAAACAATCCCAGTTCCCTCAGCCGCTCCTCATAAGGCCCGTGCTCCAGACCCTTCACCAGCTTTGTTGCCCTTCTCTGGACATAGAATCATCGAATCATAGAATCATAGAATGCTTTGGGTTGCAAGGGACCTTTAGAGGTCATCTAGCCCAACCCCCCTGCAGTGAGCAGGGGCAGCTTTAACCAGATCAGGGTGCTCAGAGCCCCAGCCAACCTGACCTTGAATGTTGCCAGGGATGGGGCCTCTACCACCTCTCTGGGCAACCTGGTCCAGTGCTTCACCACCCTCATTGTAAAAAATTTCTTTCTTATGTCTAGTCTAAATCTATTCTTCTTTAGTTTAAATCCATTATTCCTCGTCCTGTCACAACAGGCCTTGCTAAAAAGATTCTCCCCATCTTTCCTGTAGGCCCCCTTTAAGTACTGGAAGGTCGCAATAAGGTCTGCTCGCAGCCTTCTCTTCTCCAGGCTGAACAACCCCAACTCCCTCAGCCTGGCCTCATAGGAGAGGTGCTCCAGCCCTCGGATCATTTTTGTGGCCCTCTTCTGGACCCGCTCCAGCAGGTCCATGTCCTTCTTGTGCTGAGGGCCCCAGAGCTGGACGCAGCACTCCAGGTGAGGTCTCACCAGAGCAGAGTAGAGGGGCAGAATCACCTCCCTCGACCTGCTGGCCATGCTTCTTTTGATGCAGCCCAGGATACGGTTGGCTTTCTGGGCTGCAAGCGCACATTGCCGGCTCATGTCCAGCTTTTCATCCACCAGTACCCCTAAGTCCTTCTCCACAGGGCTGCTCTCAATCTCTTCATAGAATCATAGAATTCATAGAATCATAGAATGCTTTGGGTTGGAAGGGACCTTGAGACATCATCGAGCCCAACCCCCCTGCAGTGAGCAGGGATTGAACCTGCGAACTTGGCGTTATTAGCGCCGTGTTCTAACCAACTGAGCTAACCCGGCTCCCCCCAACCTGTATTGATATCGGGGGTTGCCCCATCCCAGGTGCAGGACCTTGCACTTGGCCTTGTTGAACCTCATGAGGTTCTCACAGGCCCACCTCTCCAGCTTGTCCAGGTCCCTTTGGATGACATCTTGTCCTCCTGGCATGTCAACCACACCACTCAGCTTGGTGTCATCTGCAAACTTGCTGAGGGTGCACTCGATCCCACTGTCTATGTCATTGATGAAGATGTTAAATAGCACTGGCCCCAGTACGGACCCCTGAGGGACTCCACTTGTCACCGGTCTCCATGTGGACATCAAGCCATTGACCACAACCCTCTGGATGCGACCATCCAGCCAATTCCTTATCCACTGAACAGTCCACCCATCAAACCCATATCTCCCCAAGTTAGAGAGAAGGATGTTGTGGGGGACTGTGTTGAAGGCTTTACAGAAATCCAAGTAGATGACATCCATTGCTTTTCCCTTGTCCACTGATGCAGTCATTCCTTCCTAGAAAGCCACTAGGTTGGTCAAGCAGGACGTGCCCTTGGTGAAACCATGCTGGCTGTCTCAAATCACCTCCCTGTCCTCCATGTGCTTGAGCATAGCTTCTAGGAGGATCTGTTCCATGATCTTCCCAGGCACAGAGGTGAGGCTGACAGGTCGATAGTTCCCAGGGTCCTCCTTTCTTCCCTTTTTAAAAATGGGCACAATGTTTCCCTTCTTCCAGTCAGCAGGGACTTTACCTGACTGCCATGACTTTTCAAATATCATGGAGAGTGTCTTGGTAACTACATCAGCCAATTCCTTCAGGACTCTGGGATGCATCTCGTCAGGTCCCATAGACTTGTGTACATTGAGGTTCTTCAGGTGGTCTCGAACCTGATCTTCCCTTACAGTGGGAGGGGTTTTACCACCCTGCTCCCCATGTTCCAGCACCTCAGTGTCCTTCTTGTATTGAGGGGCCCAAAACTCAACGGAGTATTTGAGGTGCAGCCTCACCAGCACCGAGTACGGGGGGACAATCACCTCCCTGCTCCTGCTGGCCACAGCATTCCTGATACAAGCCAGGATGCTGTTGGCCTTCTTGGCCACCTGGGCACACTGCTGGCTCATGTTCAGCTAGCTGTCAACCAGCACCCCCAGGTCCTTTTCCGCCAGGCAGCTTTCCACCCACTCTTCCCCAAGCCTGTAGTATTGCATGGGGTTGTTGTGACCCAAGTGCAGGACCCGGCACTTGGTCTTGTTGAACCTCATACGGTTGGCCTTGGCCCATTGGTCCAGCCTGTCCAGGTCGCTCTGCAGGGCCTTCCTACCCTCTAGCAGATTGACACTCCCAACTTCATACTGGAAGAGGCAAAGAACAGCCATTGACCCTATTCAACTTTCTTGTTTCACTAGCTAATCTATAGATCATTGTTGTATCTCTCTCATTCAGCTCTTTCCCAGCCTCTATAGAGGTCTTAAAATATCCTTACAGGAGTAGCTCCATCTCAAGGGTCCAGCAGAGACAGAAATGTAATGCAGGTATAGATGTGCATGGTCAGCGATCCTGGTTGCCTAAATTGGCCCTGCTGAGGAAAGTAATGCTCATGAAATTAAGCCTTTAATTAATAAGAAATGCACATCTGTGTAGGCAGTCTTGTGTGATGAACCTGACTTAGACTTTTTATTCTCCATCCTCCCTCCTGCTTCCTTTATCACTGTTTGCCATTGTCAACCAATGTCTTAGGTACCTCTCCAGTTTTGTAAGTAAATAAAGAAGACAGATGAATGTTTTAATACATCTCCTTTCTTTCTGCCATTGCTCAGTTAACAACTGTCTTCTCTTTTTCCTTTTTATATCTGAATGTATTTTCTCTTTCCCCCTTGGTCAACTGCAAATATTTTTTGAATATTCTGTTACAGCTGGTTGACATGTTCACTAAAATTCAATGTTCCGTATTTCTTTTTGCTACTCTAAATACAAATTTTTTTTTTGCCTTCCTTTGGCTTGTTTTCAGTAGATCTTCAGTAGATCTCCAGTAGATCTCCCAGAACCTCTTGTTTCCTGTTTGTTTTTCTTAAAAGGCTCAAGGCTACAAAGCGCTTTACTATCTAACTAACTTGCCCCTTCTCACTTTTTCCCTCTGCTTGCAATAGGATTTAGCTTGCAGGTTCTTGCCAAACATGCTTTTTTAGAAATATTTGCCCATCTTAGGAAGCCCCAATCAAAATTATGCTATTCATTAGATGCAGTCTTAAATACATCTCCCCAAATGTCGAGATACTTGTGTTTTGTCCAGTCTTTCCCAGGTCAAACTCCAAAATCTGTGAGAAAGCCAACACTTTTTGTTCTCCTGCCCTCATCCTGCTCACTTGTGGACAGGCTGAGCTGCAGCCTTGTGTGCCTTCAGCCACAGCCATTGCATGGGAGGCAGAACCCAGCCCTGCATGGAGGAACAGGATGGACTCTCATATTCAGCTCAGTGCATGGTCTTTTAGCAGCACTCTGCATGCAGCAACCTCAGAGGACATGGTATGCTCTCTTTTTAAGATGAGTCATTTCCCAAGTTCCAAAATAGCCAAGACATGGGCAGATTTCAGGGGTTCAAAGATTGTCTCATTTCAGACCTCTCTGCTTACCTGAGTACCAGCCTGGGAGACACCAAACATTGGGTTGTACAAGATCCTACAGCTTCCCTGTACACTTGTGGGGCAGGGAAAGCATGCTGTAACCCAGGGAAAATGCTTCCAGTGGGACTTCACCAAAAGGGTCAGGACTGACATGGATTGATTTGAAATGCATCCACTCTTCCCTGAGTAATAGAAGGTGTTTCTTAAAATGACCTTTCATGCACTCTTTAAGGGATCCTTGCCTTATTCAGTCTACAAGGGGGAGAAAGGAGGTTGAAAATCTCCTCTCTAAACAATTGTCTGAACAAGTTGACTTCTGTTTTGTGCCATTATGTCAGATCTAAGCAGTAAATGGACCACTCATGGATTTCAGCAAAGAAATAATTTTCAGCTTCATGCAGCCATCCCTGTTCTTAACAGAGCAAACCAGAAAAAAAAAAAGAAAAAAGCTTTTTGCATTACTATTTTTTTGAAAAGGATTCCCTTTTTTTTGCAAGCTCCATTTTGGAATGGTTTGTGGAAATAATCACATGTTTTTGTGCAAATTAAGGTTTTAGAATCATAGAATCATAGAATGCTTTGGGTTGGAAGGGACCTTTAGAGATCATCTAGCCCAGCCCCGCTGCAGTGAGCAGGGACAGCTTTAACTAGATCAGGTTGCTCAGAGCCCCATCCAACCTGACCTTGAATGTTGCCAGGGATGGGACCTCCACTACCTCTCTGGGCAACCTGTTCCAGTGCTTCACCACCCAAAAAAACCCCACAGTTTTATCACTCTGCACTGGGACAGAATGTACAGACTGAGCAGGCAGCTCTACCTCTCAGCTTCAAAGGGGCTGCGGCTGCAGCTTGCCTGTGGGATATTTTCTTCTGCAGGATTGCTTTTTTCATTTTCCTTTGAGTATGTATAGGGATCACGTCACACTGTAAGTTTAAGCTGTGGGACATTGTGACACCAGATCAGGGCCATAGGAGCCCTGAACCAGCTCTTACTGGAAGGGAAGCTTCAGTGGCATCTTGCCCCATCCCCTTCTCCCCCCACCTTGTCTGACAGCTCCCATCTTCTTTCTTCATTTATTGTGAAAAGGGGGAACAACACTTTGTTTCTGCATGGTAACAGGAGGATCTAAATATGTTTTTCCATACATGCATGGCCACTTCAGGTAGGTGGGACTCATGTCAAATATAGAATCATAGAATCATAGAATTGTTTAGGTTGGAAAAGACCATCAAGATCATCAAGTCCAACCATTAACCTAGCACTGCCAAACTAAACCATGTCCCTAGTATCACATCTACATGTCTTTTAAACACCTTCAGGGATGCGGACTCCACCACTTCCCTGGGCAGCCTGAGCAGGAATGTTTGACAACCCTTTCCATGAAGAAATTTTTCCTAATATCCAATCTAAACCTCTCCTGGCACAACTTGAGCCCATTTCCTCTTGTCCTATCACTTGTCACTTGGGAGAAGAGACCAACACCCACCTTGCTACAACCTCCTGTCAGGTAGTTGTAGAGAGCGATAAGGTCTCCCCTCAGCCTGCTTTTCTCCAGGCTAAGCAACCCCAGTTCCCTCAGACGCTCCTCATAAGACTTGTGCTCTAGACCCTTCACCAGTGTCATTGCTCTTCTTTGCACATGCTCAATGTCTTTCTTGTATTGAGGGGCCCAAAACTGAACACAGTATTTGAGGTGCGGCCTCACCAGCGCCGAGTACAGGGGGACAATCACTTGCCTAGTCCTGCTGGCCACACTATTTCTGATACAAGCCAGGATGCTGTTGGCCTTCTTGGCCACCTGGGCACAGTGCCAGTCTTGCTTCCTGTCCTCTCTTGCTTCCTCTGAGGGCCTATGAAAACATCCCACAGCCACCTGAGCCACCCCCTAATCCCTTAACTTCCATTAAATGGTCTTTACTGTGGCAGCCAAAATATTTACACCGTTTCTTTCTGCAGACTCAATTGCTGCCTTTCTGCCTTGTCTGTCCGCAGAACCCCACAGCCTCACATGGCAGCACTGCCTTCTGCCTCCCTTACTGTGAGCACAGCGAGCTGAGCTTTGAAAGTGGGCAATTCAAATTAGCAATCGTATAAACCAGGCTCCTTTTAGCTCCTCTAATTTCTGTTTAGCTCTTGTCTCAGAACTTCTTTTGCTTTTCTTTTGCATTGCTTTTAAAAGCAAGACTGACAGAAAAGATTAACTTGCTTCTGGCTGCATTGGATAGAAGCAGATTAACACAGCTGGATCCCACCCTGGGGAGCCCAGCCTGGAAATGTATGTTAGCACAACCCCGGCAATGTATAAGCAAGCGTTGTTTGTGTTGATCTTTTTCAGGATAATGAGTTTGTGATTAAGTCTTTTGTGAGGAGGCTCGACTGTGTAGGAAGTTAATACCTGGCTGGATGCTGATAGAAAAGCTCCCAAGGTGTCAGCTCTCCCTCTCGCCATGCACAGCCCTGCAGCCGCTCTGGCTTGCCTGCACCTGGGCTTTAGCAGGGACTTTTGTTTCCCCTCCATCTCCTTTGAGATTTTTTGGTTTGCACCTATGACATTCACCACAAAAATAGCGGGCAGTGAAGTCCCCTGGGGCCCCAGAGCAGGGAGCAGGGTGGCTGCGGAAGAAAGGAGAGCTTTCAACCAAGAAAGGCTTAGTACAACCCACTCAGCTGAGGCTAAGGGTTAGGTAAAATCCAGCTTGGTGGACACGCAAACCCAAGTTGCATGCAATTAATTAAGCTCCACAACAAATGCAAAAGAAATGTTACTGAGTCACTGGCAGGCCGTTTTCCTGCTTGATCATTTGTCTTCAGGGCTGGAGATTTGTTTTTTTAGCACAAGCTTATTAATCTAAAATGACTGTGAGTAAATTGTAAAAAATCAGATAAAAATACGTCTACTTTGTCAGGGAGCTATGAATTATAATGTGCAAGAGGAATCCAGGACATCCCAGATTTAGCAAGCTCTCTTTAACAAGCGGCTAGCAACTTTTTATATTTTAATAAAGAAAAATATAGTAGATCCTGCAGTATGCACATTTTTCCCCTCCGTGGGGCTGGCTGGAGGAACTGTAGCAAAGGGCATGAGAGGGCAATGGTTGCATCAGATCTACGTGTGGGCCCTATGGGCCCTGCTCATGTTCCTGCCCAGACTTCCTGCTGTTGGGAAGACTGACCCTCCAACCTTTCCGTGCCCCCACTCTGCTGTTGGCTCACTTGAGATAACGTTATTTGCCAACCTCAGAGAAGTGTGGTGAGGATAAAAGCATGAGCCCTTAAAGGGGCTTGGCACATCACTGCTGAGAGCAGTAAGTTTCCTTCCTGGTTAAAATGGGGGGTCCAGAGCAAATCTTTGTTAGTAAGTATATCTGCTGGATGAGCTGGAAGCAAGAGGGAGGCAACATCTGGGGTTCGCATCTGAATTCCAACCAACATCTAATTAAGGTGTTTTTTACTACTGGGCTTCTTTTTTTCTTTTCACATGGCATTAATCCAGGACATTTTTACACATAACAGTTTTGAAATCTCACACACCCTTAGGCTGCATGAAATATTTCTATAGAGCATAATTCTTTGGAGACAGTAAATCAGGCCATCTGAGTTGTATACCTATAAATTTTAATGAATACACAATATCCCTGTCATTTCTGCCTCCCTTGTCTAATGACATTTTTTCTGTTTCCAGCACATCTCCTTCTATATCAAGGCAAATGAATGAAACAAAACACTGCTGACTTAGCAGCAAATAAGTGAGAAGGAAAGATTCTACCCTGGACTGGGGAAAAAGATCATTCATTTTGCAGGCATAGTGCCAACAGCACTACCTTGCAGCTCCGCTTATCTGATCTTTCAGGGATTACACTCAGACAAGCAAGGATAACTGAAGCAATTTTCAGCATTTTCCCCAGACAAGCCAGAGGCATGACCTTATTTTAGATAATAGGTAAATGAGATTCAAATAAGCTTTTTTTTTTTTTCTTTTTTTTTAACAGTAAGCATGATTAATTACTGGAACAAATTAGCAGAGGAAGTGGTAGCTCTTCCAACACTTTAAGGCTTCAGATGGTGTCTGGTGCTTGAGTGGTAGACATCTCAGCTAAACACAAATTTAGGAGCTTCATACAATTGCTTTGGAGTTCTATGGCTTGTTTAATGGATTTTGCTTGAGGGAATCTTAGAACTTAGGTATAATTGTACATGCATGATTTTTATTTTTATTTTTTGAACTTTTGCTAGCTGGAATATGTTCTGCTTGGTATCATCAGTATGGACTAAATCTCCATAAAACTGCTAAGGCTGATTTCATCAGACTACCTGCAGAGGAATGGGGGAATCGATGGGATTTGTCTGCCTGAGTGCCACAGAGTGAACTGCTGGCCCCATCAGCTGCTCCAGGACAGCCGAATGCCCTGTAGCTGCTGTTGTATCTTCCAGCTCTGCACAATAGGGCATTTCATACGACTCCAGACACCTACAGTCTGGCAATCAAATCAAGCCTTCAGGGTCTAAAAGGTGCTCAGAAAAGCTTCTGTCTTCCTGGCCCAAAAGAAAAGCAGGAATGCATCAGTGGCGTTCCTCACTTAACAAGTGATACAGTCTTATTTCTGCTCTGCACAGGAGTTATAAAGAGATGACTCCAGCACTGCTCAAGTCTTTGGCTGTTGCCATAATAATCATACTTAGGAAACAGGCTAGTCTATGCGTTTTAAACTCCCTAGCTCTGGCAAACCAGCAACTTACATTTTTAGTTTTATTTTGTACTATTTTGTCCATTTGGCTATAGCTTACACACAGAGGAGTTATTGTGTCTGGGCTTTTCCTCTTAAGCCCATAACATCACAAAGAGAGCCACTAGGACACGAAAGATCATGGTTTTTTGCTGTGAGAATGAGCTCTAGGAAAATGAGCAATCCACAAAGAAGAAACTATCTATATTTGCATTACACATTCCCACACATGCAGAAAACAAGGTCTTTCAGTTGATTTGTCTTAGACTAGGCACATCAGCTGATTATTTTCAGTGTGAAGCAGGGCACAATAGTTCACAAAATACAGTAATGAATATAAATATATTCATTTAGAAGTATTTCAAGGAGTACTTGTAAAGAAGTTCAAAAGTTTGTTTGCAAGCTTTTGTCCTTGAGAGGTTAGTTTCATTTTCTGGGGCTGAAAAAATAACCTGTTAGCTGCTCACATCTCTCTTTTCTCATTTTAAATCAAACCTCCAGCATTTCACTGGCACCATTTGAAAACATTATTGTTTTGGTGGAAATGTCACATACCTAGTGGTTCTATGGGGAAAAGCAATAGACTGCTTTAGCTGAAAAAAAATGCATGCAATAAAATTACGAAGGAATAAATGAGGACTTCCAGCCCAAAGGAATGCAATGTTGAGCATATAGTGACAGATTTGCCTGTGTGGGTAGGATAGCTTGCCTGTTTATTTCTAGACAGTTCACAAATCTGTTCCCACGCACAGAGATTGCAGAGCCAGCTCAGCACAGGAGAGGCAGCGCGTGTGCAGCCCAGGCTAATGTAAATGGGAAAAGTGGCAAGGGAGAAGGATTTCCTCAACAGGCAAAGAAACAAACCCAAATGAAGCCATAGGTATCCCTGGTGACAGTCAGGAGATTTGTTCTGCTGTTTATAAACCCAAGAGGCTGTGATCCCACAGCTGCAATTCAATGACTCCTTCGCCAGGTCCTTGTGGCTTCATCGTCCCTTTATACAGACTCAAGATGTTCAAACCAGTGGGTGGGAGCTGGGTGACGGAGGGCTTGGAGGCATCCCTCTCTTGCTGCATAGCTATAACCACCAAACACGAGACCTCCATGACCATCTGTCCCCACAGAAGGAGAGCTAAGGGATTACTTCGAGGAAAAGGCTGAAGTGAATAAATGTAAATATTTTAGGTCACGTAGAGTGAAATCAGCAGAGCCTGAACACGTGCAAGGAGTACATGTGAGAGTGGGGTGCCTCTAGTCCTCACTGCAATGCCTGGAGCCTGATTTCCAGCTCTGATATACTGCATCATTAGCCAGCGTGACAGCCTGTCTAGCTTTCCTTTTAGATCCAGCTTCACATCTGTCTCTTGGTGTAAACGAGGAGCAGTCTGGGAGTTACTCCCCATTTAGTGTGGTATGGCCAACATGAGAATCTGGACCTTAAAACTCCTCTTTGCTCGGAGTTTGAAGTAAAAAAAAAAAAGTCTCAGATTTTAAATGTCAGCCAGCTGTGGCAGCCTTTTCATTTCTGTTCATTTCTGTTTATCAACACCTTTCCCACCTCTTCCCGCTGTACTGAACTGGAGGAGCCAAAACTTGTCATCCTGGACTCATCCCAACTACAGACCTCATTTAAATTTTCTCAAGTCTAGCCACAGCTGAAGCTGTTTCAGCAAAATAGCACAGGCCAATGCTCTTTAGTCTGTAAGCCCCTCCAGATTTTCTTTCTCTGAAATCTCAAGAGGATTCCCTGATTTACCTAAATTAACCTCCCCTATAGATTTCCCAAAATAGAACATCTCAAATACTCTTTGGCACGAGTTTCCACATAGAGATCTATCTGTAAACCAGTAAGGACTGAGACAAAGATATTTTTCATGGCTGACATACAGTAGGACACTCACAGAAAGCTAAATTTGCTCATTTCCGAGACCCTCTTTTATTAACTGCATTTATTTAGAAGCCTTTATTTAATGAGAGGCTTTGAGACCTTATTTAATTTATAGATCTTGCATAGAACAATAGCAGTAGCTCAGGCTGTGAAATGCCACTTTGTTGCTTTTTCCACTGCTGCCCAGAGTGTGAATACTCATGATGGTGTCTATTTGGCTTGAACATGTCAGATGCAGACCAGACAGGATGCTGAAGAAAGAAACTGGTGTCCTTCATTTCCAAGGCCTGGCTCATTATGCATTCAGTGATGAATTTGCTCTGCTTAAAAATTCTGCAGCTACCACTTACAGCCATACCTGACGTGAACTTGAGGAGCTGTGAGCGGAGCTCAAATTATCTTCCAGGTGATTGATTTTTCAAAAAAAATATTGCATGGAAAGCTTAGAAGCTCGGATTATGCATACGAGGTAAACGGTATCAGTGCAAACAGCAACCTGCTTGCTAAGCTCTTTTACACGTTGGAGCCAGTCAGAACAGCTAAAATGTCAGGCTAAGAGGATCAGGGGCAGATGTGAGTATTGATCTCTGCCTGAGGTAGTGCAGCGGTGGACTGTGCAGCCACTACGATGTGAAACTGCACAAATACTGCACTGCATACAGCATGGACACATGCACTCTACTGCTGCAAGAACAGCTTGTCTAAAAGCTTCATCTGCAGTCAATGGGAGACAGAGCCATGGTACAAGGAGGCAGAAGCCCAGATATTCAGAAGTAAAACTGGAAACCTTTTTGGCAGCGATTAAGCACTTCATCATTTGCACTTCTAGAAGTATCTCTGTTGGGAATGGGTCACTGACTCACCTGCCCTCCTAACTTCCCACTTGGAGCTCACTAAAGCAAGATCACCTTGACCTTGGTGAGGCAGCACATTTCCCAGGGCTCAAGTTGATGCCGTGGCTGAAAGCCATCTAGTTCCAAACCACACAGCAGGGTGCTGACTCTGGTCACCACTGTGATGGCTGGCCCACCGCAGAGAGCAATGAGGCTCTTCAGAGCTGAGATAAAGCACAACTTGCTGATATTCACAATACATGGATTAAGAGCATGGAAATACATGGAAAAAGCAAGACCTAAAATACATATCAGAGAATTAACCTGGTGAAAGCCAAGGGAAGCCAGGCTGCTCATCAGCAAGGTTTGCTACAGCATGACAAAACATTTACGTGCAGCTAGGCCAGCTTCATGCTCCTGGATTTTGCCAAATGCCAGAAGCAGCAGCCTGTGTGATGGCTTCACACCATCCTGTGGTGCTGCATCTGGAACCACTCAGGGCTTACAGGCAACCTCTGTCCTCGGGTTCAGCTCCAGTGCAGCACAAGAGCCACCTTCCTTGGGAAGGTGCTTGGGCAGAGAGGACTCCCTGCCCTGATGTCTCCCCCCTACCTTTCATCTCCCCCCACCCATCGCAGCCACTGGAATCATTTGCTTTGCAAACCCTGAGGGAACATAACAAGAATTGTTTAGGAAATGTTGGCCTTTCATTCCTCATACCTTCATCAACAGGCATATTATGGTTAAACCCTTGTGTCCAGACAAGCTGTACCCCTCACCTTTGAACTCCTATGATCTTAAGGTGGTGAGCCCAGATTCACCCCCCATGTGAATTAAAATAGCCTTATTTCCCTTACCTCATGGCCATACTTCTGGTATAGGGGTTGCAAGGAGAAACAAGGTCCACCTGCACCTTCCTTGTCTCCAGTCTATACTTGCTACTGGGGAGAGGTAGGAATACTTTGAATCATCGGTGTGGGTCTCCTCCAGCCCAAAGTTCCCTCCTGCAGAGGAGTTCCTGGCTCTCCTATGAAATCAGGCTCTGCAGAATGAAAAGGTTGGATGTCATAAAGGAACAATCCTGTTCTCCATTTCTGCTGCCTTTCTGCACTTACACCCTTCACAGCTGTCCTGCAGATCTTGGCTAGGTAGTATCACTCAGACTAACCTTCAAAAGAATTAGTACTGCTACTAAGGAAAGAGCATTTCAGGGAGTCCCACAGGTAGACAATACAGGAGGGGATGGTCAAGCCTTAAACTGCAGCCAGACCTTGCCTGGAGATTCCTCTGGTACCCAGGTGGAGCCCCAGAGAAGGTATAGATTTCACATGTATCCACACAGCAGCTGCTCTTCCTCAGGTTGTCTCTGGTTGCTGACACTACAGAGCTTACCTGAGTTCAGTTGTGCTTTTCTCCCTCAGAGATGCACTGCCTGTTTTAAACACAGCCCTGTATAAATTTTATTTCCTTCCCTTGAACCTCATGAATGAAGTGTTTTGCTTTCAATTGGCAGGGAGAAAATTCTGCTGTGTGCAGCCACCTGGGACACTTGGGTCTGCTCTTGACATGGTGGCCAAATGTAGTTTATGTTGTTATATATCACTTTTTAAAGGGTTTTCCAAATAGACACTTTCAGTAAAGTAAATAAAGCAGGTTTAATTCTGAGAACAAAATATTGACTGCAGTTTTGCTATGATGTAGCTGAAATTTGAGACAATATTCATTATTTCTGCAGACATTTGATATAGTATGTATTTAATTTGGCTTTAACTGTTTAGCACGAAAAGGGTATTTTTGTGTTGCTAGCTGTCATCCTGTAAAATTAGTTTTTTCTCAGTGTTCCTGACCTGCTGTCTGAATTGGTCTACTCTCACACACTGAAGTTACAATTTGAGTCTACACCTTCATTTTTCCATACAATAGCCTGTTTCTCTCCTGAGGGCTTGTATCTGTATTAGTTCGCCTCTCTTCCAGCCTGGAATACCATACAGGTAATGCCATTTCTGCTGTCATTAGTGGCTCATCTTTCTGTTCCTCTGGACCTTCAAAATGATCCAACTTTTTGAAGTTATGAGCCAGATGCCAGTCTCAGGACACCTATTCCCATGTGCTAGAGACACCTAAAAATGTAATAACAGGACAGAGAAGAACTCATGTCCCCCCAGGTAGCAGACCATGGGACTAGAGTCCTTTAATCTAGCGTCCTCTCAAAGTTGCTGCTGGCCTAAGGGACAGCTGAGTAGCAAGATGTCACAGCCAATGCCTTTTCCTTTCTGCTACCATAGCAATCTTGCTGGAGCACATTTCAGTGTCCCTGCTGAAAACTGGGCAATCAGGGGAACATGCTCCCAGTTTGCTAGGAGGTAGTGTTGGTGCATGGGCCAGATACGCTCCACAGACTGCTAGCAGACAACGCTTAGGTATTAGTACAGGAGCTCAAAGCATTGCTGCACTGCAGAAATTAGCTCTTACATAGTTATTTATCTTCCTAGACTGCAAAACGATAAGACAGATCACCACAACTTCCAGCCTCAGTGGTAAAATCAAGGTACAGGGAGCTTAGAGATCAGCTCAAAGTAATTCAGTAAACAAAATACAGAGTCATAAACACATCCCAGACACAATGTCGTATGCCAACCTGAACAGCCCGTTTTGTGCCGTGAGTTTACCTTCTCTATAAGGGGTCATAGCAAGTTCCTCCCAGAATAGATGAATTCTCACACACAGGAACAGACTCCACTGCAGACACTCAACATCATCATCAAGGGCTGGGTCCATGCCTATGCCTGCCAGAGTCAGCAGAAACACTGAACATCATTTGAAAATAAGTTACAAGAAATGTTAAGCATGTAGAGGGCACATGCAACTTTTTACACCCACTGCATCTGACCTTGGCTGATGATGTTTGCTCACATGAAGAACCACTGCAGGCTCTCTGGAGGTTGCATGGGAGTCTGAGACCATGTTTTCTGTGCTTATGGTCTATTGTCCAACAGCAGACTTCAGTAACATCACATTTTCCTGCAACTTTTGCAGTTAGGTTTTCCAGATGAGGAAACCTCACAGATCATAGTTTGGAGGTAAGGAGGGAAGAGTGGGAGGCTGAGCTGCTGTCACAGGAAAGTACTGCTAAATGGGCTTGAAGAAGTCATCTAGACAACCCTTGTGTGCCAATATAACTTCAAATATATATGTACTTCCTCACATACATTCCTCCTCTCTGATAGTGATCCCCTCTCCTTTTTTTCTAAGCAGTCTACTCCAGTTCTTAATTATCTCCACTGTTAGAAAATCGCTGCTGCTGTCAAGTCTGCAGCTTAGGTTCATTGCTTCCTCTCACCTCAAATGTTTTTGGAAAAAAAGATGATTTCTTTAGTTAATTTCTTTAGTAAGTACACTGTTATTATGTCTGTACCAGGTACATCACTCAACATGCTTATTCACATTTCACATAAACAGTGCAAGTTGCTGCATATTATTGTTTAGCAAAGTAACTAGAGAAGCACACTATATAGACTGCCTATGCCATTTTTTTGTTGTTGAGATAATAAAATTAATTGGTTTTGCAATTCAGGATATTTCTGTGATTATTATTTTGGATTCAATAGTGGGTTTTTTATTAAATTATCACCTGTACCAACTCCACCAGTTCTTCACCTGGAGACCAATAGATCAATGGAAAAAGACATTTCAGGGACTGTCTGGAAGAACCACAAATGTGGGGAGTGTTCCTTTCATTCTACCTTAATTTCTCATAAGCTTTGAAAAGTCATAACAGGAAATAAATGTAAAGGCAACTCAGGAAGTCATTTAATCCAGCCTCCTGCTCCAGGGCTGAATTTGAACTGAGAATTTATAAAAAATAATGGAAGGCAGCCTAGTGAATTACTTTCTTCCTGAGTCACCTAAATTTCCTTTCTCTAAAGGATTCCAGTGCTTTGGTAAACATAAGCTTACGCTTACAAAAGCTATTTTTGTTTCTAGAACCCCTAAAATTGTGCTCTTCCTTCTATTGAAGGGATTCTTTGATACCGCAAACCTCATTGTGCAACTAGCTCTCTGCCCAGACTGTGAAAACATGCAGGTTTTACATAGCAACGTCTTAAACTGTGAGTGACACCACCATGTCCTTAAGACGCCAGACATCTTTGTGCATTAGAAAATGTAGTGTGAGGGAACTCCAGCTCATGTGGCTGAATTGCCAAATACTTCTGTCCATACAACTGATAGGAATTAAGTTTCATACCTTCCCTGCACTGATGTGTTGACCTAAAGAAATTAAGAGGGGATCTAGGCAGAAATATGAATGTCTTCTGATGTAAGATATAATAACAGACACTGACACCCACTATCGAGGAGTAATCTGGATTGAATTTGTGAGAATAAAGCTTATTCACTGGTTAAAGTGCATAGAGATTACTTTGTTTTAAAGGACTGGAAATATGGAAAACAATATTCTGGTATCTTTAAAAATGGTCAAACAGAATAGCTAGGCCTCTCCAGACTAACGTCTAAAGCAAGTACTTGCAATTTGGACATATTCATAAGTGACCTGGTTGAGCAGGGCAGTGAGAAAGTTTGATGATAATTCAGTATTTTCCAAAATAGGCTGACTCTGGAGAATTTTGGGAGAACCTTAAGAGACTGAACGTATAATTCAGTTGACTGAATAGGATGTGAGATGCCCACACAGTGCTGACAGATATGACCCAGGAGCTCCAGCAGCCTTTCTGGAGCAGAGGCTAGAGACTGGGAAGGCCTCCAGTACCGACACTGGTGCAGGTTGTCTGCTTGTGGCCAACTGCACTGAGCTCTCAGTGACTGAGTGGTAAAATATCGACTTAAAGCCAATGCAGCCAAAAGATCAAGTAACCAATGTGAGGTAAAACAATCCTAACTTTGCATGTAAAATGAGCCGACATTGCTGAGCGGTGGCATTCTGGCTTATGATTGGTAATTCTGCAGAAGTACTTTGGTAGACCTCAGTAGAAGTCAAAAAGCAGATTAAAAGTTAGAAATTTTCAGAAGGAATAGAAATCAAAGCAGAGAAAGTCGTTATGCTACCTTGTAAATCCATTATTAGCCCATATCATGAAAATTGCACTTATCTCAGAGAAGGTTCCTTCATCTCAGAAAAATGATATAGCTTAATGGAAAAGGAGGACACAGAGGACAAGATAGCTGATGAAAGACCTGAAATTACTCCTGTATGACGAAAGATGATGTACAGTGGGAAGCTTGAACCTGTGGAAGAGATGACCTAGGGTGTCACTGGTAAGGCAGAGAAAACACGTCTGCTCTGGGATGTGCGTAAGGTCCTGCAAGGACTTCAGTCTTTTTGCCTGAGCATTTCATGTCCCCATTTGGGGTTTTAGAGGGAACAAAGAAAAGGTTCCATGCTTCCAGTGGAAAAGGGACAAAAAACACAAATGTGTGAGCCAAAAAACTTCTCTGTTGTTTGCAGGTGTACCAGTTAGTCTGGTAAAAGATTGTTTCTCCCTTGTCTCTCATCACAAACAATTGAACTCATTACTCCAACTGTAATTTATAACACACTTTAAGATTTTTTAATCCATCTGTTACTGTAGGGAATAAAAGGTAAACAAACTGATTATCACCTTGCCAACACTTATCATCAGGTGGCTGTGACTGTTTAGATTGCTGCCCAAAGCCAACAAGAAGTACATTAACTGAGAACAAAAGGTATTGTTTAAAAAAACAGCAGTTACCATTCAACCCTCACGATATAGATCAGCTAAATCCAGTGATACCTTAGGGATCATGACCTCTGGGTCCCTGCCAGGCCCATTACAATTTTATCTTATCGTCACTGTATATCCAAATAAATCCGTGTGTGTCACAGAAACACCAGTTAGCATTGCCTTTCCAAAGGATGCTTTACTGCTTTTGTTGCTTTAACTGCGCATTCCCTAATTGTTTCAGATTGATTTAGCTGGACATCCAGGAGTAGCGATTAGATTTTAAAGACTTCTGGGATGAGGTGGGTTCCTGCATATCAATTTTTCCAGCTGTGTTAACAAACAGGAGGTGAAACAGATGGGTGGCAGACACATACAGGGCTCAAAGCACTGCAGTGCTTGGGCAATCAATTAACACCTCCAAAACTTATGAAAGCTTTAATAAAGTGAACCTTCACATCTCCTGAAGAGCAGCAGGAGATCATGACTATTGTGACATTCACACTGAGCTGTACAAGGGAAAATCTATCCTGCAGGGCACACACTTGTGTGTCCAATCTCTCTGGTTTTTGCAGAATATTCTGCCCTCATGGCTGTGAGCCCCAAACTCAAGCATTCATCATTGATTTGTCAGACATTGTTCCTTGTTTGTAGTAAGCGGATTTGAGTCGTGACTTTGAGTCATTAATGGCATCCACTGAAAAGGCAGGTAGAGACACATGGTGGAAACTTTCTAACTGGAGCTAAACAAAGCTAAGCTCAGCCAGATTTCTGGAGTCTGTTGGGAAGGATAATAAAATTTTGTTTATGTAGCCTCCTACCATTTCAAGTAATTTAGAGACGGTGTTTATCTTGTTTTCTGTGTTAGTGGAAAGTTTTGATGATGAAATATTAAGCAGTGCATTGGTGATTATCTGACCTTGCTGTAGGGAGTAGCAAAATAGGCACTACAGTATCATATTTAGGCACTAGGCCCTCAGAGTCTAAACTTAAAGAGACCTGGGGAGAGATAAGGAACAGATAATAATAGGTTAACAAATCCAGCTATTGCAGTTTAAGAATGAGTCCTCCACTCTACCCCATTCCTGGAATTAACAACCCATTCCTTTGACAGAAGGATATGTTCAAGTAAATTAAACAATTTTTACTGAAATAGCTGAGATCTGAGCAGGTGCTGTTTTTCCAGCTTTACTTTGCTCATTAAGCATTGGCAGAGAGGAGGAACAGTAGTGGCAGAGAATGGTAACATCCTAAACCACTTCCCTTGAATACATCTTCAGTGCCCTTCAGTGCAGAGGCACTTCAGCAGAGTGAGGTTCAACCAGCACCTATAGGTAACTAGTATAAAACACCATGCAAAAAGCATGACTGAAGCCTCACCCCTTGATAGAAATCGAGACTAACACCTGAACCATGTCAGGTGGTTCTTCCACTAAATCTGAAGGATCATGACAAGTAAATTTTCAACCTTGGCATTACATCCATCTTTTATATCACAGCTATGCCAATAGGGCACTGATGCATTAAGTAGTTTAGGTTAAAGGGATTCAAAGCCATGGTTTTGTCTACAAGAAAGTGCCTAAGCCATCTAGCTAGGTAAGGTCCCCTTCACTTTTCAGTGGGATCTGTGCCCTGATGCAAACACAAATACAGGGCCTCGGGGCCCACAAAGAAAGGAGGTTCTTTCCCAGAGTGTTTGGTATGAAGGGTTCCACATTCAAGCTGAACAGGGAGGTCCTCAGTGAGTTTTAAGTATTGCCATGCATAAGTGACCAACGAAAGGTGCATTCTTGGACTTGGCTTGTTAAGAACTTTCTCAGATATGATCCTTAGTCTTCTGGCTTTGTTCGTCTCCCAAAAATAATCAGGAACCCAGGGGTTTTTACGGCAATTAAAATATCCACAAATGTTTATTTTGCTTGCTTAAATCAACTTCCTGATGTCTATAGTGTGGGCAGAGTAGTAGTAGGAAAGAGCTGAGACTAAATAAATATGAAAAAGCCTGAATGTCAGGCTTATTAAGAGAAGCAGATGGTTAGGAATCTAATTGACTTTAATTACTTATCTAAAAAAAATGAGATAGAAATCTCTAGAGGACTGAGATTTTTAGGGGGTTTTGACATCCCATGTTCCCAGTCAAGCAGCTGGCAGCCCAATGGGTGCTATTCTCACAGTGTTTTGGATTGTCTATTTCCACCACACCAGGAAAACCAGAAGAACTTGCAGAGCCTGCAGAGAGGATGTTGATGCCTTGGGAGATCCTTTCACTGCACTGTTTCAAGGTTCCAGAGAAATTTGGTTGAATCAGCTTACATGAGCAGATGTGGTCAGCTGACTTTTATTTTATCAATGCATTTGGTCCATCAGTAATCATGTAATGCATCCACCCAGTGCTTACTCCCACCACTAAAAGGAGAAAACAGCTATGTCCTGCGTTTGATGAGCCACAATTTGAATACTCCTATGTCAACCATTTTTCGTTACCAACCTCTTTCTGGGTTTGATGAAATGTGTTGCTTACTTCTGCACATTACTGTGCCCAGTGCTACATCGTCTTTGCTGTTTTCTTGCATGCAACAGGAGAAAAGACCTGACATCTGGATAAATGAGGGCAAATTCCTGCTGTGAGCAGGGAAAGAAGGAGGGGAATAATGGGAGGATGTATTGGAACTGGACCCACAGAGGAGCTGCAATCCCAGACTTACTTGGAATAGTCAGGCTATTTCTGCTGCCTTCCTAGCGCAATGTTTTTCTTCGAGTTCCCAATGAATTCAGGGTCTAGATACATTCATTTAGTGAACAGATGATGTAGCTCAAGATATTACTCCACTCTCCCCCACAGCTCATTCAACCCTGAGATCTGAGTTTGAGCTTCTGCAGGAGGTGTTTGGAGCTAAGCCATCAGATACTCTGCTGAAATAGCAGAGGACCTTTTGCATGGTCTGCTCTTTGGACTCTGTCCTCAAGGCAGCAGTCTCTGACAGAAGAGCAGAACTGAGCAGCAAAGGAGCTGCTGACCTGACCCACCACCAGAGCTAATGGAAAATTTGTCTCTAAGTATTTTCTCCTACAATTCTTTTTTGTTGGGTTTCTTTGGAGGTGGGGAGGCCCTTATTATTAGTGAAAAGTGCCCACAGAAATACACCCGACTCCACTTCAATGCATTTGCATATGTCAAGGGGCACTGCAGAGCAGTGTGCACAAGCACAAGTTTAAATGGCCAGTCACACATCCAGTTTAAATTTAGCTATTTACTTGCACATCATCCCAGAATCCAACCAAACTCAGTGCAGTTGCACCTGTCTGAAGGCAAGGCAGAACTCAGAGAGTAGTCACAGATACTGCTGCATCAACAGGAGTCTGAGGCTAAGTACTCAGTTTTAGCAGAATAACATAAAGATAAACATTTACAGCTATTATTAATGTACTTAACAGCTGGAAGCAAAGGACTCCCATGTAAACTAGCAGTATTGCTGAGTTTGGGAATTCCCATCCTCCTCAGATGATGTATACGTTAAGCCTCCAGGCCCTAAGAACAGAAATGCTGTGTCTGGAAGTAGTTCCCCTGTGCAACGTGGAAAGGGCTTGCCTTGCTGTTTGCAGAGGGAAGACACACATCCTTCTTCCTCTTGCACACACGTAAGCACAAGGCAGGTTTGATTCCCTCACCTGGGCACAGGGACTGGCAGTCAGCAGGTCTCCAAGTGCTAGAGTTAGAGACAGCAAAGGACTGTTCACAGCCAGGCGATGCAACGTCAGATTTTAAAGCCCATTACATTAGAGCTCCTTTTTTACTCACCAAAATATGCATTGCCAGATACCACATTGCATATCTGAGTCACCAAGCACCCTCTTACAAAAACTTATTTGTCAGCATATGTATGATTTACGGTGCTGTCTTTCATTACAGTCTTGTAAGTGAATCCATGCTTGTGATTAGCTTTCCTACAGATGTCCAAAGACCGGCTACTAGCCAGCAGACAAATGCAGGACCAGCATCAGCTAGACCAGTTTCCCTTGTACAGTCAGCTTGTCTTATCTCTGTGCAGGAGGTACTAGTTCATCGCTGGCCCCTCTGTGGGGGCTGCCGACAAAGAGGCTAATTAGTCCCAAATCTAGTGGCTTCCTGATGCAGACACATGACACTGGATTCAGACCACCAGGTCTCTTCTCACAAGCTGCCGAACATGCATCAGAGGCGAATGGTGTTTTGTTCATAAGACAGAGGTGAAAGGCCCTGTATTCTATTACAGATCCCCTGGGCCAGCTAGTCTCCTTGTTTACATTTTTGTCAGAAAAAATCAAGGATGTTTTTACATTTGTGAATGGAAAGGCAGTAACAGGAGTGTGTACAAAGTGGTATTTCTTAGTCCCCTATCTGACTTAGTGTTGGATAGCAGCCAAGGAAAGAAGGTAATTGCCAGCTCTCCAGCTGTGAACGTGGGGCCACACTAAACCAAGGATTTCTCTGGCACCCGATGGAAGCGATGGGAATATTTATGTTCCTGAGGTCACCTTCAGCGCTGATTGCTGCATCCTGGTCACCATGCAGGTCTAAGTTAACACCACACACAGAACCGACAGTACATGTGTCCTGGTGACTCCAATAAAGAGTATCACTGTGGCAAGCTCTCCAGCCTTGGGTCCTATGAAGTGGTCCAGGCTCTGGAGAACTCATGAGGTTCCCTCTATGCCTTTTGGAAATGTGCTTCTTTCTCACACTCTGGTTTGGGATCATTATGCCCTGACATACAAAAAGATGCTGTTTCTGAACCAATTGCCCAGGCTCCTATTATTACTGAAGCTACAAGAACTTAAAATAGCCTGTGAATGATCCTTCTCACATGCCAAAGTAAATCATACCTCATAGAAAAACAGCATTAATGTTTCTATAATGGTGAGTGAAATAGCACCAAGCAGTGTTCCCAGGCTTAGTGATTCAACCATCTGTGCTGTTCAACCAGTAGACTAGATCCTGGCAAGGTTTTGACCTGGCTAGCTTATTCCAAGGTGAGAAATAATCAGAGGAGCTAACACAGGCCTGGGAGCACTGCTGACCCAGTCTGGGTGCTGACCGTTCTTTGCTTTGGGAGACAGGAGAACCTCTTTGGCTCTCTTTTGTAAGCTCGTATGTAGGTTTTGGAAGATAGAAAAGTATGTGTGCAAGCCATTGCACACCAGCTGGCCTCAATGCCCAAGGACAGTCCCAAGCCCATGTCACTCGGTGTGAGTTATAGCCTCAATGTCTGGTTTCAAAGACCAGTGTAGTATTGTGGTACTTGTTGCGGTTGCAGGAAGCCTCACAGCAGCTTGCAGAGAAGCACCTCTTCTCTCCTGTAATCAGAGATGCATCTGTTTCACATCCACCATGCAGGTGCTCTTTGTCTTGCAACAGTTGTGTCACAGACATGTAGGCCCCCAATTCCACTCTTCTCTTGCTTCGTTATACAGTGACATTTTGGTCACAGGACATGGTGGACAATGTGCCATAGACTGTGGTGTCCTCAGAGGCACTGTCCTATGGATTGTCCTTTTCTATTCATCTGCCTCATGGCCCAACCCCAGCCCAGCCGTGAGGGTTACGAAGGAAAAGGTTCCTGGGGAGCAGGCCAGAGGTGGGATGAACTGTTCTGGCAGGGCTGATTTGGACCTAAATACAGTGTAAGGTCTTTGATGCTTGTTTTCTTTCTGAAGGCTTTTAACCCTTTCAGGTCACCCATCACACCACCATCATTCTCCCCCTTTAAGGAACTGATACACTCTCTTCTTAGGTCTGAAAAGCTCTGCCCCTTATTTCAGCTCCACTCTCGGTTATTCACACCCCTGCCTCCTCTTATGGCTCTCCTGTTGTCTCTGCCTCATGCTCTGCCTCCTCCTCCTCCTGAGGTCTTCCGCCTCCTCATCCTCATTGCTGCCACTTCTCTTCCACCACCTCCCAGAAATCTCCAGCTCCTTCCTCCCCATCTCTCATTAGCCAAACCATTTTTCCTGTTTTATTCTTGTAATTGCCTGTGGGCAGGATCCCGGACTGAAGATCTGACTGCTGAAGCACACAGGAGTCTTACCATTGACTTCAGTGGAGCCAGATTTCCCCTGAAAAGTTTTGATGATTTCCCACTAGCTCTTCTGCAAGCAAAGAAATACATGCATGCAAACCAGCTCCTCCATAGGATTCATCAAAGGCCAGCAGTAGCTGATGAGTGAAATGTAATTAGGATATAATTATAGAATCAAACTTACAGTTTAGTTCATTTCCTCCAAATAGGCATATCTTTCTGAGCTTTCAAGTTGACTTTGTTCATGTGTAAATAGTTTGATATTATGGAACACAGACCATCTCAGCTGTTTGGGTTAGTTTGTTTAAAGTTATAGGAAAAGCTATTAGAAATGATGGCTACAATCTGCTACTTTGGCCCAAATATCATCTGTACTAGATTGCCTGAGTTTCTGAACTTTACAGCATCATAAATTTGTGCAATTATAAATGTAGAGGCAAGAAGTATGTAGGTTCAATGAAAACATCTGAATTAACATCATGTAATGATAAATAGATTCCCATAAAAACTGCTACAGAACTCTCCAGAGAGTAGCTCTTAAACAATGACCAGAAAAAAAAAAAAAAAAAGAAAAAAAAACCACAAAAAACCCATACAGCTAAAAGCATTATATACTGTATGTTTTTGTCTTTTAAATGGTGTACATTGGGCTGTGACTATGAGATCTTAGGAAAATTCTGAGGAGAACTGCTTAATGCAAAGTATCCAAAGTGTGCCTGAGAACAAATGCAGCCCCAAGGCTCCTTAAAGCCTCTAAGGGCTCTTTCACTATATTGGCACTGGAAGACAAAGTTAATTAGCTACAAAAAAAGCTAAGCTATTAAAATACCCTTTGGCTTATAGAAAACATTCAGTGCTCTGGCTTTTTAGCCACTGCTAGGTAAAGAACTTCATCTGCTCCAGTTTAAGTCGATGGCTACGTCCTGATTGACTTAAACAGGGAAATGGCTAGGCCACAAATGCAGGACGGGAGGGAGCTGATTGAAAAAGGCTTCATATTTCTGTCAGAGCAAAGGAAAATATCTGTAAACAATTTCCCTCTAAGGCCTTTTAGAACCAAACTGATTAATGGAAAGCAACTGGAAGAAAAGCAACAACTAGCCCACTGAATGGGGCAAAATAAGCAGAACATTAACACAACCGTCTTTCCAGGGCAGCAAATGTCTTTCTCACACCTATATTTACTTTTTAATGCTATCTGAAACTGAATATGTTGAACAAATAGATTTTTTCTTATTTTCATAGCATCCTCTTTTCTACTTTCTTTTCCAGTGTTGCCAGGGCTCCACAACATATAATAAAGAGTTTAGTAAGCTTCAGCTGCTTCAATAATCATTTAATCTTATATTCTTCTGTTGTATCTGTTAAAAAATTGAGGCACAATGAGCACGTAAGCAGAAATATTAATTGCAAACACATTCTGTTTATCCTGCAATGTGTAAATGAAGAAAAGATAGCACTTAAAAGGAAAGCAGTCTTTTCTTCAGTAAAAAAAGAGGAGACCTCTAATGTTCTTATCATTCCTGTTCTTATCTGGTACAGCGCACTTTCAATCCATCAAGACAGTACTCTTCTTGTCTAATCGAACTGCTGAGAGATAAGAGGTTTTAGGGTTTCCTGACCATTGTTTGAACCTTTTTCTTTCTAGCTCAAAGACGAAAGTCTTGAAAGTCACTAAAGCTTCAACTGTAACTAATTAGGGAATCTGAGGAATATTCAGTTCAATGCAGAGGTTAACGAATAGGAAAACTTCAAACCACTACAGAGATGACCTTAATGGGAGATTCAGATTTGAATTAAAGCTATAGTAAGCTAGTTATTGGAGATTCAAGCTTCTTTTCTTCTTACTTGGAAAAGCTCAAAAGCCCCATGTTAAGCATGAAAAGAAAAAAAACTCCAAACCTTAAAAAGGTTGCCCACTTGTATCTATTTTTATCTGAGTATTGAGCTGTTTTAATGGAGATGAGCAAATGGCTGGGCAATTAGCAGAGTAAGTTAGTTGTGTAGACTTATAACTTAGACCAAAATGGGCAAAGACTCTGAGTGCAAAGGAAAAATTAATGGAGTTTTTTGAACAACTCTAACTGGCTCTTAAAATTTAAAACTAACTACCTCTTACAGCATAATGACATTCCAGAAAGAAAACATTACAGTTGCTGATTTTATTCCTTCCTCTTATAATATTATTAACTTATGTGAGAACTAATTTTAACCAAACACAAAAGCCAAGTAAAAGCAAAGCATGCTTGGCAAAGACCAAAAGACAGTGAACAACAGATTCCAGATAGTTGCCTGGTTTTGTTTTATCCCAACTGACTTTCAATTCCTTTGACTACAATAGACTAATATTTAATTATAGAACCTTTTAAAATGATTATGTCGCCCGTGATTTAATGGAAAATTAAAGAAGGAACACTTCTCAGAATTTAGCTTCCTGCTTTTAAAATTAAAATTTTTCTTGTTCCTTAGAATTTAAAAATGGCACCAGGCTTTTACTGTCTGCAGTTTGTTATGAATCACATAAAACTCATTAAATATGGCATTTTTCATCGTGTTGTGTGTATATTAGTGAAATCATTACAAACGCATTTCAATAAATCACCAGATCAACTGCCATGGCAAAGCCAACAGGAGAGTTAAAAATAACTATTCTTTCATGGTTCCCACAGTAATGAGACTCTCTCAAATGCTAGGCAATTTATTTATAGTCCTTTTTTAACAGTAGCTACTTAGTTGAGTTTCCGTCTTCATATTTACGTTGTTTCATCTAGTCATGAGGATCAGTCCCAGCCTGATTGTTTGGATTCAACCCTAATTTCTCCCAGATTGTCCATGGAGCGTGTACATTACAGAACTGTGTGGCTAAAAAGAAACACACACCAAAAAATCTGGCCCAATAACCTTCAACGAGGCAGGATCAAGCAGACTAAACCCTTCTCACTAGAGGGTCATCTGCCTGTTCTTGAAAACATTTAGTGAAATGTTTTCTCCCACAACTTCCCAGTCAGTGTTTCAGAGGCTTTATATATTTAGTTTTCTTCTTTTCCAATATAAAACTTTGGAATATAAATAGACTTATTCTCTCTCCTAGTGAACACAATGATTCCCTGTCCTCCCTATAGCAACATTAACATATAAGAAGTGTGCCATGTTCCCCTCAACCTTCTTTTTTTTTTAGGTGTTAAACAAACTTGGTTTCTTTACGTGCTTTATATCACCCAAGAACCAAGCTTGAGCTTTGAGCTTCACCAGCTTAGGTACGCTATCTAAACCTTGCTGTAATACTCCTAACACTCCTGGAACACCTTGCGTATGAGGAAAGGCTGAGAGAGTTAGGGTTCTTCAGGCTGGAGAAGAGAAGAGTCTGGGGAGACCTTACTGTGAACTTACAGTATATAAAGGGTGCCTATAAGAAAGGCAGAGAAAAACATTTTACCAAGGTCTGTAGTGGCAGGACAAGGGAAAATTGTTTTAGAGTGAAAGGGGGTAAGTTTAGATTGGACATAAGAAAGAAATTTATTATGATGGGGGTGGTGAGACACTGGAACATGTTGCCCAGAGAAGTTATACATGCCCAATGATTGGCAGTGTTCAAAGTCAGGTTGGACAGGGCTTTGAGCAACAATAAAAAATAAGAAAATACTTCAGAGTCTTCAGCAGTTTTGTGCCCTGGAAAAGTGCAGATGTTTGCTGAACTGGATGATAAACAGAAAATTGTGTAGCTGGAGTGGGGGCTGAGAGAGAGTAAGAGAGGTACGGAACCAGTTCCTCCTCACCTCAGTTTATCTGCTCAGCCCCAGGAGACTCTTTTTGAAGTATTTTGTCATATACTATTTTATCCAATGTAAATCAATGGACAATGAGACAGACATGTGGACCTAAAAGTCTCTTCATTTAATCATCCCCTGGACACAGTCCCAGGTTGTGAACCAAATGGGATAAATACAAGGAAGATGAAAGCTGCTGAGCATATCTGTTCAAAAATTCAGTCTTTGTCTGTGGGTTGCTAATGTAAACAGAGTGGACTCAAGGAGAAAGAAATAATCACCACTTGCAAAGAGTTCAGAGAAGGTCTGTTGTGCACAACCCCCCCAAAGATTAATTGTGTTGGAGTAGCTGGTGTCTGCCTACTGAGCTCTGAGAGTGCATAAGCAGCCTTGTTTGGACACGTATTTGTCTTTATTTATAGGCGGCTAGGTCTTCTCCTCTGATTCATGGCTGTCAAGTTAAAAAGAGAGGAAGTAAAGATTTTTTTAGATTGTGGACTCCTTTTTCCCCAGCATGAAGTGACTCTCATTAATAGATCTCTCTTGTGTATTTTAAAGGGAGTTGTGAAGCCCCTTGGTTAAGTCTTCTCTACCAGCTGCATGTGCCCTGGGGAGGGATGGCATAAACCAGAGGTATTGCAAGGCCTGAAGTACGTCAGGAGGAGCACAGAGCGTAATGAGGCTGCCAAGCTTTCTCAGACAGTACTGGAAGTGCTATCTACTACTACATGGAGACAAGGAAGACAAACTTGATGCAAACTCACCTACACTGTCTTGTGTGCACGCATATTACTCACTGACATGAAATATCACCCAGCAATGCATCTAGGGTGTTTTTCACCCCAAAGAAGAATGTTTGTGCCTTGGGAGACTGCTCCACAACGTGAACCAAAGCACAGGAAATGGGAGCAACCTGCTTCAAAAGTGCATTTCTGATCTAAACTAAAATAACACTGTAGATGAACCGGAAAATTGATTGGTTTCTTCCTAGAGTGAGCTTGGGACACACATCAGCCATGCAGTACAGGGGACTGGGGGATCCCAACCCTGGAGTGAATGCGAAAGCTACAGTTTCTGGCTGTATGCACCATGAATGCCTATCGACGGAGGCTGAAGTGCTGTATCATTAGCCTCATGGGTGGTGGTACCATGCTCTGTAAGTGGATGTCCTGGTTTCAGCTGGGATACAGTTAATTTTCTTCCTAGTAGTGGGCATAGTGCGGTGTGTTGGATTTAGGATGAGAAGAATGTTGAGAACACACTGATGTTTTAGTTATTGCTAAGTACTGCTTACGCTAGTCAAGGACTTTTCAGCTCTGCCAGGTGCACAAGAAAACTGGGAGGGGGCACAGCCGGAATAGTTGATCCAAGCTGCCCAAAGGGCTATTCCATACCATATGACATCATGCTCAGTATATAAGCTGGGGGGAGTTGGCCGGGCGGAGCGATCACTGCTCAGGAACTGGCTGGGTATCAGTCGGCAGGTGGTGAGCAATTGCATTGTGCATCACTTGCTTTGTATATTATTATTGTTATTATCATTATTATATTGTCATTATTATCATTACTATTTTACTTTATTTCAATTATTAAACTGTTCTTATGTCAACCCAGGAGTTTTCTCACTCTTATGCCTCCAATTCTCTCCCCCATCCCACCGGGGCAGGGGGAGTGAGTGAGCGGCTGCATGGTGCTTAGTTGCTGGCTGGGGCTAAACCACGACAGTGGAGTAAGACATAAGTACTGTATTTGAAATATGGGTAAGTAATTGTAATTTTAATTTTCAGCATCTGGATTCAGCATGGATGTTTAATCCTAGAAAGAAGAGAAGACGATCTGTATGTCAACCTCATGAGTCCAAGAAGGCCAAGTGCAAGGGCCTGCACCCAATATAAGTACAGACTGAGTGATGAATTGACTGAGGGCAGCCCTCTGGAGAAGAACTTGGGGATACTGGTGGATGAAAATTGGATATGAGCTGGCAATGTGCACTTGCAGTCCAGAAGGCCAACTATATCCTGGGCTGCATCAGAAGAAGCGTGGCCAGCAGGTCGAGGGAGGTGATTCTCCCTCTCCATTCCACCCTCATGAGACTCCACCTGGAGTACTGCATCCAGCTCTGGGGTCCCCGGTACAAGAAAGACATGGAGCTGTTGGAGCGGGTCCAGAGGAGGGCCACAGAAATGATTCAGAGGGATGGAACAACTGCCCTGTGAAGAAAGGCTGAGAGAGCTGGCGTTGTTTAGCCTGGAGAAGAGAAGACTCCAGGGAGACCTTATT
Source organism: Pelecanus crispus (assembly GCF_030463565.1). Lineage (NCBI taxonomy): Eukaryota > Metazoa > Chordata > Aves > Pelecaniformes > Pelecanidae > Pelecanus > Pelecanus crispus. The sequence goes on along the minus strand of NC_134644.1, from coordinate 161,299,377 downwards.
GCAAACTTTCAGTATAGAAAGGGGGTTTATAAGAAAGACAGAGAGAGACTTTTTACCAGGGCCTGTAGTGACAGGGCAAGCGGCACCAGTCAAACTAAAAGAGGGTAGGTTTAGATTGCACATAAGGAAGAATTTTTTTTACGATGAGGGTGGTGAAACACTGGAACAGGTCGCCCCGAGAAGTTGTGGGTGCCCCATCATTGGAAGCATTCATGGTCAGGGTGGACAGGGCCTTGAGCAACCTGATCTAGTGCCAGATGTCCCTGCCCATGGCAGGGAGGGTAGGACTAGATGATCTTTGAAGGTCCCTTCCAACACAAAGCATTCTGTGATTCTGTGATTGTAATGAAATCTAGGTAACTGTGCTTGTTTTGGCTGGGATAGAGTTATTTTTCTTCATAGTAGCTCGTATGGGGCTATGGTTTGGATCTGTGCTAAGAACAGTGTTGATAAGGATGTTTTCATTACTGCTGAGCAGTGCTTACACAAGAGTCAAGGCCTTTTCTGCTTCTCACCCCACCCCACCAGCGAGTAGGCTGGAGGTTCACAAGAAGTTGGGAGGGGACGCAGCTGGGACAGCTGACCCCAGCTGACCAAAGTTGTATTCCACATCATATGATGTCATGCTCAGCATATCAAGCTGGGGGAAGAAGAAGGAAGGGGGCAACATTTGGAGTGATGGCATTTGTCTTCCCAAGTCACCATTACGCATGATGGAGCCCTGCTTTCCTGGAGATGGCTGAACACCTGCCTGCTGATGGGAAGTAGTGAATGAATTCCTTGTTTTGCTTTGTTTGCATGCATGGCTTTTGCTTTACTTATTAAACTGTCTTTATCTCAACCCACAAGTTTTCTCACTTTTACCCTTCTGATTCTCTCCCCCATCCCACCCGAGGGGAGTAAGTGAGTGGCTGTGTGGGGCTTAGTTGTCGACTGGGGTTAAATCATGACAGTAATAAACAGAGAGAAGTAATTAGAACAAGAAAGGTGTTGTTTCACAAGCAAATTATGTTTTCTATTCTTATTTAATTTCAGCTCTATCATAATCTCCAAACTCACTTTGCTGTACTGCTTTCATTGCCAGTTACTCCAGATCTGCATTTGTGGGTTTTATCATTGTCCCAAAGTGTCCATATTACACTAGTTCCTGCAGATTTTCCACCTATCTGTTTTAAGCCATCTTCCCAATTTGACATACTTTAAATTCCCACACAGTCCACTGGACTGCCACTGCTGAAACTTGCAGGGCTCCATTTGTGCTGACAAGCCATGGTTCAAAAGCACTGGTGCATCCCACAGGGACTGCAGAAGTTTGACTTATCCCAGGGATGGTCCCTTATTTATTGTTCCCTTTCACCTGCACCAGAAGCAGCATGCAGGAACTTCTATCTACAGCTGGGGAAACACTCAAAATCCTCAATTTTGCTAATGCAGTATAAAACATACAAGATAATGGTGAATAATTTAAGGATCAGGAAATGTGGAGCTTATTCCATTAAGTATACAAAGCATCTAGACCTTCAGAAAATGTTTAGAGAAACATTTTGACTACAGGAAGATGATCATAGGCAGTAAAGGACTTTTTCTTTAATTGGAAAAAAGATTGAGACATAAAAGGAATGAGACTTGCTTTTGCTAAATGCATTTAAGCTGTCCTTTTAATAATAAAAACCAGTTGTTTTCAAGATGGGATAACTTTTAAATATAAAAAAATAACACACCACAGGGAGCTGAAAGGAAAAACAAATTTAATTATTGTCGTGGTTTAGTCCCAGCCAGCAACTCAGTACCACGCAGCCGCTCGCTCACTCCCCCTACCCCGATGGGATGGGGGAGAGAATCGGAGGAGTAAGAGTGAGAAACACTCCTGGGTTGAGATAAGAATAGTTTAATAATTAAAATAAAATAAAGTAAAATAATAATAACAACAATATAATAATAATAACAGTAATAATAATATACAAAGCAAGTGATGCACAATGCAATTGCTCACCACCCGACAACCGATACCCAGACAGTTCCCGAGCAGCGGTCGCTGCTCCCCGGCTAACCCCCCCCCAGTATATATACTGAGCATGACGTCATATGGTATGGAATAGCCCTTTGGTCAGTTTGGATCAACTATTCTGGCTGTGCCCCCTCCCAGTTTCTTGTGCGCCTGGCAGAGCATGGGAAGCTGAAAAAGTCCTTGACTAGCATAAGCAGTACTCAGCAACAACTAAAAACATCAGCATGTTATCAACATTCTTCTCCTACTAAATCCAAAACACAGCACTATGCCTGCTGCTAGGAAGAAAATTAACTCTATCCCAGCCGAAACCAGGACAGTATCCACCCCTTATTCTATACCATCTAAGTCATGCACAGGCCCTCCCCTTTCCAATGTGTTCCAATTAATCACCACCACTTTCCCTATCTTGATATACACACAGATATCATTCCCTTCGTCTATGGCCCATCCCTCTAAAATGTCCATTGAGTTCATTTAGTCCATGACTTTGGGTTCCATCTGTCATCACAGTCTTTCAGAGCAGGAGAGGTGGTGTGCAGTGTTGGACTGTTGCATGCTGAAGTCAGTTCTCATTCCAAAATGGTTTCATCAAAGTTCATTTTCATTAAGCTGGGCAATTCTTACTGCAATACCATTGATGTGGCATATAGCAATCATAATATACAGTATTATATACTTAATATTAACCTACTATATTATTATATTAACATGCAGTTAAGAGATAACATATAGTTAAGAGATAACATACAGTATTATAAAGCAATTAATATTATACAATTCAGTTCATTAGCTATTTTCACCCAAAATCAAATTCCCTTGAGGTACACATTGGGCTTCCCCATCCTTTCGCATCACCCACCAAGTGCACCCAGGTCCTTGAGCAAAAGCAATCCCACGAATGGGTTTGCCTTTGCCAGAGGGGGAAGTAACCCAGACTGTCTTCCCCAGCATATTTTTCATGTGCACTACAGGAACTTTATCTCCTTCTACAGTACGTAAAAGTTTTGATTGGGCAGGGCCAGCTCGATTGGCAGATCCCCTGGTGTTGACTAACCAGGTGGCTTTTGCTAAATGCGTATCCCAATGTTTAAACGTCCCACCACCCATTGCTCTCAGGGTAGTCTTTAACAATCCATTGTATCGCTCAATCTTCCCGGAGGCTGGTGCATGGTAAGGGATGTGATACACCCACTCAATGCCGTGCTCTTTGGCCCAGGTGTCTATGAGGTTGTTTCGGAAATGAGTCCCGTTGTCTGACTCAATTCTTTCTGGGGTGCCATGTCGCCACAGGACTTGCTTTTCAAGGCCCAGGATGGTGTTCCGGGCGGTGGCATGGGGCACGGGATATGTTTCCAGCCATCCAGTGGTTGCTTCCACCATGGTGAGCACATAGTGCTTGCCTTGGCGGGTCTGTGGGAGCGTGATGTAATCAATCTGCCAGGCCTCCCCATATTTATATTTCAGCCATCGTTCACTATACCCAAGGGGCTTGAACTGCTTGGCTTGCTTGATTGCAGCGCATGTTTCACACTCATGAATAACCTGTGCAATACTGTCCATAGTTAAGTCCACCCCTCGATCACGAGCCCATTTATACGTTGCATCCCTTCCTTGATGGCCTGAGGCGTCATGGGCCCACCGAGCTATAAATAATTCACCCTTATGTTGCCAGTCCAAATCCACCTGAGCCACTTCAATCTTAGCAGCCTGATCTACTTGCTGGTTGTTTTGATGTTCTTCAGTGGCCCGACTCTTAGGTACATGAGCATCTACATGACGAACTTTTACAACCAGGTTCTCTACCCGGGCAGCAATATCTTGCCACAATGCGGCAGCCCAGATTGGTTTGCCTCTGCGCTGCCAGTTGCTCTGCTTCCATTGCTGCAGCCACCCCCACAGGGCATTTGCCACCATCCATGAGTCAGTATAGAGATAAAGGATTGGCCACTTTTCTCTTTCAGCAATATCTAAAGCCAGCTGAATGGCTTTCACCTCTGCAAACTGACTCGACTCCCCTTCTCCTTCAGCAGTTTCTGCGACTTGTCGTATAGGACTCCATACAGCAGCTTTCCACCTCCGATGCTTTCCCACAAGACGACAGGACCCATCAGTGAACAGGGCATATTGCTTTTCATTTTCTGGCAATTTATTATACAGTGGGGCCTCTTCAGCACGTGTCACCTCCTCCTCTGGTGATATTCTAAGGTTTTTTCCTTCTGGCCAGTCCATGATCACTTCCAAGATTCCTGGGCGACTGGGGTTTCCTATTCGAGCCCGTTGTGTGATCAATGCAACCCACTTACTCCATGTAGCATCAGTTGCATGATGTGTAGAGGGGACCCTCCCTTTGAACATCCAGCCCAACACCGGCAGTCGGGGTGCCAGCAGGAGCTGTGCTTCAGTACCAACCACTTCTGAAGCAGCTCGAACCCCTTCATATGCTGCCAGTATCTCTTTCTCAGTTGGAGTATAGCGGGCTTCGGATCCTCTGTATCCCCGACTCCAAAACCCTAGGGGTCGACCTCGAGTCTCCCCTGGTGCTTTCTGCCAGAGGCTCCAGGTAGGGCCATTCTCCCCGGCTGCAGTGTAGAGCACATTTTTAATATCCTGCCCTGCCCGGACTGGCCCAAGGGCTACTGCATGAACTATCCCACGTTTAATTTGTTCAAAGGCTTGTTGTTGCTCAGGGCCCCATTTGAATTCGTTCTTCTTCCGGGTCACTTGATAGAGAGGGCTTACAATCTGGCTGTAATTTGGAATATGCATTCTCCAAAACCCCACAACGCCTAAGAAAGCTTGTGTTTCCTTTTTGCTAGTTGGTGGGGACATAGCTGTTATTTTGTTGATCACATCCATTGGGATCTGACGACGTCCATCTTGCCATTTTATTCCTAAAAACTGGATCTCCTGTGCAGGCCCCTTGACCTTACTCTGTTTTATGGCAAAACCAGCCTTCAGAAGGATTTGGACTATTTTCTTTCCCTTCTCAAAAACGTCTTCTGCTGTGTTGCCCCACACAATGATGTCATCAATGTACTGCAGATGTTCTGGAGCTTCACCCTGTTCCAGTGCTGTCTGGATCAGTCCATGGCAAATGGTGGGGCTGTGCTTCCACCCCTGGGGCAGTCGGTTCCAGGTGTACTGAACACCCCTCCAGGTAAAAGCAAACTGGGGTCTGCATTCTGCTGCCAAAGGGATGGAGAAAAATGCATTAGCAATATCAATTGTGGCATACCACTTAGCTGCCTTTGACTCCAGTTCATATTGAAGTTCTAGCATGTCTGGCACGGCAGCACTCAGCGGCGGTGTAACTTCGTTCAGGCCACGATAGTCCACTGTTAGTCTCCACTCCCCATTAGACTTTCGCACTGGCCATATGGGACTGTTAAAGGGTGAGCGAGTCTTGCTGATCACTCCCTGGCTCTCCAGTCGACGAATCAGGTTATGGATGGGAATCAGGGAGTCTCGGTTGGTGCGATATTGCCGCCTGTGCACAGTTGTGGTAGCAATTGGCACCTGTTGTTCCTCAACCTTCAGCAACCCTACAATCGAAGGGTCCTCTGAGAGACCGGGCAAGGTGGACAACTGTTTAATTTCCTCTGTCTCCAAAGCAGCTATACCAAAAGCCCACCGGTACCCTTTTGGGTCCTTGAAATACCCTCTCCTGAGGTAGTCTATGCCAAGGATGCACGGAGCATCTGGGCCAGTCACAATGGGGTGCTTTTGCCACTCATTCCCAGTTAGGCTTACTTCAGCTTCCAGTACAGTTAGCTGTTGGGATCCCCCTGTCACTCCAGAAATACAAATGGGTTCTGCCCCTCTATAGTTTGATGGCATTAGCGTGCACTGTGCACCAGTGTCCACTAGAGCCTTATACTCCTGTGGGTCTGACGTTCCAGGCCATCGAATCCACACAGTCCAGTAAACCCGGTTGTCCCTTTCCTCCACCTGGCTGGAGGCAGGGCCCCTCTAACACTGGTCACAGTATTCGCTGTTCACTTCCTGTAAATGTGAATCAAAAGTCCCCTGATCAAGGTCGGAAGTAAAATTAGCCCTCTTACTCTGTCTCGGGAACTGCTCACTGGAAACTGGAGCTGCAATCTTCCTGGGAGAACCTCCTTTCCTAATAGTTTTTCCTTGCAACTCACGAACCCGTGCCTCTAAGGTTGAGGTGGGTTTTCCATCCCACTTTCTCATGTCCTCTCCATAATCACGCAGGTAAAACCACAGGGTGCCCCGTGGTGTGTATCCTCTATATCCTCTCTCTTGAGCATAGGGACGTTGACTCCTAATGGCTGAGACACTGGTCCGTGCAGGTGGGGAGTAGGACAGATCCTCTCTGAGTTGTTGGAACTCTTGGCATATTTTTTCAGACAGTTTTTCCACAGCCGAGACACAGGCCCGTAGGGAGGAAGAGAGCTTTTCTTCGTAGTCCCGGAGTTGTCTAGCCACTTCATCCACCGTTGGTGCCTCGTCGTCTTTCCAGGCTAGTATTGCCAACGAGTTGGAATACGATGCTGGTGCGCTCCGTACCACCTTCCGCCACATGGATTGTGTGCACCTGACTTCATCTGGGTCTTTGGTTAACTGTTCATCATTCAGGTCACTGTAAATCACCTCCAGCACGCCTAATTCCCTCAGGTACTGGATACCCTTCTCTACGGTGGTCCATTTGCTTGGGCGGTATAAAACATCCTCCTTGAAGGGATACCTTTCCTTCACGCTTGACAGAAGTCGCCTCCAGAGGCTGAGCGGTTTTGCCCCTTTTCCAATTGCTTTGTCAATGCCCCCTTCCCTGGAAAGGGATCCCAGCTGCTTGGCTTCCCTACCCTCTAAATCCAGGCTACTGGCCCCGTTATCCCAGCATCGGAGCAGCCAGGTGATGATGTGCTCGCCTGGATGACGACCAAAATCTTTTCGCATATCTCGCAGCTCACTCAGGGATAGGGATCGGGTGGTCACCATCTCATTTATGGGTTCTTCCTCCTCTGGTTCTCGTGATGGCCCTGGTTCATCTTCATCCCTTACTAAACGAACTGATTTCCTTGTGTATTTTTTCTTCTGTATAGGGGCAACTGATACCGGCGCAGGTTGGTTCTCTGGTTTAGCCGCAGTGCCTGCCACTGGGGTTGGAGTGGCTGCAGTACCTGTGGTGGGTGTTGGAGTAGCCGCAGTGCCTGTGGTGGGTGTTGGAGTAGCTGCAGTGCTTGTGGCTGTGGTTGGAGTAGCCACAGTGCTCATGGCTGTAGTTGGAGTAGCCACAGTGCCTGTTGTTTTGTCATCAGATCCAGAGACCCTCTCTTTCCCTTGAGGGTACTGAATAGTGTTGAACAGGGCTCGATAGGCATGGGCCAGTCCCCAGCATGTTGCAATGAGTTGTGTCTCTTTGGAGTTGCCAGGGTGAGAACATACTTCTTCCAAATACTTTACTAGTTCTTCAGGATTCTGCACTTGTTCAGGGGTGAAGTTCCAAAACACTGGAGGTCCCCACTGCCCTAGGTACTTGCGCATACGATCCCACACACCCTGCCACTCATAACTCTCCAGCCTTGGGGCAGATCTCTGGATGATATTCTTAAATTGCTTACTAACCTTTGTCAAAACCAAAACAATATTCCCAAGAAGTATCAATAGAAGTATCTTAACTGCCCAGGGATGTTCAAAATACTGAAAACTTTCTGTAATGAGGGAGGAAGCATTATAGAATAAGGTAATGAAGGTGCCATTCTGTAGTTCCTCCACAACAGACGTCTCCGAGGGAAAGGTATAATTGCTAACTCTCTCCATGAGGTGGTACCCGAAGTACAGTAATGACTTGTGTATAAAACCCAGATACAAAACCATGCTCAAGGTCAGGATTTTGATAAGGAACCTCCCAATCAAAACATCCTTAATCACTACAGAGCATAGCGCAATGCACAGACCAACACCAAGCTTTAACATGCACAGCCAAGAAAAGAACATGGTACAGATCAGATGAACTAATATCATGACCGGCAACTGTTAACAGACTCCTTAATACACTCTAGTTAATCTGTTCTTATCTCAAACCCTTCGTGCCCCACGTTGGGCGCCAAAAAGGACTGTCGTGGTTTAGTCCCAGCCAGCAACTCAGTACCACGCAGCCGCTCGCTCACTCCCCCTACCCCGATGGGATGGGGGAGAGAATCGGAGGAGTAAGAGTGAGAAACACTCCTGGGTTGAGATAAGAATAGTTTAATAATTAAAATAAAATAAAGTAAAATAATAATAACAACAATATAATAATAATAACAGTAATAATAATATACAAAGCAAGTGATGCACAATGCAATTGCTCACCACCCGACAACCGATACCCAGACAGTTCCCGAGCAGCGGTCGCTGCTCCCCGGCTAACCCCCCCCCAGTATATATACTGAGCATGACGTCATATGGTATGGAATAGCCCTTTGGTCAGTTTGGATCAACTATTCTGGCTGTGCCCCCTCCCAGTTTCTTGTGCGCCTGGCAGAGCATGGGAAGCTGAAAAAGTCCTTGACTAGCATAAGCAGTACTCAGCAACAACTAAAAACATCAGCATGTTATCAACATTCTTCTCCTACTAAATCCAAAACACAGCACTATGCCTGCTGCTAGGAAGAAAATTAACTCTATCCCAGCCGAAACCAGGGCTGCCACTGCTGAAACTTGCAGGGCTCCATTTGTGCTGACAAGCCATGGTTCAAAAGCACTGGTGCATCCCACAGGGACTGCAGAAGTTTGACTTATCCCAGGGATGGTCCCTTATTTATTGTTCCCTTTCACCTGCACCAGAAGCAGCATGCAGGAACTTCTATCTACAGCTGGGGAAACACTCAAAATCCTCAATTTTGCTAATGCAGTATAAAACATACAAGATAATGGTGAATAATTTAAGGATCAGGAAATGTGGAGCTTATTCCATTAAGTATACAAAGCATCTAGACCTTCAGAAAATGTTTAGAGAAACATTTTGACTACAGGAAGATGATCATAGGCAGTAAAGGACTTTTTCTTTAATTGGAAAAAAGATTGAGACATAAAAGGAATGAGACTTGCTTTTGCTAAATGCATTTAAGCTGTCCTTTTAATAATAAAAACCAGTTGTTTTCAAGATGGGATAACTTTTAAATATAAAAAAATAACACACCACAGGGAGCTGAAAGGAAAAACAAATTTAATTATGTATTCAAGGCCATCCAAACCACCCACCCACATATTAAGTGCTTGCTGGCTACACAGACACTATAGTCGCCATGGCTCAACCAATGATCTTCATTTGAAAAGTAAACACCTTTGTTAAAAAATAAAAATATTACATGAAGTGAATAATCAAACAGTTAGGGCAACATTCTGCTCCCTCTGAAATCAGCAGGCTACTTTCAGCAGGATGGGTGTTAAATTTTCAGCTGTCTGATAACAAAAGCCAGGGTAGCTGCAGTGAGGATGTCAGGAGCTATGCTGGACCGACAGCTGGGTGCGCTGATGAAGAGCAGCCACATCTGATGAAGGGGCCAAGGGAGGAAGAGCAGACGTTGGAGCCATGGGTGGCAGGACTACCAGGGGTGGGCTTTCAGAGCCACTGTGTCCATCCTAGTGAATTAAACGTGGAATTTAGTGCTATAGACAGTCAAGCTCCAGTGCCTGGGAGTGTTCACTGGCACTGCTTTATTTTCTTATATAGATGTAGCTCTTAAGAGCTGGCTGTCATTTTAGCAACAGGCTTGAAAGGACTGAAGCAAACTGCGTCCAGCATAGTGTGGCAGACGCCCATGGCAAAGCAGCTATAGATCACCTCAGCCTGAATGAAACACTGATTAATATTCAGTCTGTGTGTCATCACATGTGGCTGAGCCTGCGGGTGCTTCAACATTACAAACACCGAGAGGCTGAAAATTCAAACAACCGGAAGAATGAAGCTAACAGGGTTGTACACAAAAAACCTTTCCAAATACCCCTGAAATGAGGTGTGACACCCTCCTGCAGTCAACAAAGATTGCAGGTGGTACAGGGGAGCTTCACTAAATGGGAAAAGACAGGTTGATGCAGCAAGAGAAATTAAGTATTTGCTTTTTTAGCTGTATATATATATTCCATATATGTATACATAGGTAAATGGTAGCAGGTTTTTAGCAACTGAAAACTAGAACTGATGGCAGCTGATATCGGTTTGGTCCTCAAAGAGGTATGCTTTGTTATGGTACACACAGACTAAAGCCTTTTGGAGCAGGCAAACAAAGGGATCAATGCAAAAGCATATTTGTCTGTTATCTGTGACAAATTCTGAGAGGATACCAAATTCAATTTGTCACAGGAGTTTCCTGGTAGTTGATAGTATCCTCCAGACATGAAAACTTCAAAAGTGACAAAAAGAATCTGCGAAATTGCCATCTACGAAGCCACAATTTGCAAAAGCAGGAAACACAAGAGGGATGATTGCTGGGATCTTGGGAGTGAGAGATTTCAGAGTTTTGCAAGGATGCTGCACCAGATGAAAGGCAGAAGTAGCAACAACAACAACAACAACATCTTGCAATGGCAGGCATTCAAAAGCCCCCATGCCGAGAGAAAGAGACATCAAGTCCATCTGAAAACTAGCAAAGGTAGCTGGATGCCAGCAAAAATAATTACTTTGTAGAGACAGAGACAAACTTTTGGAAACAAACTGACAGACTACTGGAGGAACAGTCTGGTTTAACATGCCATGACAGAGGAGTCCAAAATACCTGTCGATGCAGACAAAATGAATAAATTAAAAATAAAAAAGCCCTTTACAAACCCAATTGCTTGGGAAGACCCAGGGAAGGGGAAAGCACATACCAGCAACAACAACATCCTTGCACCCCCACATTCCTAAAGACATAGAGGGTAAACTCCAGATAGACACAGCACTGCCGTCCTGAAAATGCATGGTAATTCATTAGGATGTAGTCATTTTGGTGAGAAAAAAATACCTAGAAATAGGGAACGGAGTAGAGCTAAGGTGAACTGCTGGATCTATATGCCTGTCTTGAGTAATCATTCAAATGGTTGCTTCAGAAGAAATTAGAAGAATTAAAGGTGTTAAAAAGGAAATAAATGGAAACCAATAGGCACTACAAGTGCAACTGTGCAAATGAGACAATGTGATGCTGATAAGACAATGACTGGGCTAACAGAAATTTTACGGAGTGAGTATGTCCATGATAGTCAAATGTCTCCCAGAAGCCTAAACCGAGTCAAACTGAAGGGTATGCCTTTCTCCTTCTGATTTATCAAATCTGATCCTGCTGTCTTAGAGGCGAGTAGAGAGTGAAGGGGCAGCTGGTGTGAACCCCTAGAGTTAAGGGGTCTGATAAAATCCCTTCAAATATTAGTGTTCTGCTTCCACCAGCTTGAGGTTCCCATGCTGCCAGAGCTCCTAATAAAAGCAAGGAGCTGGAGACTGAGGAGCACTTTCAGGGAAGACATTTTTCCATATGCCTGAATGAATTTTCAGAGGTCTGGGGAGCACTGCACAAACTCTTGGCTGCAGGAGGTCCCTGTTCTTCTACTGACATCCAGAGAGCTCAGTTTACATTAGCAAGGGATTGTGCTGAATTCAGTTGCTTATTTGAAAGATTTCGGTTACTTGCCGAAATCTTTCTGAGGTATATACACAGGTTTTTTTCTCAGGAAACCAAAGTTTAATCTACAGACATATATTTTTATGCCCTAAAAGCAGAGATTTGTTTGAGAGAGAGAAAAAGAGAGAGGGACATTTTGTATGAGAGATATAAATAAATACCTAAAGAACCTGCAGTCATGGTACATACACAAATAGGTGGAGATTCCTGAGGTATAAGGGTACATCAGTCCACCCCTGCTAAATTCAGCTCTTTCATTCATTCAGTATATGCAGTTAAGATGTGAGGATCTTAGCCAAAAGTGGATTAAAGTGGTTTGAAACAGCTGAGCTCATCTGGTACTTAACCAGGCATTCAACCTTGTATATAACCAGGAGAGCAATGCTAGATGATTTCTTTTTTTTTTTTCTAATTCATAGTAAATACAGTAATATGATTTTATGGAAGAACAAACCCAACAGAAAAAAAGCATACAACAGACTACAATAAAGATTTCTGATTCTATACTGAGGCTTTAAAATCAACTGCTATTCCTACTAATATTAATTGCAAACATGGCTCCTGGATAATCTCCTAAAATCCTCGTGATCCTGGAGAGAAGTTACTATCCCTTGAGAGCAAAATATCCTTTGATATTTTTTCTCATAACTCATAAGTGGTACTGTGAGGAAGAAAATGCTGTCTCACAACATAACACTGGAGAACTGGTTGGGTCTTTTAATCCAGAACCTCTTTTTGCAGTAACTTCCCATATGATTTTTCCTACTCGGAACGTCTGGGAATAACTGCATGCTTTCCAAACCAGGAAACCATAAATGATGAAGGCATTTAGCCAGACTGTTATGTATTATGATAAGTCATAGTCAGAATGTGCACTCACACTCACATAAATACAGTGTAAGACGGATGTTAGCGCATAGCACCAGATTTGCTTTCTGTGTATCTAAAATGTGCCCTCGCAAATTAATGAAGAACCATAAGGTTTCAAAGACAAAAAGACTACTTAAACCATCTAGTTTCTCTCCATGCCAATGCTAGATTGCTCTTTGATATACAATCACATTTGGGTTGTTGGGTTTTTTCCTCCCTCCTTTTGTCTTACTTCAGATGTATGTGAAATATTTAATAAGCAGCAAGATTGCCTGTGAAACAACACTGCAATATTGGAAAGCATCAGAAGCGACTCTGGATTTTCTGACTGTCCCAAAAGGCGCCCAGCTGGTCAGTCCCTCCTGTCCTGTTCCTCCCCCTTCCCAAATCCAACCAGAAGATTCAGCTTTCACATGCCAAGATTTTCCTCTGTGAGTTTTAAAAACTACACACACAGAGGTTTCCAAGTAAAGCAGTGCCAAGGAGAGTGTGCTGCAATTAATAAAATTAACAGAAATCCAGCAGCACGCTGACTCCCAGCCTGACTCAAAGCTGATCCCTCCTTTCAGGAAAGGTCACCCCCAGCTTCAGATGCAGCAGAGCAGTCCACTGGGATTTGCCCTGTCACCGACAGCGTGGTTTGCATTTCCAGATGCTGTGTGTGTCATGAGCAGGCTTGCACTGGGAAATTGCACGAGTAATCAATATCTTCCACCTGACAGACCAGAGCTCTTCTAGCAACTCCAGTGGCAATTCTAGAAATGATCCTGTGTGTGAATGGGGAGTTTGCTCTTGCTGGGAAGCAGGAACCGCCAAGGGATTTACAAGGAGGGGCAGCATATCTCAATAGGAAAGTCATCCAGGAAGCCTCGTTTCCAAGAACCAGCTGGTAAACAATTTAGAGCATCCCGTTCACATCTGTAACACTCAGTGATTAATGAGACACTGCTCATGTACCTATAAAATAACCAATTTGGTCCTGTTTATTTACATCACTGATTGAGTGCTTTGTCACTGGCTTTGAAGAGGGAAAACTAAGCTGAGCCGCAGCTACAAAATTGGGGAGTGCTGGTACCTAAAGGTGTCTTAACCCTCCTGTTTAACAAGCAATGGTCACAATCTTAATTTAACGTTAAAGATATTTGGAGTGGCCATTACTGGGTAATTAATAGTCTGAAATACATACATTAATCTATGAGACTGCTCAGGCTTATACTGTAAAGCTACCTTAGAGCTGCCAAAATATTTGTCAGACACCTTGAGCATCAGCAAGCAACACACAGCCTCAGAAACACTCCCCACCAGTTTTCCCGAGCCATGTGCACAGGAGTGAGCGCAGCTCCCACCAAAGCATAAGGCTGCACTGGGGAATCCTGTTCAGACTCCAAAACGAAGTTTGCTTTTTCATGCCTGACCCAGAGAGACTCTGTGCAGCAGAGACAGGCAGTCTTCAGCGTTGTCCATGTTAGAAGAATACAGCTGCTCTTTTTTAACAGGGGGGAAAAAAGGAGGCTTTTATGGCTATCCCTGAAGAGAGGCCTCTTACAATGCATCACAGTGTCTAAACAGACCTACGTGCTCTGATCCCACTTGGCAATAATGAAGGACTTGTATTCCTCAGGCTTCAGAGACCGGCTCGCCGCGTCAGGCTGCAGATGCAGGCTCCGGTTACAGAGGCAGCGTGTTAAGAAACGTGTGACATTTAAGCGGGGATGAAAATTAAAATTGTCTTTTGCTATTGTCTGTGTATTTACCCTTTGCTTTGGTCTGTTTCCATAGCAATAAAAAAAAGGGATCACATGCCTCCCCCTCGGAGGGGGGCGGGCGTGGGGAGCGCCGAGCCGCGCTTCTGCGCCCAACCGCGCCCCGCTGCGGCTCCGCAGCCAGAGCGGCTCCGCATCCCCCACCACACCGCATCGCCCTTCACTTCGCATGGCAGCAGGCACTACGTTGCACCAGGTATCGAGGATGCATGCTGAGGCAAGGAGTCGAAGGAATTCGCTTGGAACACTGCCAGACAGGGAGGGTTTTCACGTTGCACCATCAAATGTTTTGGGAAACTCCCGTTTAGCTACACCAACATATTTATTGGAGTGCTTACTGTTGTCTCATGGTAAAGCTGTGTGAAAGGCAAACTTGCAAGAGGAACAAGCCTTTCTAAGAGGGTGGATACCTGTTCAAAAAGCAGCTCTCAGAACAAAGGAAAATCTGAAAACAAAAGGCTCAGGGTAATGCCTACCTCTTCCCTCACCCTGTATCAGCTTCCACTGACACGGACATGGTGGTGCAGAGATAAACACTACGGTGTGATGCTGAGTCTGCTCCCAGGCCCCTGTGTGGGGCAAACCTCCATTGACTTCAGTGGGGCAGATTGAAAAAAAGCTGTTGCCTGACTGTTGGTTCCACCATCAGTCTTTGTCCTGGATATTTGATGAACTAACTCTGGGGAATTTCTACCTGTCTGAGCACAAACACAGCAGTTGGCCAAGGCCAGCAGAGTGTGGCAGCTGCTCCCCCATTATTTGTCTACATCCAGTCAGAAATTGTATTATAGGATCATAAAGGGTAATATGTGGTACCCGAGATGAGACTTAGAAGTTAAACTTAACAGAGAAGTTAGGAGAAGGACTGAGGTGAGGGAAATAAAGAAAAGGCCTCCCCTCAAAACAGGGTTTATGATATTCAGAACTTCTTAGCATTACTGAGTTTCAAGTTACTAATTCATTGCACTCTACAGCTTTATTATTATAGAATCTTAGCAAAATTTAGTTGGAAGAGACATCTGGAGGTCATCTAGTCCAGTACCCTCCCCAAAGCACAGCTGATCTCCAAGCTCTGTCATGCTGCCCAGGGCCTGATGCCCGGGACACTGTTGCAAATCCCAAAGATAGGATTTTCTGGGCACCTGCTCCAGTGCTGAACCACGCTTATGGTGAAAAACTTTTCCCTTATGCCCAGTTTGAATTTCCCTCTTGCATCTTATGACTGTTGCCTCCTGTCCTTTTACTTACCCCTCTAAGGAGATAGGGGCTCCATCTTCTTTGCAAATCCCCTTTATATAGGGAAAAGAATCTCCTGACATGCAATAACAGAACGGGTTGTCTTCTCACTCTCCCTGTCCATGTTGTTAGAGCAGATGTTAGATGAACATAGGAAAGGAGGCTGACCAATTGCAGGTGTACCTCAGGTCTGTCTTTGCAAAACCTTTAACATGCAAAATAATCAAGCAATGATAGTTCCTACTAAAGAAAAATGCTTCTCATGTTGCTGATCATTGCAAAGATGTTCAATGTTTTTATAGAAGAGAATGGAGGCACGGTTTTCCTCAAGATAAGAAAGTGATTTAGTGAAAGAATAAGAAAGCAAACTTTCCTAACCCAGAACTGTCTTTTGCCTTACAGATATAGATGTTTGCATGGTTGACAGCAATATAGAGTTGCCTCTGCTTGTGTTTAATAGTTTGTTTAGGTACTAGAAGTGATACACAACATATCTTTTCTTTGTCTTGATTCTTGGGAAACTAATTTAGCCTGCAATGAGCTCTGTGCTGTCAGAGCTAGACTGCTTCTGGTATCCCAGCTGGCTTCTTCAAGGCTAATATGGGATCTTCATAGTTCATAACTTATAATATCTAATTTATGAAGCATTCAATAAATCAAGTGCATTGGTGGGAAGAAACAAACTATGTTTCTAATAGGAAAAAATTATAGAGGCAGAAATTATAACTAATCCATTGTTTGGGATGGCTAGAGAATAATCTTCTAGGTTTGGAGCATGTTTAAGACACTGTTTGGTTTTAGAAGAGACCTTCTATTAGAAACATAAAAGTCTTCCTCAAGAACGTTGTTCTCTGATTTCAGATGCATCTCAAGCAAACATCTTGTCAGCATTTTTTTTTAGCAACGGGATGTGGCTTACCAAAAAGAGGAACAGGGTATTTTCCTTGCTATTTTCCAAGTGGGGAACTAATAGGGGTATTTTTGATAGTTGCGAACTGATCCATAACCTTTTATTAGCCAGAAGTCTTGCACAACTTAGAAGTGCAAGCAGCCATTTATTTTGTCTGTATTTAAATAATAATGAGAGATTCAAACTGCATGAAAACCCTCAGACCTTCTTTTGAAGAAATCAGTGCTTTTTCCTTCAAACAGCAAGAAATTTTGCTGCAGGACATGATAAATAAGGGAATAAAGTTTATTGAAACTAAAAATATGTTTTATAAATTGATCCAGTGTCCCTTTCTAAGGATTCAGAGCAATGGCACATGGCATTTGTAGCTCTGTGATTTATATGGCCATGTGTGAATATAAACATCCTGGAGACCACAAAGTGAGGATATATTTAAGCCACAAGCCAAGTCTACCTTTTTGCTTCTGCAGTCCTACCTGATGCCCATGCTGGCAGCTCACGTCAAGCTTATTGATTTGTCTTGTGTGTCTTGCTAGGAAAATAGTCCTTCCTGGCAAGGACATTACAGATGTATGTTTAGGCCTTCCAGTCAGGGATTAGGGGAAACTCTTGAGTTTCATAAAACATCCACTCTAGCTCCAGACCCTGAAGAGAGATCGATGGAAAAAACAGTTATACAATTTCAGACAAAACCCAATGCTATATTTTGAAGATAGTCTGTAAGTCTTAGGCTTAGGATAGGAATATGTCTATATTTTCTGCAGAACAAGAAAAAAAAAAAAATCATGGTGACTGTGTGAAGGCTTATACTGGGAAAAAAATGACAAATCTATTCAAACACACTAAGGTAGCCCAGAATGTGTTTTGGCTCTCATATTCAGAAGAAGGGAGAAGAACCTCAGCATTTTCTGACACTTTGTCAGTCAGGAAATACCTTTCTAGTGGCTGCAGTAACATCCCCATTCAGATAACAATATCTAGCCAAGGCATTTCTGATCTATGCAAGACTGCACTGCCCATGACTGCATTCCAGGCTAAACCTACCCCTGTTTAGAGACTACTGGCAACCACAGCCTCCATCACTGTAAGAACGGGCTGCCAGGAGTATTTAAGAGTAGGAGAATTGCACAGAGCAATGGGGTTTCCTCAATGAAAGCAGAAAGAGACCAAGACAAAGAAGCCATTTTTGCAAGCGTGGTACACAGACAGCACACCCAGCATCATGGCCCGTATAAACACCCTGCCAGATGTGCAACCAGACACACTTTGATAATGCAGGCTGTCTGTCTGTGTGCCTCTGGACTGGTGCACCCGTTTCTGAAGAGGGCTTCAGTTTTGTTTTTTTTTTAATGTTTATTTTCTGCAGGCCTCCCTCTGTGTGTCTGAAGCTGAAAGACTCCTCTGCCTTGTCTATATATGTGATGGAAACAGATGAGTCCCTAGGGAGAGCAGAGTGACCTTTGCACTTCAGCAGCTTGGCAGAAGTGCAGCAGAGCCCTTCCGATCCTCCTCCAGAGCCTGGAGGAGCCCTGGGACTTTGACAAGGTTCAGAGGGGTTTCCTTTCTGGTTCTGCTTTCTGCAAAGAAAAAGTGTTGGTGACCAAATTAGAAAAAATTATGACACTCCCCATTTGCTGGCAACATGCAATAGAGAGATTAATAACTTGCTGGCACATTTTTCCTTCTTTATTTTTTTCTTTTTGCTTATTCGTCAAACTTCAACACAACAGTAGAAAAGAAAAGAGATGGAAAAATTGTCTGACTGTTTTTCTTTGCAAATGACTTCTTAAAAAGCAAGATGTTTCTTGAAAAATCCCAAAGATGATATAAAAGTCCACAGCTGGTTAGGAAATTAGAGTGAAATTCCAGTAAATTCACTATGCTTGTATTCCATGTGGAGTTCTTTTCTCTTTGTGTACCGAAAATATATATACATTTCTGTAAAACTCTTGTTTCTTTAACCTTGTGGTCATTCCTGCAAGTTCAGAGCCATGTTTTTGATACCCAAGACCTAAATTTCCGGAATTTATCAGTAGAGTTAACAAATGTTACTCCAAAATCTCAGTGTTCACACCTTATCTGTTCTGTCATGAAGCACAATAAGTTGAACGTGCTAAGGATGATGTGCTCACTAACACATGGAATAATTTTGGAAGAAGTCATGAAGGACTTGATTCAATGGAAATAGTCATGATATCTGTGGAGAGTTGATCACATCAGTCACTCACCTCCTTCCCTCCATCCCTTCCTCAAATGTTCAATGAAAAGACAAAAGCAGAGGGTTTAGGACAGTTCTGGGCTATCAGGAGGTGGTCTGTGTGGCAGAAAGATTTGAAGAAAAGACAGAACAGAGAAGAAGTCATGACTGAAGCCAAGGTGCTCATGTCCAGGTCCTCAAAGATTTGTGGAAACTCTGATGGGAGTCACTCATACAAGTAGGAAAATGTGTTTAATCACCTTTGGAGTTCTTAGAGTAAAGGTCTCGTAAAACTGATCTTCTTCCTCCAATTCTGATCATCACATTAGAGACCCCTACATCAAGTAGACTTGAAATAACTCATAAAGCTGAACTTTATGGCCAAACTCCTAAATTTAAGATTAGAAGTATGAGGTTCTTAACACAAGTAGCCTAATCATCATAACCCTGTTGATTTTAGTGGGAAATTTGAATGGCATCCATATAATTTATTCTCAGAGTTTAAATATGTATTTAAATGCTTAAAATTTATCACCAATATCCGAGAATTCTTGCTAACTGAATCAGGAAAACAGCAGAAACCATTTCTGAAACAGATTATAAACTGACTATCTTTAGGAGCTGGAGATTTTGGGGTTTTTTTTGGGGGGGGTGTTGTATAGCATGATAGTAGTGAAACCACAAACCAAAGTGAAAATTTCCAATAGAAAACTTAAGCCCATATGAAGTCATATGAAAGGAAGACCTGTGCAGACAAGTAAAACACCACCAGTGAGGAAAACTGCTGGACTACAAGGATAAATGACACTTTACATCTGTGCATTTGCACAGTAACAAAGTACTAGCTGAAATTAGGACATCCTTGTACTGCTCTAACATAGCAATCATAGTATCTGAAAGGCACAAATAGCCCCAAAACAGCACAGGCTGTTTTTGTGATCACTGTCTGCTCAGGTACAACCAAGCAGTAAGATATTCCTGTATACAAGAACACAGATATTAAGGTCACCCTATGGGTCATGTCTAGTCTCCCACTATCACAAGAAGCCATGCTAGACAGTCTCTTTCATAAACAAATTAAGGTTCTTCTTAAAAAGAAATACAGTCCAGCGTTAATGATCTGGACAACAACTGGCATACCCCCACCCAAGACAACAGTGGTCTGTGTTCCCCAGGGAAGAATTCTCCCCAGGATTTCTTTATTGAGATAGGAAAAGTGTGCAGATAAAGAATAATATATATTTATTTTAGCAAAAAGAATGGTTATATTCTCACAAAACTCAAGCTAACCATTTACCTGACACCAAAGCTCTCTTGCAGCTGCCAGTCAAGGTATTTAAGGTGTATATAAGCTGCAGAAAGCAGAAGAACACAACCTATAATAGCTGGTGTTTGATTTGCAGAATTACCTATAAAGAGAAAAAGTCCTGCTAGGGCCAAGGCACTTACCTTATAGATGAAACAAATGTGGGTGGCTTCACTGGTGGCTGCACCACTGATATGCTACAAGTCAAGTAAATGTTCAACTTACAGCATTGTAGCCAAGCTTTTTATGATAAAAGGAGACATAGAACCATAGAATGGTTTGTGTTGGAAGGGACCTTCAAAGATCATCTAGTCCTAACCCCCCTGCCATGGGCAGGGACATCTGGCACTAGATCAGGTTGCTCAAGGCCCTGTCCACCCTGACCATGAATGCTTCCAATGATGGGGCACCCACAACTTCTCGGGGCGACCTGTTCCAGTGTTTCACCACCCTCATCGTAAAAAAAATTCTTCCTTATGTGCAATCTAAACCTACCCTCTTTTAGTTTGACTGGTGCCGCTTGCCCTGTCACTACAGGCCCTGGTAAAAAGTCTCTCTCTGTCTTTCTTATAAACCCCCTTTCTATACTGAAAGTTTGCAATAAGGTCTCCCTGGAGTCTTCTCTTCTCCAGGCTAAACAACGCCAGCTCTCTCAGCCTTTCTTCACAGGGCAGTTGTTCCATCCCTCTGAATCATTTCTGTGGCCCTCCTCTGGACCCGCTCCAACAGCTCCATGTCTTTCTTGTACCGGGGACCCCAGAGCTGGATGCAGTACTCCAGGTGGAGTCTCATGAGGGTGGAATGGAGAGGGAGAATCACCTCCCTCGACCTGCTGGCCACGCTTCTTCTGATGCAGCCCAGGATATAGTTGGCCTTCTGGACTGCAAGTGCACATTGCCAGCTCATATCCAATTTTCATCCACCAGTATCCCCAAGTTCTTCTCCAGAGGGCTGCCCTCAGTCAATTCATCACTCAGTCTGTACTTATATTGGGTGCAGGCCCTTGCACTTGGCCTTCTTGGACTCATGAGGTTGACATACAGATCGTCTTCTCTTCTTTCTAGGATTAAACATCCATGCTGAATCCAGATGCTGAAAATTAAAATTACAATTACTTACCCATATTTCAAATACAGTACTTATGTCTTACTCCACTGTCGTGGTTTAGCCCCAGCCAGCAACTAAGCACCATGCAGCCGCTCACTCACTCCCCCTGCCCCGGTGGGATGGGGGAGAGAATTGGAGGCATAAGAGTGAGAAAACTCCTGGGTTGACATAAGAACAGTTTAATAATTGAAATAAAGTAAAATAGTAATGATAATAATGACAATATAATAATGATAATAACAATAATAATATACAAAGCAAGTGATGCACAATGCAATTGCTCACCACCTGCCGACTGATACCCAGCCAGTTCCTGAGCAGTGATCGCTCCGCCCGGCCAACTCCCCCCAGCTTATATACTGAGCATGATGTCATATGGTATGGAATAGCCCTTTGGGCAGCTTGGATCAACTATTCCGGCTGTGCCCCCTCCCAGTTTTCTTGTGCACCTGGCAGAGCTGAAAAGTCCTTGACTAGCGTAAGCAGTACTTAGCAATAACTAAAACATCAGTGTGTTCTCAACATTCTTCTCATCCTAAATCCAACACACCGCACTATGCCCACTACTAGGAAGAAAATTAACTGTATCCCAGCTGAAACCAGGACATCCACTTACAGAGCATGGTACCACCACCCATGAGGCTAATGATACAGCACTTCAGCCTCCGTCGATAGGCATTCATGGTGCATACAGCCAGAAACTGTAGCTTTCGCATTCACTCCAGGGTTGGGATCCCCCAGTCCCCTGTACTGCATGGCTGATGTGTGTCCCAAGCTCACTCTAGGAAGAAACCAATCAATTTTCCGGTTCATCTACAGTGTTATTTTAGTTTAGATCAGAAATGCACTTTTGAAGCAGGTTGCTCCCATTTCCTGTGCTTTGGTTCACGTTGTGGAGCAGTCTCCCAAGGCACAAACATTCTTCTTTGGGGTGAAAAACACCCTAGATGCATTGCTGGGTGATATTTCATGTCAGTGAGTAATATGCGTGCACACAAGACAGTGTAGGTGAGTTTGCATCAAGTTTGTCTTCCTTGTCTCCATGTAGTAGTAGATAGCACTTCCAGTACTGTCTGAGAAAGCTTGGCAGCCTCATTACGCTCTGTGCTCCTCCTGACGTACTTCAGGCCTTGCAACACCTCTGGTTTATGCCATCCCTCCCCAGGGCACATGCAGCTGGTAGAGAAGACTTAACCAAGGGGCTTCACAACTCCCTTTAAAATACACAAGAGAGATCTATTAATGAGAGTCACTTCATGCTGGGGAAAAAGGAGTCCACAATCTAAAAAAATCTTTACTTCCTCTCTTTTTAACTTGACAGCCATGAATCAGAGGAGAAGACCTAGCCGCCTATAAATAAAGACAAATACGTGTCCAAACAAGGCTGCTTATGCACTCTCAGAGCTCAGTAGGCAGACACCAGCTACTCCAACACAATTAATCTTTGGGGGGGTTGTGCACAACAGACCTTCTCTGAACTCTTTGCAAGTGGTGATTATTTCTTTCTCCTTGAGTCCACTCTGTTTACATTAGCAACCCACAGACAAAGACTGAATTTTTGAACAGATATGCTCAGCAGCTTTCATCTTCCTTGTATTTATCCCATTTGGTTCACAACCTGGGACTGTGTCCAGGGGATGATTAAATGAAGAGACTTTTAGGTCCACATGTCTGTCTCATTGTCCATTGATTTACATTGGATAAAATAGTATATGACAAAATACTTCAAAAAGAGTCTCCTGGGGCTGAGCAGATAAACTGAGGTGAGGAGGAACTGGTTCCGTACCTCTCTTACTCTCTCTCAGCCCCCACTCCAGCTACACAATTTTCTGTTTATCATCCAGTTCAGCAAACATCTGCACTTTTCCAGGGCACAAAACTGCTGAAGACTCTGAAGTATTTTCTTATTTTTTATATTTTTATTGTTGATTTTTTGGGGGGGTTAGTTGTTTTTTAGTTTGTTTGGGGTTTTTTCTTTTTCCCCTGAGCCTTTATGGTTTCTACCTGAGAAATCTTGGGGTTTTTTTAGTAGACTCTTGTAGTTATATATCCAGGTATGCTTAGGATGAACCTATACACCAGGCTGTCTAGATGCTGCCTTCATGCTCTCTAGATGGTGCCTTGCAAATTACTTAGCATCCCTAGCATTTTTCACTCCAATTTACAGCATTAATCCTTTTCAATAAATATTTTTATTTGTAATCAAGGACCATATTGTACAGAAACATAGCAAGAAGCAGTCTTCCCCCCCTGGACAAAGCAGGAGAAACCAAGGCACAATAAGGCCGTATGATAAGTCAATTAGCAGCTTAGCCATAGCACACTAATCTCATAGTCCACCTACATTTTCTCTTTTGGACACCAGTACCCTTCAAGTCATGTCTTCAAGGATGCCAGCTGGCATGAAGGGTGCTCCGTGCCTTGCAGAATGAGGCCCTAAAGAGATGAGTGGCATCTGAGTGCAGTTTCACTAGATGAGACAGAGCTGGCAAAGCTGATGAGTTTTTGGCCTCACAAGCAACCCTTTTGCAAACACCCACACTGTGACTCACTGTCCTCTCAACTATGCAGGTACAACAGTGTGCAACTCTGGCACAGTCAGCTACCTCCTTCACAGAATCCTAAAAATATCTTCTGTCCCTGAAGGGGAAAGAGAGGGAAGACAATGTCCTGGCGTTTGTCACCACCTTCCGTGTGTGCAAGGTACAGCCCGCCGTCACCACGCTGATGCTTCAGGCTCAGTAATCCCGCTCAGACTCTTCGTGGCACCTGCGTACATTTGCAGCAGGGGCACAGTCTGCAGCCCACACAGTGCCTCTGCCTTTCAGCTTCCTCTGCGAAGCCAGAGCGTTCACTCTCCATTGCAAAACATAGTAGATGAGGAACAATCTGCCCACAAATTACTATTATTTCCGACCTAGGCTCCTATTTACCCATGAGCCAACTTCAATATCAGACCAGACTGCTGAGCATCTTGTCTCACAGCTGTCTCTTACCTAGAATATAGTCCTTTCAAAAAGCTTCAGGCTAACCACTGCAGCTCTATACTCCAAAAGGAAGAAGCAGAGGAAAAAGCAGCCTTCTCATTTTTGGCCCAAACATGAGCTAACTTGCAAGAAGATACCTCGGTAAAGTATATATTAAAATATTTTTGTTTGGAAAGCAAATCTGCAGTGCTCCATCTCTGCTTTCAATGCAGCGTCAGTACCAGCAACTCATGGATATATTAAACACACTAATGGTTCCTCCTTGTCTGTGGAGGCATTTCACCGTCTGTAAGGGTTCATGCTGCTGCTTCAGTGGTCTGAACGCTGTCATTCCTAGGCTCCACTGGAAAGCAAAAGTCTCCCTGCTGTGGCAAGTAGATATGAATGGGTAATTTTTGTGTTCTTTGAATATAATGGTTTGTCCCTCTTCCCCACTGCACCACATGGCCACTTTCTGCCTTCTACAATGCTTACTTTTAATAGTCTTTGTATACTGTTTTTACATTAGTCAATTCCTCAGTTTTACATAAATCATAGCTTCATATAAAGAAAAACATCTTCTATTTCCAGGGTACTCTGTAGAAAGAAATAACTGCTCTGCAAGGGTTTATTCTTCATCATTTCTAAATGTGTTTTGGAAGGCCATTGGTTATTATTCCTTAGCAAAGACTACAAAATTCATCCCTTTAGCTGCAGAACTAATATGAGAGCAATTAGCACATCTTCAGAAGTGCCTAAAGTAGTAACAAGCTAGAAGTTCAGGACTTGTGCTTTTGGTTTTTTTCCTTAGCATTGGACATGACTTTAAAAACATTTTAGTACTGTGCTATAGGGAAAAAAAGAAAATCTCTATCTCCTTTCCTACCAGTCTATTTCACCTTCCATGTTACCTATTGACAAATTGCAAGCCCTCATGCATTCTTGATCACAATGGCTCCACTTAAGAGTTTCCATGGTAGCTAATGCATGTTATTTTGCATTTCAGAAAAATACGCAGTATTTAGGACCTCAGGACTGAACACCAGATCTGAGGACTTGGTGTTTGAGTACACCACTGAAATTAGTAAATAGCCTTTGTTCTGTAAGATCTCTGGATTGGTTAGTGGTAGCAGACTGATTTCTGACAGCAGAACAATGCAGTCAGATGTTGTGAAAATATGGAATCTTTAGGGCTTCCTCAAGTGTGGTGGAGTATTTTCATCACAGATTAAAATAATTTACGAATTACCAGCAAGAATTATGAATGGTGATGGAGAGAGTGTTCACATTAGTGGTAACGTAAATCAGGAATATCTCCTGTGTTTGCAGCTTCTCTCTAACTCCAGTGTGAACCAACAAACATATTTGTGCAGTACACTGAAGTGTGACTGTTGTATCACGCAGCAGATAAACAATTATCTTCATGCTTCAGTTTTGCTCCTGTCAGTCTTGTACACTGGAGGAGTATAGGAAGGAGACAGGCTCTGAGTGTGTATGGACAAAATATGTGGTAGACAAGCATCCAGGAGCACAGGGAACAGATGACAGAGGAATAGATGTTGCAATAAAGGATTATACCATGGACTAATTACCATTTGAAGCCTCAAAGTATACTGACTTTAGCTGGCATCCAGGCCGCACAGACACAGCCAGCTCAGAGAAGCCCTTCAGAGATACCTCAGAAACTACAGTAGACAGATCTTGTCAGCAGTTAAAACAGGAAATGCTGCCTGGAGTGGAAATTCACTTTGCATTTGTTGGAAAGGCTGGCAGAGCAGAGATAAGGTGTTCGTAGCACATGGCAGCAGTTGGGTAAAAGCTGGACAAAAGTGAGGTTCGTGTTTCTGCAGCAGGGAGATCTTTGGGACACTTTGGAAGACACCTCCAATGACATCAGTGAAAGCCAATCCAACTTTTGTGATTAAAAAAAAAGGTCTCTATTGAACTTTAAGGTGCTGAGAGTAGCTGTAACAACTAGGATCACAAAGAGAAGGTCCTTCTTATTCCTGCTGCTGAGCAGTCATAGGCTTTGTCTCAGCACCACTCATCCTGCCCCACTTGGACTCATGTCAAAAAAAGAACATAGCCTATAACCATTTGGTGAGAAATTACTGTACAGAAAAGAGACCAAAGGGATTTGGATTTCTGGATTTCTAACCCAATGGAGCCACACAATGGAGTTGCCCCTCAGCTGCAGCTCTGGGCCATGTGATGACAGATGCTGTACGAATGGAACAAAAAGGCCAATCCTTAACACCACCACCACCCCTGGCTTCCCACCCTCAGAGCAAGACTGAATAAAGGGCAAGAAACAACATCTGGGTACAGGCAAATTGCAAAGCCCAACAAGACCTTCACACTGCTCTGCTCAGTGTGACACAGCCATGTTATCCCATCTGTGCAACTACCATCAGGATTTAAGGAGCTTGCTGGTTTGGGTGCTGGAGGGTTGCCTGATTTGTAAGGGATGAGACTGAGAGCCAGCCATCTGCTATTTCTAAATTCCAGCTAATAAAACATAGCATAGATGTGTTTTGGAAACACGAGCAATATTAAGAAACAATTTTAGAAATCTTAGATTTCGACAGCTTTGCTGGTAGTGTTTTTCACCTCATTTTGGAGAAAAGAGAATTGATGGCAACATCACAGCAAAAAAATGTGTGAGAGAGAAAATTATAACCTTAGAGGTGGGCGGTCAAAGACCCTTATGAAACACAATTTTTTGATAGAAGCTAAAAGGTCCTGTGAGGCCCAGAGGAGTGATGTAGTGATGTGCTAGAAAGCCCCATCTCTCTTTTGTCTAGTCCTGTGTGGTACAAAAGTTATTTGTGAAGGTACAAACTATGGTGTAACCCTGTTTCCTTCAGAGTCAATTTTTAAGTCTGTGTGCTTTTCATAAGGAGAAGAGTGGGAGCTAGACAGCTGGTTTATTCTCTAGACACAGCTGTTCCACATAAAATGTTATGAATTGTGTCCACTGGAAAAGGATGGCTACCTTCAGAAAAGGTAGGTAAGTGGAATTGGGAGACCTCTGGGATTGCAGTGGGAAAGGGCTGCTGGGCTGTCACATGGGACAAAAAAGGGTAGAAATGTAGTGAAGGGAAGGGAAATGAGGGAGTGTGGGCGACATGGGGGATCTGGGGACTGCCCACCAGGGCAGGTAGGCTGACGTCCTGGAAGCCTCCAAATTTTTCATTAAAAGGTGGGAGAGACATGAGCCCTCGTTTTGATAAACTGAGCACAGCAATAGTTCATCCTGCTCACTGGAGCTGGGACCTTTGTTTTGTGCTCTTAGGAGTGTTTGGAAATTTCTCACAGTGCTTCAAGATGCAACAGATATTAGATCACAAAACTGTATATGACTGAGCCAATTGAATCTTGAGGAAAAGAAGCAGATTGTTCAGAAAAATAAGAAAAAACCTAAACCATTACAGTAGTTTGAAAGTATTTGGAAAAAATGAATCACTGAAGCACAGGTGAGGTATTAAAAGGTGCATGATAAATATGTGCAACGTACACTACACTGGCACTGCCTTATATTAGGCATATCTGTATCTACACTACACAGCTATGGCAGAGAAAATCCTCTGATGAGTGACTGAAAAGCTGAGAACTTCAACATTGCATGTTGTTACAGCAACATAGCAGAGAGGACTGGTACAACTTAACACTGAACTTTACACTTTCTTACACTGAAGAATCCTACATAAAATACCACAAAGTGTTGAAAGATTGCTTGGCAAGTTGGCTTCAAAATGAAGAAAACAGCTTGGTTTGACTGAAGCTTGTCAAATATTTCAGCAGTCCTTTTCAGAGAACATTGAGACCATGGTTTCTGTGCAGTCAGTCACTTGTCAGTGCGCAGTAACTTACAGAGAAATAAGGCAAGATCCGTTTTGACACACTAATTCCTGCTGTTAAGATTATGTTATTGGCCCATCTCTGGTAGTGGTTTGGAAAGCAGCAGTGAAGACCAAAGGAAGCCTCTGTGATTGCAGCAATGAAGCAACACCATAAACCCCCTAATTTTCTGATTGGAAGACAAATGACTAGACCACATAAAAAGAATATTTGGTTTCTATCTATTTTAAAAAAACACTTGTCTCACTGACAGAAAGGAATTTGCTGTGGTCATATCATATCCTCTAGTGGATACACATCTGCATCACTCAACCACCAGGCAGTTCAACATTGTGGACTCTCTAGCTACCTGGGGACAAGATGTGAGCAATTGCCAGTGAAGTCAGCAAGGTCCAGATTTCATCTCAACTAATTCTGCCTATCTAAGTTTCCTCTCCAGCCAGTGGAAAGAGAGAGACAGGACTAACTGGTCTGAAAATGTACCACTGTATGCTCATAGCACTACTTGTTTCTTTTAGTGACTCTCCTGAGGTATTGAGTGACTCTCCTGGAGGTACTTATTTATTGGCTATAGAGTAAATCTTGATGATTACCTTGGATTAGAAGTCTGACTTTTAAACAGATTGAGAAAGGTGAAGTGATTTCTAAGACTCATTAAATCTCCTGGGTGTGAAATGGCCCAAAGACACCTTGTAACAAGTATGAGTGAGAATTGCCTAGCTTTTGACCCCAGAAGACTTGAAACTGGTAAAATGGGTCTATTGCACAGACAAATAGCAACAAGACATGTCAATCTGGGGATATCCCACACTGTATTGCATAAAATATTCCCTCCACATGGTTGTGTTGTTAACAGCTATGTGCACATATCTTGAATGATCCTGGTGCAGAGAGATTGGATAGCTGCTCCCATGTAAGAAGAAGGATGTGCATGTAGCATACTGAGATATCATGTCATTTCAGTCCCGTTTCTCAAAGGAACAAGACTTACCTGATCATACTCCATGTGTGTGTCTATCCCCATGGCTAATTTTTGACTCACTGGTCAATTTTAAAAAAAGTTGGCAGCAAAGTACTAGTTCAAAGAAAATAGGCAGATTGGTAGAGGAATTTCACTTGCAGAAAGGCTTCAGCAACACTTCAACCCTCATTAGTTATCAGCGGATCCAGACAGAGAGCACACATTTTGAAGGACACACATGAACAGCTCAGCTGTGAGAAAAATCCTGTAAAATATTTCCACTTCACTGGAGAGCAGAGAATCCAGCCATGAAACCAGCTGCATGGATGTGGACTAACTGGAGAGGAATCAAATATAGGGCTCAATATGAAAATATTCATGCCTTCGAGCTTAAAGACATAGCTCTTTAATACATTAGCAATTAAGGTTGGAATACAAAAGACAAGGCCATCATTAGACTTGTAAAGAGAAAGCTGTTCTGGTTGATAGCTGGCAAATGTTTGCTGATCATGCAAATCCTGTAGTGCACATCTTACGTGGTGCATGCATGTGCGTGCACGCACATATTTACTTCTCATAATTCTACAGCAGAACCAATGAGGGAATGTTATAAGTAGTGATTTGAGATAAAGCACTTCTACCACCAGGCCTGCAAATTCCACTGGGGTTTGAAAGTCAGACTTACAGTTGTGTTATTTTTGGTTCCTGCTGATATGTCACTTCCAGCAGGAAAAAATAAAAGATGGTTGGAGGCAAATTCTAACTTCTGCAAGTCTTGCTTTGTTTTCTTGCCTTTTGATCGAATCCCAAGAAGTCTTCTGTCCATGCAGAGGTACAAGTCAGAAAAGTACTTGGCCTTGCAGCTGCAACTCCATTAACAATTCTTTAAACAACAGATGAGCCAAACCCACAATTTTCTTTTCTGTAGTGTCATAAAGAGAGCTCTGAGGAGCTCACTCACGAGTGCTGGTTTCATAAGCAGAGCTGAGGAAATGTGCACACATGCACATGCAGAGGAATATGTGTTTGGCATGGAACTGTAACGTTTCCAGTCACATTTTCCTCTAAAGCCACAGTTCAGCAAGCTCATATGTTTGCAACTATGTTATCCCAAATTTTTCAGGGCCAGGAAGGTAGGGACATGTGCTGCTGACTGCACAGCCTTCTGCCTACATCTCTGCCCCGGAAGGATGGGTGGACAGTGAGCCAAGAGCCAGTACTGGGGCTGAATGTTTTTCCTAATTGTGTGAGAAAATGGTACATCAGAGCAAGATCCAAAAAAAGATGCTTGTTTGTGGAAGACACCCTCACAACCTTCATTATGCCTACAAAGAACTTCAAGAACCTACAGAAAACAAGGCAGGAAAGGAAAATGACACTTTTCCCTACTTTACAGTAGCAAAGGGAAAAGTCAGTGTTAGCTTCACCCTTATTTCTTAGTTTACACCTAAAATTAAACTGTCCACATTGGACAACACCTGGAAAATTACAAGTTATCCAGGAGTGGATTGTCTGTTGCAAACTCATCAGTAGTGTAGAGACCACCTATCATTTGTTCTTGTCTAACTGCTTTTAACAGAACAACA
The DNA here is from genome assembly GCF_030463565.1 of Pelecanus crispus. Taxonomy (NCBI): domain Eukaryota; kingdom Metazoa; phylum Chordata; class Aves; order Pelecaniformes; family Pelecanidae; genus Pelecanus; species Pelecanus crispus. The sequence goes on along the minus strand of NC_134644.1, from coordinate 161,268,998 downwards.
ACAACAACAACAACAAATCTCAGGTTTTGATTTGGTCTCTCTTCCATAATAATGTGCCCTCGGAAACACCTTTAGCATTTTAGGTCAATTGAGCAGGAGAGTGTGGAGGAGTGAGAGAGGTAAGTCAAGTTCTGCCACTTCAGACAAATACAGTTTATCAGTATCCAGTTTAGTTCAGGGCATAAGGATAGATCCAGCCTAAGAAGTGTTCAAATTGGATCCCACATTTAAGATACTCCTTTTTTATAATAATAATTTGTGGAAGCAAAGTTCCGCTTTCCAAACAGCACCTTCTCTTTTTTAAGAGGGAGGGAGCTCACTGTTGTTCCTTTTTTTTGTGTTCCAAGTTGATGCCACAAAGACAACAGTTGTTTCCATTTCTCTAGACCCACAATCTACACCAATTCACATGCACTAATGGTGCCAGACATTTATCACTGCCACCTGGGATTGTCTCAGGCTTTCAGTGAAACACGTTTGAGACCTCTGGACTGAGCAGATGCATCTCACCTTACTCTCCCTGCCAGGCTTGTTTTAACTTTTGTACTTCTTGGTGAACAAGCAATGGCAAGATGGTCTTACCCGAAACAAATGGCCAGTATGTCATAGGCTGGAAATTGCAGCTTTATATGAAAGCTGGGCTAATTATCTGGTTTTAACTTTGCCAAGTACATGATTTTGTTGTATCCAAAATCTCCTTCCATATTCTTTCACTATATGGTTTATGGTGTTTACAGAAATCAAATGTTAGATACAGAAGCTGTCTATGAAAATCTATACAGGCTTCAACATTTATTATAGCTCCTGCAGTGTCCTTTTGGTTTGGAGTCATAAACAGAAAATTGCATATCTTCATTCAAACATTCCCTCAATTATGGTCTATGATTTCACCTATGTAAAATAGCTGTGCTACTATATATTTGCAGAGGATCAAGACAGTAGTTTGCAGAAGTATTGTTGCAATTTTTGGACAGGTTTTCTGAGTTGCTGCAGTTTTTTATGAGGTCAGATAAATTGTCTCTAAATTCAACTCTTCAATATTTAAGTAATTTAATTCTTGTAAGTCTTTCAACCACAAAGGTCATAAACAAAGTAAAAGCAAAATCAGGAAACCCACATACATTTCTACCAATATGGTCAGAAAGACCTCTTTCTGATACTGTGCTTCTAGCTGTCTATCTACTTCATGTTAACTATCCTCCCCACAGTCCTTTTTCTGTTGTGGGAAATTATTTTAAAATTAAATACACTTATTTCACAATAGAGAATTATTTAAGACATAAAACACTTGTCAATACTGTAGACATTTTTATGCAAAATAATGTTTTAGAAAGAAAATAGCACCAAGCTCTGACTGCTTTTCTTCACTGTTTTTGCTGGCATTTAGGAAGTGACATTTAGCAAGTGACAGAAATGACCAGAAACTTTTACCTTTGGTGGAATGTTATCTGGTATATAATCACAAAATTTCCTTTGGAGTTAAGTCTTGCAACATGTTCCCCACTCTTCTAAGTATTTAGTGAGACCCATGACAATGGGTGTGCTTCCTTCCTAAAGCACTACCTTCCCAAACCAAGAGATTAAATTGGAATTCTAGCTTCCATTTACAAAAAGAATAAAAAAAGTTTACATTTCTAGACACTACAGTCACAGAGGAAAGCTGAAAATCTTGACTCAAGAAACAAGTCAGACAAACAAGCACAACTGCTTGCTAATTAATTCTTTTGTGCTGGTAACACTTTGGAGGACAACTCATAATTTTTAAGTAGATGGAGTTGGCAATACCAGCTGTGGGATACAATATAAACACAGGGAAGTGTAAGGACTGTCTGCACCGTCATGTTCTGGTTATGTTCATAGCAGCACAGCCAAAGGAAGGGAAAGTAGTTCAGTGTTGAGAGCTTTTGCATAGTAGACCAAAATATAATTTGGGTGTGAATAATTGCAGTAACAGGCACGAACAGCCAGGGTAATTACCCAGAGCCCCACTGGGTTAAACTAGGGACATGCACAAGGCATCTGCTGTGCAGATGGGAGCAAGGATGGGCCCATGCCCTAGTCTTCCACAAATTTAAGACTACCTCTGGCCATTGAATAACAGGCACAGCTGAAAGTATGTGCCTGTAGGTCTGAAACCCACCACTTCCCTAACCCACCATAAGTCTAATATATAAACCACAGGTAAATAATGCTTCCCAAAGACAACTATCTCTGAAAAGAGTAAAATCTTTGAAAAGGGAGGAGGAACAATCCAGCACAAGGGCACATGCCCATTAGCCCTAAGATCTTGATTTCCAGCTCCAGTTTACACCAGCTGAGAATCTGGTACCAGGTGCCATCCCCAGCCTGCTGTGCCCCCTCTGGAGCACACGGCAAATTTCTCCAACTCTGCAGACCTTAGTTTCCCCATCTAAAATGAAGACTGTGATATTTATTTACCTTTTTCAGAGCTGCTTCTTTGAAAGAAAGCTGCTAAACACATCCATAAGCAAATATTAAGAACAGGGAAGACACCAAGAAGAGAGCATGGCTGGAAACAAGGCAGAAGAGAGTTACAAATGAGGATAACGCAGTAGGGAAGTCTACAGCTGGGAGAGGGAGGGGGTGTGTGTGAAGAGAAGATAGCTGTTATTTGAAACACATGTGTGCTGGTTAATCACGTCTGGAACCTGGGATCGGGTGAGACTCTGTAGTGGAGAGGAGGTGGCAGACACAGGGAAATTATTTTTTATTTCAAACAGATGTATTAACAATGGCCTTATGCTGATGAAACTCAATAAAGAAGAGATTTAAAGAGGGGTACACTGTGATGGGAATTTTTAGCTGGGAGGCAGAAGGGAAAATGATCATTTGCAATAGACATATGTAATCACTGTGTGCACTCAGTGCTGAGATGAGGGTGGGACTGCAGCTGCCAAAGCAAGTGAAAAGGAAAAGCCTGGCCGCTGCTGCAAGCAGAAGATGGGAAAAAGGGATAGGCTGGTCCAGCAGGAAGGGAGGAGAAAATATGTGGTAGAGGATATATACATACTTTTAAATTTGTGACTTCTAGCAAAACTAAAATTGTTCCTTTAATATGCTATATTAAAGACATGTTCTGTTCAGTCCTGTAACTGTTTTCTCTCTCATTGAAGGGTGCCTTGTGCTCTCTTAACATTTATAGCATGATGCCCGAACATGATCCTTGTGTTTTCATGAATAAATTCATGATCTTTCCCATTCAATGTGAAGTTAGAATTTCACTTCCTCTTCACAGTTTTTTCTTATTTGATTCCTTGGGGTTTTTTAATGATGTGTTAGAAACTTATGTTCCTAATTTGGTTTAAGGTGAGAGCTGTTATCAGCTTTGCCTCCCTGGGGAGCCTCCAATCACAAGCAGCAAGAGATTTTACTTAAAAACATAAACACATATTACCATGAGTAAATGAAAAACAAATTCAGTATAGGCAAGACCTGAACAGTTTACGTATAACAGCAGTAAAAAATTGGTGAAATCCATGATTACATGGATAACTTGTTCAAAACAAAAGAAATGTCTAGACTTAATTTAAGTTTTACCTTGAAGAACACCAGCAGATAAAATGAAAGTGAAGAAATCTTCTCCAGGTTCAGAGGGTACCCAGAGGTGGGTGTCCAGATAAGTGCAAGGAATCTCAGCTTTCATGACTGTCAAGATGAAGATCTCATCAACATTGTCACTGCAGACTAGGATGAGATGCCTTGCCATTTGCAGGTGTTTAGGTTAGGCTGAGATGAATCACAATCTGCCCTCATTGACCACACTGACTAACTCTCTGCTGTTTACAAAAGACCAGAGTGACTGTCTCAAATGTACCTGCCATGTTGGAGATGTCCCTGTTTTGCTTTCCCACAACAATATATTTTGTAAGATAGGAAGACACATAACACTAACATTTTTAGGCATCCAAGGACTCAGACAAGCAGTCAAGCTCCAGTAACAAAGAGCACATGCTCAGCTACCATGGCTTGCCAATATATGACGACTTGTTAGCCCTAGGTAATTCATTGCATCACCAACTCTGTCATAAAAATAGCTGAATTTTCAAAAGCTTTCAGATAGGCCACAGCCTTGAAGCTGCATATAAATAAAACTATGATCCAGTTAATGCTGCTTTATTCTCATACTTGGGTTAAAAGTACATGTTTCCTATGACTTGCCATTGACTCAATACACAGAAGGAACTGGAGGTGCATGATGCTGGCCTGCTGTGGAACGGGAAATAGCTGCTCTGGCCCTCCAGGGTGCAGACTCCCCCTTGGGAGCCCTCTGGTTTGCTCCATGCTCTCAACAAAGCTCTCCGAAGACTTTTTTTACAAGATACATTTTCTTTCCTTGCTGTTTGGATGTCAGGGAGAAAGTACAGCTGATGAAAAAAATAATAATTTGGTAATGCATTAGTATTTAAGGGAGATTTCTGAGTTTGATTTTTGTTCTGTCTTTTTAAATAGTGTTGCCAGCTTGCAGCAAAAGGCAAAGTAGAAATCCATGGGAAAGAAAACTGAACTTACATTTTGAGAAAAGCTGTTTGCTATCAGCTTCTGCTGGTTTCAATCCACTGCATGACTAGAACAAGGCCATTTTATGCTCTAGGTTTTCCTTTCAAAATCCAGACACAAGGGAAGTGCTTGTCAAAAATTATTAACATCTTAAACAGAGTTTACTATAGACAAAGACATTAAGATACATTTGAAAACGCCCATATACATTATAAAAGCTGGAGAAATGTGCTTTTTCCAGTGCTCTTTTAGGACAGAAAGGAGAAGTGTGTATTGCATTTTTCTCTTGGGACAGATTCACTAGCAGTGATTTGACCAGAAAGAAGCCTCCTTCACTTCTGCAATGTATAATGAAGGAAAACTGAGCTGTAAGTTAAAGATGAAGGTGAAAGCCTGACCCCAGTGAAATTAATGGGAATTCTGCCATTGATTTCAAAGGGGCCAGCATTTCAACCAAGCTACAAACTTTGCTTCATTCTGTCTTGATCTGGGAGTTACTCAGGAGTAGTGCTATATATGAAATTGATTTTTTGGGGTTTTTTTTTTGGTTCTCTGTCCAAACTGAGAAAAAATAAAAAATAACATAATCTCCAGTTAACCGAGACTCATTGTTTGTTTTGCTAAACCAACAAAAACTCAGAATACATTTTTTGTCAGCAGAGGTATTTCTTCTGACACAAAGTGTATTGTTTATGAGTCTCAAATCTCTCAGACTTCTGTCTTCATTTATTAATGAAAACAGTTTTTCAAGCAAAAATAATTAAATGTCTTTGTTTAAGGATGTCAAAACAAATTGTTTAGTTTTCTAAATCTTCTATCACCCAATGCTTTTGTCCAAAAGCACTGACCAAACTCAAAAGGGACTAATTTGAATTCTTCAGGAACTTCATGGTTTTTTTGAATAAAACCTTTTTCTGAAAAAAAAAGAAACCAAAACAAAACCAAACAACACAAATCTCTTCAGGATTCCAGTGTGGTCAGGACTGCAAAGAGAATTTAGATTAGCTTTGAAAGAAACAATGATCATATTAAAACTACTTTACCCAGTAGTGGATTTCAAATTATATTTTCAACATGAAAAGTTAGCATTTATTTTTTCTGTAAGCGAATCACAAATAAGAGGGGAGTGTGGATGAACATTTTGATGCAAGTGACAAAATCAAGTACTGTCAAGACCCTGGTGCCTCTAGTTCTGAAAATATTGTCACCTCTAATTGCTTCAAAAACTTTTCTAAAAAACCCCCCGCTTCATTCAGTTATGGACTTGAAGGAGCAATGTCATAGTATCACATGGACATGCACAGAATCACAGACAGCATCACAGTATAACCCAGCCACAGAGGTGTGAACTGTTAGAGTTTGAGGGTTTGGAAGTGATTGGGATTTTTGGCCTTTTTTTTGTTTTGTATGTCAATATAACATAGGTTTGAGCAGTTCAGACTTTACACAGCTCCAGTAGAAATGGAAAGTCCTAACCACAGATTAAATCATCTGTATTGTATTATGAATAGTCAGCTCTGTTGAGAAAGGACTTTTGACTTTGCAATGTGGTAGATATTAGCAAACACTTAAGAGAAACCACAAAACTTCGTGTATTTGCCTGGAGTAAGCCTGCAACATCTGCTCGAACCCTTCTGGGTCTACACTGTTAAGAACATAAGTCAGCTTGTTGGTCATTCCTCTGAACTTGAAGCCAGATGAGCAAATCCAAGCCATTTCATGGTACAATCACTCTAATCATTTCAGCATGGTTGCTAGGTTTTTTGCAGAGGACATGAGCTTCAGAAAAATATTAGGCAGCATTTGCAACATTTCCCTCCCTTACAAAGATTAAGTTGTGTGAGTTGCAGAGCTCTGAGAAAAAGCCCTTCTTATCTGTCTGGCTGTTTTATTATTCATTTATTAGGTCATATTCTCAGGCCTTGTAATTCAGTTTTGTGTATTTAGCACTCCTGGCTTTTTTGTTCATGACCTGAAATTGCCCATTTTGTATTTTTACTCAAAGGAATGGGTACTATAGATACATATGAGTTACAATTTATAAGGATACCGTTTTATTGTATAATATTTTAATAACTGCTATGGGTGTACAAGTGTCTCTGCTGGGTGGGACTGGATTTGTTCAGCTGGCAAGGTCAGCCCTGACAGGTGAGTGAATAGGGATTATTTTCCTCAGCTGTTACTGTTGCTAGATGCTGTGCTTTTAAAGTCACAGGGTATATAGAAATAGCCTGGGTGTACCATAGTAAAAACTGTGAAGGTACAAGCAGCCACAAATATATTGCCATATTTATACAGAACCACTGATGTCCATGGCAGCCTGCAAAATTTTAAAGACGGGTCCCAGTCCTACGTGCTTCATAATCCAAAAAAGACACAAGGTAGTAAGCAATGACAACAGACAATGGTGTACAGCAGGAATGAAAGAGAGAAGCATTACAGGAGATAAAAAATGGATTTGTTTTGTAAGGTTTCAACTCTCTTGTTAGTTATTGTTCTAATCTCCTCTTTTATTCTGCTGATTTATTTTGGAACAATTATGTTTGCTCATCACACAGGTATAATTTAATGGCAATGGGAACAAAATTTCTTGTCCACTTAAGACAAAAAGAAGTTCTCTGAGTACAGAATGATAAGTTTTTCCAGTTCTGTGTCATTTTGGAAATAATATTTTCCAGGTGTCTGCATGCAACTTTCTGTTTTGAAATGAGGTAGACAAAGTGATGTTTTTTGAAACCTGAGTATTGATGTGTAAAAGCTATATTCTTAGGGGGAATTCTAAAATCTGATCCAAGCATTTCATATGGGAATTTGGTCAAGGTTTCTGCAGGGGCTGAAGCCAAATTAGAATTTGATTTGTAAAGAAATGTCTTTCTGTATGAAGTAGAAATTCCGCACCCCCCCAAGTTTTCCTCTAGTCTATGAAAAGTACCTTCCCCCCACACCCCACACCCCCACCCCAAAAAAATCCTGGAAGATGAAAAAAGGAAAAAAAACCTCAAAAAAAACTCCATTATTTTTGAAACATTCACTTGTACCTAAAAGAAATAAGTTAATGTGTAAGTATGTTCCACAAAAGCATTTCCTCACAATAACCACTTTTGGACCTGACCAAGCAAGTGGGTATCTCATAAAGAGTACAAACAATAGCAATGACTGAATATGAATGAAGTTGAATGGAGATTATCCTTTCAAGGTTCATCAAAATCAAAGACTTCTCAAAAGGATGGATACCTTTTAGTAAAGTGAGAAACCTTATATCTTCCAATTATCTTTTGTCAAAAGGAGGAAGCCAGGGCCATTTGTTTCAATGCTTTCCAGAAAAAAAAAAACAAACTTTTGGTCCAAGTCTAAGCAAAAGGATTTGAGAGAGGCTGTAGATAACTGGCCTTAAATCTGAGTTAAAACAAAAGAGATCTGGCTACTGATTATCTCATTATACCACTGCAATTACTGATGGAAGTCAAAAATAACAACAAATACGAAATAATGATTTATACAACCAAAAGCAAAGGAAGAGAAAGACAGAAAGGATCCAAATACGTATACTGTCCGCACATGTGGTGTAAAGAAACAGCAGCAGAACCATGTGCTGAAACAGTGGTGTTGAGTCAACAAGTGGCACCCTGCCAAGCACAAACATTCAAGGGAATTTGCCCTTAGTAGTGATAAAAATGGAGTGCACTGGTGGCTTCTGTGTAGCAGCTGCCATGAGGATCCCCTGAGAGCAATTCCTCAGGAAAGCCCTCAGAAGGTGAGGTGGTACAGGCTGTCCTTCTGTCGGCGTTGATGGGGGAACTCCTGCCGAGGCAGTGTGTAACTGTGCCAGAGAGGTGGCCAGGACAGTTCACCTCCTCCCTTGGGTATTCTTGAAGTGTCAAGAACTGAGGGAATATTGATTTAAACTAACAATCCTGTTTGTTTTGCAAGAGTCTTACATGTTTTTTCCAGAGGAACATCTGAAGAACCAAACATAAATACACACACATTCCAGTCAGTTTTGAGTTCGGTAAGATGTTTACTGCTTTCACACCCCATGCCCATATTTCTGTTGACTGAGGGAATATATTTCAGATATCACAATTGCTCCTTGGCCCTTCACAACTAGAGGAGGAGAAGAGGAGGCCATTTTATTCCCATTTAATTCACTGCAGAAGGGGAATTACACCTTGTGCACGTGAAAAAGTATATTCCAGATCTTCTTGGTAGGTTGCAGGAGACCTACACTAACAACTTGGAAAAGGAAAATAATACAAAAACATGAGTGCAGTGAATTAAATGAGCAGTTGTTTGCTCTCCAGTTCTGAAGGCACCTCCCAGTCCATTGCTCATTGTTTCTGGACCACTTCTTATCTGTTGTTACCACCTCTTCACCACCATGAGGGAATCGCTACAGTCAGCTTCCACAACCCATACTTTCCATATTCCTCTCACAGCTTCAGCTAAAGCCAATTCCTAATAGCTTACACAGAAACCTAATACTTCTTCCTCTGGTGAAATGACCCCTAAATGAAGCTACTGGAGCTGGAGGTCTAAAACAGAAAGCAAAGAACATCCCCCAGGAGGCAAGTCCAGGAACGAAGTTTGATGAAAAAACCCGGAGTGGATGAGCAGTCTCACAATTAGTGATATGATCAGCTCACAGATTGCAGATATCCACAATATGTCTGTGCATGTGTGAGTAGCCAACAACACAGTGTGTTATTGCAGGGGAATATTGTACACATCTGTGGCATGCTGCAGGAGTAAGTTACAGGCCATCTAAGCATAATGCAATTGCTCTACAATTAATGGCCCTCCTGGTCTCCTAAGGGCACCTTCCACTTTGGTTGCCAGTCATGACCTCACTCAAGAGCTGTTCCTTTAGCTGCAGGAGGGTTTTTAAGGGTACAGTCCCCTTTCCAGTTCGACATGATTATCTCAGCAAGTCTGAGTTTAATTCGGCAGATCTGCTCTCTTTCAGATATAATGAGAAACTTAACCACTGACCAACCACTTTTCACAAAGCAGACTAGTTGCTTAGGAGAACCCTGTAAACAGAGTTTGCATGCACAAGGATCTGGTACCTCCTTCAGCACAGTGTTCTTCCAAATACAGGGCAGAAATTTGTAAGTATTCGGTCAGTATAAGACCTTGCAGAAGAAGTCTTTTATGCATGTTTAGTTCTTTGTTTTTCTTCTTTTTCTTTTTTGTAAAAAAGCCCCCACACCCATGCTTGTTCTTCCCCTGCTTCAGAATGAAGTTTCCACAGCCTGGTGACCAGTGACATAAGGCTTCCTACCTATGAGGTCAGGAATTCAAATCTCCATTTAAGGTTTATACCATTGACATATTAATCTGTAAAGGCTCTTCTGTAGATCTGGCATTGTCTCTGACCCAGGAAACGTGCCTTTGGACAGAACATGTTTTCTTCCATACTTATTTCTATACATATTGCTTCGCTTGCAGATCAGTAAATAATTGGGAAGACATAAAGGCAGTATCTGGAAGTTTTCAAGGGCTATTGCTGTAAATTAACCAAAAATCTGTCTCTCTCAGCTGTCTGAAAGTTAGGTCTGAAGTGAGTGCCTATGTGACCTTTATAGACAGCAGAGGAGGAAAGGTCTGCCAGCCTCTGGAGGGAGGCCGTCTGCCAAACTTAGGTGCCTAAAATCATGTACCTTAGGGCCAGATCCCATCCTAGATTTCCAGTTTCATTTTAGCCCAGCCCAGAGAGTTCATACGTTTCAGCACACAGTTAAAATCAGAAACTATCCATTTCTTGCTCCATATCCTGTGTTTTGCCTCGCTGTAAAAGACCTTTTACAAAAGCATCAGCTTTCATTTAAGCACCATTAAAAGCCACCAGATTCTCAAAAGACTTAATTAACTTAAGCATTAAAAGAAAAGAAAAAATCTCGTCTGAGGCATAGTGAGAACTTGTAAGCACTGAAAGTTTCTGTAATTTCATTCTTGAAGTTACATGTCTTAAAGAAAATCAGAATCTTCTTAATAATCCAGGGCCATGAATAATTCATGACAAGAAACTTGTCTGAGCCCAAACTACCATTCTCAACACACCCTAACTTTGCTAGGTTTTGCAGTCCAACTGATCTCAATATCTGCTTTTGTCCTAATTCCATTGGAATAAATCCAGATTTCCTTTTCTAAAAGGCTCCAGATTAAATTCTGAGGTTTAGGCCGCCTTTTACTTCTAATGGCTGTGGCAAAGTGAAAAATACCAGAGTACAAATCAGATTTCTTTAGTGGCAGACACAATGTAACGAAATGTTTAAAGGAATTGATAGCTGAGCCAGCAACATGGGTTTTACTTAGTGTCTAAAAATCAGGTTCCTCCAAACTAGCCATCATACTGCTTTAGTCCATCTCCGGGTGAAGACTGCAGAGAGACAGAAAAAGTGATAAGTACGCATTTCTGAAAACAAGACACTCCTCTGCATTTGGCCAGAAAAGTTCAGTGCTCATCAGTGCTGGTACTCTGCTTTTGAGATGCTATTCATCTTCCAAATACAAACATTTCCAACCATTATTAATAAGTCCTGTGCCAAGCAATTGAATTGGAGACACCTGGGAGCTGCAGACAAAGGGGCAGCCAAGCCAGGCCTTTGTATCTAGAAAGATTTTCATTAGAAATTGAACTATTCTTAGACACATTTACTTGCTTTGACTAAACAGCCATATTTTGCAATTTCCCTTTCCAACTGCAGCTGTCATGTACAGCCTGTTGTCAGAGAAGTGCCGACACAATTCCTGTTATCACAGATTGAGAGGAGGATTCAGTGGTGTATATGCATAAAAAGCTTAGCAAAATATTAGCTGAAGTGGTTGGGCTGTCATGTAACTTAATATTTAATAAGTGGTTCTCTTTACACAGTCACTTGTAAGGATCATAAGGGTCCTCTTACATGAGTTTAATTATTTTTAATAGCTCTTTTCAGAGAATAATTGGGTTATATGTATGAGCCCTGGGAGCATAGCAAGTGCTAGGCATTTGTTCATTTCTTAAACTCTTATACTTGCTTTAGAATAACCAGTAGAATATCCACACATGAACCTCCTTGTACTCTTCCTTGAGAGAGTTTCATTTTTTTCCCCAGGCTAATGAAAATCTAAAAATATTCTGACACTTTTTTAGTATGAGTTTATTTGTTCAGATCCAGGCAAAGATAAAATATTTATACGTTTGAGGCCAGTGCCTGCAATTTTGATAACCATAATAATTATTATAAGGCTTAACAAACCCTCTACTTTAGGGCATAAATTAAGCAGCTTAGTAAAACCATCCCTTAATTCATTGAGAATATTTCCAGTGGCTTCAGATGGAGTTGTTTAAGGTCCCAGCTTGGTAAAGACTTTCTCTTCCCCAATCTAAATTATTCCTTGGCTAGAGAGGAACTTCACGAGAAGATAATGTTCCTTCATTTACAATTACCACTGCTGATTACTTGGTATTTGCCATTGTTGAACATAGGCTTTTGAACTAGGTGAAACAATGGCTTTATTCAATAAACTATTTTTTCTAACTAAGAATGACAAGATTGTGTCTAAGGTAAACTAGAAAAATGTATCATTAAGTAATGCTATTTTATACTTCAAGTGTTAGCTTTGTTGATAAAATATTGATTCCTCATATATTAAGAAGTAATAATGAGTAAACAAGATATTGTGATAATTTTGGGGCTGTGATTAATCTCTAGGATAATTTGGAAATGTTAACCTTGTGTAAAAAATCAACTACGTTTTTTCACGTTAGTTGGACAATATAATAGGAGTGACAAAAAGTAGGACTTACTGATCAAATGAGATCAAATTAGTTCATTAGTATTTTCTGTATTTTATCAAAATTGACTCTGAGCTCTGTTAATGGGGTGGACAATGTTGGTAAGTCTCACATACCACACAAATATGATGAGTGTCATGTTCATAGAAACGCAGGGGTTGATGTGGGGACACAGAAGTTTACAGAAGAAATGAAAGCTCTTCAATACAGAGTCTTCCAAGAATGCAGTGTTAGTGTCTGGATTGTCTCTGTTTCAAGATAATTTAAAATTTCTGTGATTATAACACATGTTAATAATCCAAGAACTGCAAATGTTTTTTCTGCCAAAGTAGGAAGACGCTGCTTCTGTGCTCCATATCAGAAGATCAGACCTTACCAGAGCATGGGAGGCAGGACCCAGGCCACCAGCCGCAGGCGGCTCATGGTTGTTATCAATTTCCACATAACCCTGTTATACCAAAACTAAGCAGCAGCAGGAAGATTTTAACAAGGAATATTTGCATGGTTTTTACTCTGTATTTAAGACAACAAATCATCTTCTTTGCCACATTGGAATCTGAATTCTTGATCAGCTTAAAGAGACATTTAATTTCATATAGGTCCACAGTATGTTATTAAAAAAAGAACATCACCAAAAAAACAGAAAATGAAGCAGATAAAACTTTTCACAGCAATTAATATTCATGTTCAAGTGCCCAGTAAAAATAAGTTAATCACGTTACTATATACATAGAATGACAGAGGATACCACTGGAGGAGACACAGAGCTGTCATCAGAGGTCACGCTTCTGCCCTAAGCAGATCTGCAATATCTAAAGCCCTCCTGACAGGGCAGTTTTAGCCACTTATGGCTGATCAGTTGTTTTTCATAGAATCATAGAATCGTTTAGGTTGGAAAAGACCTTTAAGATCATCCAGTCCAACCATTAACCCACACTACCAAGTCTACTCTAAGCCAATCAAGGGTAGACTGGATTTTCTGGATTATTTTAAGCAGAATGCAAAGTGAAATGAGTAACATACATTATAAGAAGCAAATTATATTAAAAAAAAAATTCTCCATAAATTAAGACAGAATAGCAAAAGAAGTTAAGGTTTTATCATGGCAGTATTCGCAGGTATGTTAGAAGTCAAAGTAATCCATCTGGGTGAGTCTGGGTTTATGCTATTGAAAAATCAGGGTGCCTTCTGAAATTACAGTCTATGTAATCCCACAGCTTCTACCACAACGGTATGGGAGTGCCTCCTAACGTAGTTTTACAGAGAGATGGAAGGCAATCTTCATTCCTTAGATGGGAAATTGCAGGACAAAGCAAAAGAGCCGCATTCTGAGAGTGTCACCAAGCTGATATCCCCTTTTTAAATATACACAATTTTAGGGCAGTCACCTGAACACTTCCAAAAATACACTATATGTGACCTGGTCCAGGAACCATACCAGTACAATACATATATTTTCATTCTTGACCCTTACCCTAGAAATTGTCTTTATGAAATCAATCTAAACCATACCATATTAACATTTCTTAACTCTTGTACACTGAGTTGCAGATTCAACATGATATTTTCAAATTATAAAATTGCCCATCATGTTTATGATCCTAAATGATTGTATTTCTAGCCAAAATGAGTAGGATTTCTATCAGCATTTATACCTTAAGAAGCTTATGCTTGAACAGGATTAGCGGGAACCATGCATGTTCTCAGGAAGTGCTGTTATGAACAGCCTTCACAAATCCAGACCCCTCTCCCACCAGAATCATTTCTTCTCTCTCCAATCAAGTTGGTATTTATAACAAATGTTCATATCCTAAATATTATTAAGAATACAAACATTATAACAATTTCTGATATCCTAAATGTTAAAAATATTTTGTATGAAATTCTTTAACATCTAAATTGCAGTTCTGGTAAATGATGCCAATGCACTGGGGGCACTGGCCTCTGCATTTGAGCGCTCTAGACAGTTTGAGGAGAAACCTCTCCAAATAGTTACGCATGATATGAACATCTTTCCGTGCCTGACAGAGATTCATGGTGCTGCTGCCCAGGCCAGGATCAGACCCAGAGTGAAGTGTCCATTTACAGAAAGTCTGAATTTGGTCCCAAGACTCTCTCAAGCACACATAAATAATTTCTACAGCAGTTTACTAAAACAAAATCAACCAAAAAATTCCCCAACTCTATGACTAATCCAATCAAATAGAAGTTCAAGTAGAAGAATTACTTTCAGATTTAAAGAAAACACAGGCAGACAGCAATCCAGACTTTTTAGCCTGAAGGCAGGCGTTTATTTACCCTCTGCATTTTAATGACAGTTTCAACAAAAAGCTAAGGAAATTATTGGTTTTCAGCCCTAATTCTCTAGTACTTTGCAAAATTAGTATAGGTTTTAGAAATCCCTTAATAAAAAATAGCATGCCACAGCCACAGTAATAGCCAATTTAACAGATTCACAGTTAGTCTGGTTACTCTCAGTTTACCACTTGGAAAAACAGTCATCTAATATTAACTACAAATCACCCTCAAATCTTTGCAGGGTGCAAATACAAACACATTTATAGTCCATGCTCTCTAATATCTGATTTTATGGTCAGAGAAGACAGAGCCAAGGAAGTACCCCATGTCCCTGTTCTCAAAGAGGCAATAAACTGCACAGCAGAACAATTATATGAACAGATTTTTTTCCTTCTTGATCTTCTGTGAGGTCAATCTGGCTAGAGTCTATGAAGATATTTTCTGTAAAACAAACTGCTCACCTGGTAATAGTTTGCAGAAGGGAAATCTTTTGTGTTGTTCTGTTTCTGTTGCACTTTTTGTGTTTAAAACTTGAATTTTGCCTAAGTTTTGTACAATGGCTTAAACCCTCACCAGCCTCCTGCACCAACAGAAAACCCAGTGATTTGGGTTTTTTACAGAACTAACAATGTACACAGGGGGCCACCCATGCAAGAAAGTTGTTTCCTGAAGGACCTGTATTGAGCAACAGCAAACATATTCAAGGGTAGGAGGTACTTTAGTACCCATGTGATCTAACCATACAAAGCGCACATATTCTAAGGACCCCATCCTGAGCATCTTTGGAGAGAAACTCTTGTTTTTATATATATGCTATTCCAGTTTCCAAGCAGTGGTGTTGCAATCTGTGGCTGGTGTCATGGGGAAAAACAATGACATATTTTGCCAGACCAGATGGAAATGAAATTTATTTGATTTAATATAGTGTAGATGCTCTCCATCATCCTAAAATAACTAGATAAGCTAGGGGCTGGATGTTGAACCAGGACCAAAGAAAAGGTAAGATTTGATTCCATGATTCACTGTAAACCTTCTTGCATGTATTTGTGCAAAATAGGTGCTGCACATGAGGAAATTCACACTTAACTTTAAGCACTAGTAGGCTGCTCTGTAAGCACTGGCCATTGCTCTTTTTAGTTGCAGATGGAGGCCTTACAAACCCCACCACTTTCCCATGTTTGAGAGCACTCAGACAAGCAGTACCTTCACAGATCTTACATGTGCAGGACTGTCTGGAGCAGGATGGCGATGAACCTTTGGGATCCATAACCACAGAAGAGGACATCTGCCATGTGTTTGTATTATGGCCCTTCCTGCACTATGGGATCTGCTGTGCAGTTCAGAGAAACCATTACCATTGCTTGGCTATGGTTTTGAGCACTCCTATAATAGCTACCACTACACAGTTTCTTTTTCAAACAAGACGCTACTTCTATTCTCTGGTGTCTCAAGCTTTTATCATGTCTCCCACTATTCCTCCCACAATCTTTTTTTTTTTCCATAGGGTCATCTCGTGAACTACATTAGACACAAATCATTTTAATCTGCTTCCTGTGGATTGGTCCAGTGTTTTGTCCTCTCCTGTGATCCTCAGTTCATAGAAGCAGCAAAAATCTCAATTTTGAGCCATATTAAAACAGAAACCAAAACCAGCTTCCCTAAAACCAGCATTATTTTTGGAAATGCAGAGAAGCTACTTGCATTCCACACAGAGCAGGCGATGGACAGAATAATATAGCAGAACGTAAAAAGTCCTGTTTTATTTCCACAAATACTGGTATTGAACAACTAAGAGTGTCTGTCAAAAAAACCCTCTAAAGGTGCTGAGTCAGTTGAACTTGCACAATACTCTCATTAATAGACAGTAAACCCAGTAAATGCATAACATTCAATATGGAAAGGCAGGCCTCATCTTAACCAGCTGGTAAGCCAAAGCAGCAAAAAGCTCCATTATTGCCCCAGAATACAATCTCAGCTTTCCCCAAAAACTGTGTTGAAGTCAGGGAAACATATATAAGAAAAGCCCTATGCTCACCCATAGCCAGTTTACTGTGATCTCTTCAATCCATGACATATCTGACATATCTTTCAACTACCCGGTTATGTAGAAGCCATGGACTTCTTTAAAAGAGCATTCAGTCAAAGCACAATGTGTGACAGAGAGAAGGTACAGTCATCAAAACATTAGGCTCACACAGATTCTCCATTTCCTTATGGGAAAGACTGTATGGGATCTAACACTCTCCAAACCACACGGCTGTTCTGGATTCAGATCTGAACATTCAAGCTCAGACCTACCTCTCCTTGTTGATCACTTTTACGTTGACACAAACACATATGTTATATATCTATCTGCCTCCTTTTCCCCTTATAAATTGGCTTCTCTGATCAGTGGAGCAAAGATACAAGAGGAAATTAATCTGCTGCACATAAATGTCCTTCATGGTATTTAACTTCTTTCCCAGATCATACTCTGCATGGGTACAAAGATAAGCCAAATATAAATTACAACATATAGCTTTGGGAGGACAAATTTTGGGAGAGGGGAAAAATTACTTTTTTTTACCATGTTTGCTGAAAATGAAGGTTCTCAGCTCAGTTTATGAGGCTTAGGACATATTGTTCACAGTATTATCATTTATAGTCGCAGATCTCAAATTAGAGGTAACATTTATTTCTAGTGGGAACTGAAAATACTGAACACTCTCAAAAAATCTTATTTACAATAATGTAGTTGGGTTGATATTTCTGTATTCATTCTATACTTGTTAGGCTTTGAAACTCTTAAGCTTTGGCTCAAGGTCTATTTTGACAAGCTATCCAAACCCAGAATAAAATTATCTAAAGCCATGGCAAAAAAAGAAAGAAAAAGAAGTCCCTGGTTTTCACCAGGTTTTTGTGAAATTGTCAGCAAAAACATTTATTTACATGAATTAAATTGTTAGACAGAGATGATTAAAAATATCAGTAATGCACTGCAATCCTCTTTTGAGTTTACATTAGGGATGCCAACTGAAGCACTAACTCTGTTCCTTTTACCTGTGCTCGTAATGAGCTGATACTGAAGAGTTTCAAGAAGTGTTTTGATGATTCTTTGCTTAGAGTAAACATGGAGTTAAACACAGGAATACACGTGTACCTTATATAATTACTGGTTTGAGCAATTATTGAAGGATTTGCTAAAATGTCTGCAGGTAACACTTAAAATGGCTAGAGATTGTTGAAATTCAGATGGAAGTTGTATGCAGAATCACTATATAACCTGAAAGAACCTTGCATATTTACAGATACACATACAGCCTCAGTGACTGGAAAGAAGTGCTTTTCCTGTAGTTTCTGAAGCAATAATTTATTTGGAGACATTTCTCCCAAGGCAGTCTACAACTACTTCATTGCTAATTCCTCTTTCCTCTTTATGAAAAGTAAAAGATGAAATGGGATAATAAAGGCAGAAAAGCAACACATATGTCATGAAATATCTGTTCTGTAATTTGCCATTGTTGTGGGAAGAAGCAAAGCTCCTACCTTCGGCAAGGGAAGTATAAAACACAGCAGGTATCTTTCATTCCATGATTTTTGTAGATATGGAAAATGCAGGGAGTACTTTGATGTATTTATTATACAAGTGATGAAGCTTATTCCACTTTGCATTTGCCAGTCAATTTCTCCTTGTAGACAGCCCTTCAGTAGCTGCTGGATGAGTCTCCAGCTCCTGACCATCATGAGCGGCTCTATGGGGACCCTGGCTGCAACTTAGGTCACGCTGCAGAAACAGGGTTTCAGGTAAACCATCACCCTGGAAAGTTTATTCCAGATTCTGTTTCATGGCTGCTACATAACGAAGGCTATAGACCTTGCCAAAACATCATGGGTTTTTTTGACCAAGGTGGGACAGTATCCTTGAGACAAGCCATGCCACCTTGGCCAAAAATGGCAGCCATGGCATTTGCCAAGACATTATCTGAAATGTGTTCTGAAGAAAACATAAAATAGTCTAAAGAGACCATAAAGTTAGTCTGAAAGCCTAGACTTCACAGGCCATGCAATAATGACTGCATTCAAAAGGGTATGGGAAGAATATAAAATAGGCAGATATAGACACGTTTATAGTGTGAATGATACCATAGACGTACAGGCCTCAAAAATGTGGACAGATGACTAAGCCTATAAATGTGAATGCTCTCTGTGGTTTGTTTTCTTGGAATGTCTTCTAGAATTTACTTCTTTTTATATTTATTACTTAACATATTGCAGATAATTCGTCAGCATCAGCTATTTCTTAAAAGGACCTACTCTATGAATATGTTTGAAGTCGATAAAAAGCAATCTCCATAGATTAGAGAAAAGAAACAGTTTCTTGCTCATAAGGAACAAAATTGTTTTTCTCATTCCAAGTAGTCTGTTGTCCACTTTCAAATTGGCAGTCATGAAGTTGAAATCATGTCTAGATGGGTTATGTGAGAACTACAGGAGTTTGGAGGGGTTTTCTTAGGGAAAAAAAAAGACCAAAGAAGTAGCTCTAATAGAGGCTGTCAATATCTGCAACAGTTAAATTTGGGACAAGTGTGAAATAAATAGCTGATTAATAAATAAGCCCATAGTTCCGCTGCAACATTGTTACATACTACACAGTAGCTGTAGAGAGAGCAGTTATATAATGGGTTAAAAACACACTGTCAAGAAACTCAGGCTAGGAGATGTGTTACATCCAGCTTTTTCTTTAATCATGCCTTACAAGTTGGCACAAGCTCTAGTTACCTTTGTACTGAAAAAAAAAAGGATCTGAAATAAAAGCAAAGGCTAACCCTGCAAAAATAACTTCACAGCACTTCTTAAAACAAACTTGTTTTGCAGTTTTACACTACTAATAGTGGACTCAGTCACACTGGTCAGGACATTGGCCACATGCAGTGCAGAAGACTCCAAGACTGACCCAGTCATTCATTTTTGAGTTGATATTGGCATGATTTGGCTTGGATCATCTACAGCTTCTACCTGGCTTTACTGGGGGTGCAGGCCATTTGTCCATCATGTTTAAGCATTGCCTCTGGGGAGTGGCACCAGAGTGGAAGTTCAGGGTATGATGGTGTGCTCCCCCAGCTGCCTTGCCTAAGCAGTAACCAGCAGTGGGGGTCATGATGGCTGCACACAACTCAAAGTGGATTCGAGGGAGACAGGTAACAACACAATAGCCAAGACCTATTGTGCAATACGTCCACCTAATCACAGTGAAGAAACTAAAATCCGTGGTCGGTATGCAAATATGACTATGAGTCAATCATCTTACCCCCATAAATAGTGAGCAGCCCAAGAGCTCTTTGAGCTCTCCTGCATGGCAGCGGGCTGCATGCCAGGATCTCCCCTTGAGTAGGGATGCCTCTCAAGGTTACTCATTGAGGTTGAGAGATTCCTTGCCAAAACAGATTCTTGGTAAGTGACTAATAGCATGCTAAACTTTGAAATCTTAGTGATATGCAAGTGAGCTCATCGGTGATGTCAAGACTGGAGGCAGCTTGGGCTGCAGTGATCACGCATTGGTGGAGTTCACGCTCCTGAGCGACATGGGAAAAGCAAGGAGTACAGTCAGGACCCTAAATTTTAGGAAAACAAACTTCCAGCTCTTCAAGGAGTTAGTCAGAAGGACACCCTGGGAGACAGTCCTCAGGGACAGGGGAACGGAACAAAGTTGGCAGATCTTTAAGGACACCTTCCATACAGCACAAGAGCTATCAGTCCCCAAGTGTAAAAAATCAGGCGAGGAAGGGAAGAGACCAGCATGGCTGAATCGAGACCTGCTGGTCAAACTAAAGAGTAAGAGGGAACTGCACAGGCAGTGGAAGGAAGGACAGGTGTCCTGGGGGGAACACAGGGAAACAGCCCGGTTGTGTAGGGAGGAGGTCAGGAAGGCCAAGGCGAGGATGGAGCTGAATTTGGCAAGGGACATAAAGAATAACAAGAAGGGCTTCTACAGGTATAACAACCAGAAAAGGAAGGTTAAAGAAAGCATACCCCCCCGATGAACAAGAAAGGCGAACTTGTATCAATGGACAAGGAGAAGGCTGAGGTACTCAACAACTTCTTTGCCTTGGTCTCCACCAGCAACCTCTCTACTCACCCCTCCTGAATCAATGGACCAAAAGATGGGGAGTGGGGGGGGGGGGGGGGTAAAGCCCCTCCCACTGTAAGGGAAGATCAGGTTCGAGACCACCTGAAGAACCTCAGTGTACACAAGCCTATGGGACCTGATGAGATGCATCCCAGAGTCCTGAGGGAATTGGCTGATGTAGTTACCAAGACACTCTCCATGATATTTGAAAAGTCATGGCAGTCAGCTGAAGTCCCTGCTGACTGGAAGAAGGGGAATGTTGTGCCCATTTTTAAAAAGGGAAGAAAAGAGGACCCTGGGAACTACTGACCTGTCAGCCTCACCTCTGTGCCTGGGAAGATCATGGAACAGATCCTCCTAGAAGCTGTACTCAAGCACATGGAAGACAGGGAGGTGATTTGAGACAGCCAGCATGGTTTCACCAAGGGCACGTCCTGCTTGACCAACCTAGTGGCTTTCTAGGAAGGAATGACTGCATCAGTGGACAAGGGAAAAGCAATGGATGTCATCTACTTGGATTTCTGTAAAGCCTTCAACACAGTCCCCCACAACATCCTTCTCTCTAACTTGGGGAGATATGGGTTTGATGGGTGGACTGTTCGATGGATAAGGAATTGGCTGGATGGTCGCATCCAGAGGGTCGTGGTCAATGGCTCGATGTCCACATGGAGACCAGTGATAAATGGAGTCCCTCAGGGGTCCATACTGGGACCAGTGCTATTTAACATCTTCATCAGTGACATAGACAGTGGGATTGAGTGCACCCTCAGCAAGTTTGCAGATGACACCAAGCTGAGTGCTGTGGTTGACACACCAGGAGGACGAGATGTCATCCAAAGGGATCTGGACAAGCTGGAGAGGTGGGCCTGTGAGAACCTCATGAGGTTCAACAAGGCCAAATGCAAGGTCCTGCACCTGGGATGGGGCAACCCCTGGTATCAGTACAGGGTGGGGGATGAAGAGATTGAGAGCAGCCCTGTGGAGAAGGATTTGGGGGTACTGATGGATGAAAAGCTGGACATGAGCCGGCAATGTGCGCTTGCAGCCCAGAAAGCCAACCGTATCCTGGGCTGCATCAAAAGAAGCGTGGCCAGCAGGTCGAGGGAGGTGATTCTGCCCCTCTACTCTGCTCTGGTGAGACCTCACCTGGGGTACTGTGTCCAGCTCTGGGGCCCTCAGCACCAGAAGGACATGGAGCTGCTGGAGCGGGTCCAGAGGAGGGCCACCAACATGATCCGAGGGCTGGAACACCTCTCCTGTGAGGCCAGGCTGAAAGACTTGGGATTGTTCAGCCTGGAGACGAGAAGGCTGCGAGCAGACCTTATTGCGGCCTTCCAATACTTAAAGGGGGCCTAAAGGAAAGATGGGGAGAATCTTTTTAACAAGGCCTGTTGTGACAGGACAAGGAATAATGGATTTAAACTAAAGAAGAATAGATTTAGACTAGACATAAGAAAGAAATTTTTTACAATGAGGGTGGTGAAGCACTGGAACAGGTTGCCCAGAGAGGTAGTGGAGGCCCCATCCCTGGCAACATTTAAGGTCAGGTTGGACGGGGCTCTGAGCAACCTGATCTGGTTAAAGCTGTCCCTGCTCAGTGCAGGGGGGTTGGGCTAGATGACCTCTAAATGTCCCTTCCAACCCAAAGCATTCTATGATTCTAAGATTCTATGATTCTATGATTCTATGATATAAAGGATTGATTTTGCATATATGATCCTTTAGATATAAACTGTTGACCAAGTCTGGGACTAGGATTGGATCCAGCCACACCTAGACTCCTCTCTGAGGAAGGAGTTTAGAAAGCAAAGCAGTCCTTTCTGAACCTCATGACTCTGGTGAGGGTCTCTCTGACAGTTTTGTCTGACCCTGTCCTCTATGCAGTAAATAATGAAGCGTACCTTGCCATCAAAGCTTGTTAAACCACTGTCACATTTACCATCGAACCTTCTTAACTCACTCTTTTATATCAATAAAGTATATTTCTGCTTCTTTCTCACTCCATCTGCAACACAGGGTCAAGGAAATGCGTTGCAAACTCTCCCCAGAGAAAGACATTTACTCAAGGAAAGACTATACAGTAATTATTTCAGATCCTCACTCTCCCTGCTGGTCAAAGGTGCTTGCTAGATGGTCACAGATACACCTATGCTGAATCTAACAGCTTCTCCCATTGCAGCTCTGTTCTAATGTAACCTAATAGTCCCACAAAAAGCCTGTTCTTACGCTCCCTCTCAGGTCATGCTTTTCCTAGATCAAGAACCAACCTAAGAGTGAAAGGGGAGTCACCACTTCATTCAGGTATCAAAGCTTTGTTATCATTTTAGGGATGCAGAGGTTGTGATAAAAATGGTTCTGATAGTGAAAATAATCGGCTCAATTCAGCAAACAAGTAAATTTGACATCTGTAAGCAGGTTACTACGCTTACACCACCACCGCTATGGATGAGGCCCTTCAGCAAAGCAGGCAATGGAGGCACAGCAGGGCATCTAAATGGGGTCACCCTTGGGTGTCTGGAGCGCATGAATGCATATGTGCATATGTGTGTTGTGGTGAGGGGAAAAGAGCTAGATGAAACACGACCAAGTAATATAAGCAGCTAAGCCAAACTCTGCAGATCTTGGGTTAGATGAATTTCACCTCCTTTATCTGAATATATGTATACAGCAATTCATTTTATTAGTCCTCCAACATGTTCATGTTCTCTTTGACATTTATTATCTTTTGTATGTACAGACAAAACTCATAAAGTATGCATTTATAGATGCTGAATAGAAGAGTTCATTTCCATACTATGCAACTTTCCCTCCAATGTTAGCAATTGCAGGGAATTAATTACAAAAAAAGGTAATAAATATGTAAAAATGCCTGAGATCATCACCTGTGAACAAAGATCCTCTTCTCTGACAGTCCTCCAATGACTACGCCATATGCATAGATTATTAGAGTAGAAGGGTGGGTTTATTTCATTTGATACAGCTTGCTTTTATTAATTGTTTTTTCAGAGTACTTGACAGTAGTGAGGAAACCACAGGTTGCCATGAATTACTTTCATTTTCATCTACACGGATACAAATGAATAAACAAAGACATTTGCTGTATTTATTTTTCCAGCTATCTTTTACTTCCCACTCTTTATAGACACCAGTATTGAAGTTTACCCCATTTCTGAGAATATCCTTGAAAAGTCATCAGCACTAGTAATGGCAATCAACAGTTCCTGAATTGTCAAAAGGTTCTCTGCTGTCACAGGTAAAAATGAAGCTGAGAGTGTGATGTGCCTAAAAATAATGTTGTCTAAATGAACGTCAGTACAGAAAGATTGAAAAGACAAGAGACAGAAGTCTGAAAGATTTTAGAAATGTCATCAAACTTTGATAAGCAGGCCCGAGGAGTGGGCTATGTTTAAAGCCTACTAAAGGGGCAGTCAATGATGGGGTCCAATGATGTTTGCTTTAAACTTAAATAGGAAAATGACAGTTGTGAAACATTAACAGTGGGATTTGTCTGATCAAAAATTGATGGCTATATTTGCACTACTCCGTCAAATTCATTTTAGTTAATAGCAAGAATATCTCATCCTAAAGCTGACACCACAATAGGTCAGATTAAATGTTCCCTAAGAGAGTATGGTCACTGCACGGACTGCACAGGTCCCACGAGAGACAAGCCAGGCGTGGAAAGGTACTTTGTAAGTAGCCAAAATAAAGTTGAGATTAATCCTGTACTATGGAAAGTAAAAAGGGGTGTGTCTTGGTTCAAGATTTACATGAACAAGATTGTAAAGTTAAAATTTTGGTCAAATATTATAGCTTCTAGAAGATCCTGGTCTGTGTCTTCCTGAGAAATGCAGCCAGTATTATTAGGCACTCTTTAACATATCAAGTGTTTTATATAACTAATTCCTTCTATAAACATCACAAAGAGGACTTAATCTCTTGTGCACAAAAAAAGTGCAATACCTTTTTTGATTTCAGTCCAAAAACAATTATTGAAAGATCAAAACAAATCTTTCCTGCGTTTGGCTTTTTCTAACACAAAAAAAAAAAAACATTTCTACTCCAGCCTTGTCAAACTTGGCCTTGTTCTCTGTACAAGCTCTCTTCAGGAAGCAATCCAAAGGACGACTCTTAAAATCTGGCAGTATGGCCATTAACTGTTCCCTACCGATGTCCATGTGCAGAAAATTGCAGCATGGCACTGGTCTGATGCATTGGTAAAGGTCAGCATGCAGGACTGAGGCGGAAGTAGCAAGTGGGTGGATATATTTTAGATTGTAAAATAAAAGCAATACTGATATACTTATTTAGTAGTAGATAAACCTTTGCAGTTTACAGTTCTGATTCAAGAGCAAAACCAGCAATTGCAGCAATTGTACCTTTTCCTGGGGCAGAGAGGCCAAAGGCCAGAGGCCATGGGCACCATCCATAAGCTTAGGAGTGAAAAGTACCTTCCAAATCTACCTTCTCCATTACCCATTTTTTGTACGTGGCAGTGGACAGAAGTTGGCTCTTGGGTACTGACATACTCTCCAAAGTGCAGGCAAAATTAAATCATGTTCTCTCCAGAAACAGAGTCCAGAGCTGGCTGCTCCTGCCCCAGGAAAGGGGCTGTAGCATGGGTAAGTCGTACAAGGGGCAGCTTGCTCCCCCGGGGAGAGTGAAGCAACTGGTGCTTCTTGGAGGTTCCCCCTCCTTGGGGACTGCCATCACACTGCTGCCCCAGTCCCCTCCTCCACACAGGCAGCAGAGGGGCCTCCTGTTCCCATTCTAGGTCTGCCTCTTTGTTTCCACAGTGCCTTTGATTATGCAAACAACTACCACCTTCCACTTAAAAATGTTGTCAAAATGAAACAACAGTCTGCATCAAACCAAATTGGTGATGGAGGTTTTTTCAATTTTTTTTTTTTTAAAAAGACTCAAGGATATGTTTGTTTGTTTGTTTGTTTGTTTGTTTTAATTGCCACCGAACAAGAGAGTACCTTATCCCTTTACCCTCTTCTTTTTGTACGGTTGTATCAGTATTGGTTTTTGTATGCACTGGGTAGCTCATCATTCTGTGGGAAAGAGAGACTGGTGTTGCGGTTAGCCAAAAGCACCAGTTCATCTGCCCCTGGCCCTGTAGAGATTTCTAAAGAACTCTGCACAAGCATCATCATCTAGGAAATACTATTTTAGCAAGCCTATTGAACTGGGATCAAATAGTATTGATTTATTTGTATTTGTTAACTCCTTCACCTGAAAACTGGCTATTACCATCAAGTAGAGCCAGTCTGAAAAGGAATTTCTTAAATTTCACTTACAAGGGTTTCTCTCTTGATAAACAAAACAAACATCTGCAGCTTTTCATTAGTTGTATGTATCAACACTGTGATGTGAGGAAAGGAGAAGAAAGAGCAAATACCTGCAGCAAAGTTCATATTTAAAACAAAATGAGTTAGAAAAACAGCAGACTATCATGACTTCACTGATGCATTTTGGTGGGGGGAGAACATATTCTTGTGATTGCTGCACCGTTATGTCATGTCCTGTTGTACTTGCCAGCTCACGTTTGTTTCAGTTAAAACACTTCACACTTACTGTGTACAGTGCCTTTCATCCAAGGATCTCTATTACTTTGCAAACACTAATTACGCCTTTCAGCCTTCCACGAAGAATAATGATAGTCCAAAGCAATGAATTTGTTAATAAGAGAGAGAAATGTCTTGGCTCCCATCCTCATGCATTAGACACTAGTTAAGATTGTAATTTTGCATATTGATCATTTAAACCTTAAGGAGGTAATAAGAAAAAGGATTCTTGAAGACAGCAAAGACTAATCAGTGCTGTCACTGGAGAAGAGGAAAACGATTTTTAAAAAGAAGAAAAGCTGACAAAGTAAAAAAAATACCCTATTACTACATCTCAAATAAAGAGAAATGAAACAAAGAAACACATCTTCATGTTTTTATTGCTGTAGCCCTATACTATATAAATATAAGAAGCTGAAAGAAATCAGTATGGTTTAGAAAAGTAGATTGTTGATCTGTGTTTTGGCCGATAGCCCACATCAGTGAGTGGTGTTAGCAATATGGCTAGAACAACATGGATCTCAATTTATACCAAATATCTGCCCTGTTTCTTACACTGAAAGCTGTGTCTAAATTAATGACTTTTAAACATATCTGTGTACTATCTTAAGATTTGCATTCTAAAAAGAATTATGAACATGTCTACTTGAACGAAAATGAATTATGTGATTTCTATTTTTCTAGGGAAAAAAAATGTTACATATTGCCTTTAGTGTGTGTTATTTATTCCTTACAAAGAATTAGAGGAAAGTAGGCCAACATTAGAAAACATAAAGATTTCTCTTTAAACCCCAGCAAACTTTTCATTGCTTGACTTTTGTTCCATAAATGGATCAAGTGTAACATGTACCACATCTCTAATCCCTTAATTTTAGCTTCCTACATTCACAGTGCAGCCATTCCCCAATAATTTACAACAAAACCCCCCCATTTTACAACATCACTATCAGGGCTGCCATTTGAGAAAAGTGGAATGGAGTCATTCATAAAACTAAAACTGAATTTTGCCCACCTTTCTATCAAAAATATCACTTCCTTATTGCATTGCACTTAAAATGTGTTAACTGATTAGTTCCCCATTAAACTCAATTTGGAAGGCAGAAAATATCCTCAGGAATGAGGACCACCCTTTTCAACAGAGGAAAAGTTTATCTCCTTCAGGGTAGCTCAGCATGCACACCAAAATGTAGTAACAGGAGGGGAGGAAGGGAAAGTTGTTCTCCAGCTATAACAGTGTCCTCAATACCATGCATATGAAAATACAGACTAATATTCTTTACATTAATGAACAGTTTCAGTAGCACCTACAGCCACTGCTGACCCTTTGGTGCGGTTGTTGATGCTCTTACACGCTGCCGACTCTCTGCAGGTCTGGTTCAGGCTCTGGTTTCCCAGGCAGCCCATCATTACCGACCTGGGGCCACTACCTAATCTCTTGCTCAAAACCCTTCAAGGCAACACCTTCATCTGTCCACATTACCTAGCACACAAGCCGTGCTACCTGGCCTTCTGCACCCACTTCTCCAGACCCTTTATCACCACAGGAAATTGCCAGTAGTTTTCTCTCTGGTTTACATTGAATGCTACCCAAAGAGCCCACTCACTTGGGTGAGTAGTTCCGAAACTCTGCCAAATTTTGCAATTGCCATGACAATAGGGCAGGTTCCTGCAACATGCACCTCATGGCCATCTCCCGCTTCATAATTATCTGAGAATATATCCTCCAAATGCACTTAAAAGACAGTTAAGGTGGAATGCTTAATAAAGCAGCATGATTGTGTTTTCACAAAGTGTTGTTAAGGGATGTCACAACCAGAGACTATAATCTAAGCTGTCACTCTGTTTTCAAGCAGAAAAGCAAAATGATTGAGGTCTTTCCCCCAAATACTGTAACCAGATATGATAAGAAACAACAATATCATTTTTTGCTTTCAGTACATTAATGTCCCCAGTGTTGCTGTGTTACATAGACATTAAAGAGTTTATCTTTGCTGATATTTACCATTTGAATTCCAACAGTGTGGACTTGGTGAAATTTCTGTCATGAAATTGTCATTTACTCTCTGTTACAGAAACTTATTTAAAGCCAATTAAAGTTTTGAACAGTTCTCTTTCAAATGCAGGTCAATTCAAAAAGATATATTGGTTTGCAACCTGAAACACGATGACCTGACATCAGTATTCAGGCACTTTGAATACCAAAGAACTCTCTTTTGTGTTTAAGGACCTCATGATGTTTATGCCAAGCCATAGACCAAACACCAGATTTAAGACTTAAAAAAATAATAATACATCAATTAATTTGGCAATTTTAACATATGTATCTACAAACACAATCTAGAGTCCATAATGCAACGATAATCTTCTGATCTTTTGGACTAATTTCTAAAGTCAAAGGTTTTAGCTACAGATGAGAACAATAAAGAACACAGTTCAGAGGGATTAATTAAGTTATTGGTTTGTATAGATGTAAAATCTATGCAGAATATCTTTGTTACGTGCCAAAATATCAACTAGTGATTTTCCTTTTCACTGGTTCCTTTTTTCCTTCCCTTCATTGTACATAATACTTTCCCATGTTCTCACCAGGTTTTTGTCCCAGAAGAGCAAGGAAGAGGGTGGAGCATCCTCTGCAAGGAAACATTCAAGCTGTATATTGCGTGTACAACTTGCTAGCCAGCTGGTAGCATATAAACATCCAAGGTCATATTCAGTCCATGCATGTATGACCTCAGAACGTTATCTAGAGCCTTTTCACTGACCCCAGGGGCATTGGTTCCTGAACTAAACAAGTGTAATATGTGTATATAAACTTTTCCCATCCACACTTTGGCCAGATTTGATTCATCAAGGCACATGCCCTCCCAAGTCTCAGCCAAAAATCTGCAAGCCGAGTGAAGAAACAGTATAATTAAACACGCTTCATACAAAGCTGATTAGGTAATTTTCACTTGTACCTGCAGGAGGAAAAATCAAGAGTTGTGTTTGCTGACTAACTTGCATTGTGTACTTTACAAACAAAAACTCTAACAGACCAGTCATTTTATAGAAGAATAGGTAATACTGGCCAACGAGGCTGCTCTCTTGGGAAAAAGAGCACCAACTAAATGAATCTTTTCTTACACCATGGAGGTGCAGGGTAGGCAGGGAACACACGAGATCTTTCACCTTCCCTCCTGGACAATCACCGAAAAAAGGCATCAAGGACCTCAGTTTATAATAAACAACTCCTCCATATTACACTCCGTCTAACAATACAACACACACGCTGCTGCTGCTGCACTGCAATGTCATTATTGGTTACAAGCCCAAATCCCTCTGTGGGACCTGACCATCTGGTACAGAGAACAGGACACAGTTTGATGCACAATGTTATCTGTGGACAGGAAAGCAAAACCAGTAACAGCAGAATGAGGTGGTGCCTAAAATGTGAAATGCCTATAAAGGAGGGATAAAATATATAAAGTGCCATCTTGTCCTTTTATTTCATCACCTTGTAACTGTGCAGGAGAGATTCTTGCCCAGATCCTCAAAAGAAGCCTGTGACATCTTTCAGAGCTTGTACCCAAGTAATGTGAGCATATTCATATGTCCAAGTTCTTCATTTCCCAGGCTATTATCCAAATCCTTTGATTTGCAACTGGCACTTTCAAAGGGCACATCCTCTTCCAGAGCTGCTATAAACCCATGAAGCCAAGTGAAGTAAACAATAAACTAAAGGCATTTCAAGAAAAATTGAGAACTACTTCATTTGGATCTTTAAGGGTGGGGTGGGGGGTGGGGGGAGGCAATGATACAGCTGAGTTTGCTGAGTTGTTTTCTATAGCTTAAATTGTGCATTTTAAAACTTAATTTGGAACAGCCATCTTTAACAGACTGGTAGCTTTTTACAGACAAATAGGCAATATTAGAATAATGTTAGAATAATGGCAAATGAAGTTGCTCTCTTGGAAGAAGAAATGTTGACTTAAAGCAGTCTCTTCATGTAAGGAACAAGAAATCAGATTTCCTTGACCGCTTTTTCAAGTATACCTCTGTACAGTGTTTCCAGCTCAGCTAAAGCCAAGATTATAAAACCAGGAAAGTGTTATCCGGTACAAAGCCAAGATAATGGGACATGGAAATGCATCCAAATTTTTTGATGATTATGAGGTTGAAAATGTCAAATATGATGAAGTTTAACCATCATTAATTTGCATCATGCAACACTAAGATAAAATACACAGCTGATCCATGTGGAATAAAACAACATTTCCCCCTTCATTTTTGTTTCATTGGGTTTGAATTACTTCTGCTTTATTCTTGGTCCATAGCCAAGTTGAACACTGATTTTAGCTGATTTGGTTTTTTGCTTCACTATTTTAATTGGACAGTAGCATGTTAGAGTTTATTGCTCAACTGTATTGCTATACCTCACAGACTCTGTGACAGCAAATTATTGAATAGGCCTTCTCTATACAGGGAGAAAACATTTTGTAAGCCGTCCGTAAGCTTTCTGCTAGAAAACACCAGTCATTGGCCTGCTTTAGGCACGACGTGAACAGCTTTTGAAATGTTTTTCCACTCTTTATTACAGATTTGCCCTTTCTAGTCCTGTCTTTTCCCATAGGAAAAGGGCAAGAAAGTGCTTAGGGGTCCCTGCCTCCAGGGGAGCTGCCCTGGCTCCTGCAGCACCTTCGGGACTCCAGCCTCTTGTCAGCCCCAGGAAATCCTTGCAAGGCATAAACACACATCCCGTATCCCTCTAGCAGTGCCACAGGATTCATTCACAGATTCTGTGATTTTTGGAGCTGATAGCAACAACAGTGAAGTATTGCTTACATTGAGCACACACTTTATTTGGTCAGGCTGTCACAGAGGGAAAAGAGTCCTTGCTTGATCACTGTTGTGCTTGTTTACTTTGCATTTTTTTCTTCATTCTTTCTTCACATTCATTCATTTAACCAAGTTATTAGAATAGGGCTACAGGCCAAGGAATTTTATTTCAAGTATGAAAGTTGCACAAAAATAAGGCTACAGCATTGAGTGCACACTTTTCTGCCTGCATGGTGTAATCAAATTAAATAGCAGACAGTAGAGGGGAAAGGCAAGTTTATTATCTCCTCATTACTCCACTGCATAGTTCAGAGTCTCCAAATGTAGAGTCATCTGAAGTCTGTCACCTGTGTGATATCCACCTTTTATTCAATTATGTCAGCTCTTTTCCATCTTGTCTTTTTATTCTTGTAAGCATAGAGGAGTGTTGCAGAGAAAAATGGCTCAGCATGGTTTAAAACCAGCTCAAGATCAAAGCAGACTATTGATTTATTCATGACAGAAATCAATAATCAGTGCACTATGCATTCAGAATCAACAGAGAAATCACAATACTACATACCACCAGCTGTTAGCAAAGACCTATACATTGCTAACCACTTCTCTAACTAGCAGTAACTAATAGCAACACAGATACACACTCAGTTGCATGCAGACACTGCCTCTGGCCACGTACACCCCTCCAACTGATTTTTCTTGGCCTTTGTTACAGAAGTCAGATTAAAGGAGAGTAAGTACGATCACCATATGTGTAAATTTTCCAAATATGTGCTAATTTTCACCTAGAATTTAAGTAAAATCCTATTTGGAATTAAAGGATTTGCCATTTTTCTAGAAGCCTCTACTGCACACACGTAGAGGACTGCATGTATACTGTGCTGATGACCTGTGCACGCCACATAAACCCAAAAGACCCTACTGAAGTCTGACTATGCAGCCCCAGGTCAGTCATACTTTTTTATATAGCCATTCCCAGATGTGTGACGTTCACTGTATATGTGCGCGTGTGCTGTAGGATGCGTATTTCTGCCTAGAAAATCCCAGCCAAAGTTATGGAAAATCTTATCACAACAGCTATTCCCACCTTAGGGTAACTGACATTTTTTAACTCAGTCCTACCCTTTAAGGAGAAACTTTCCTGAAACTGTAAAAAGTGCTGCCAGCCATGGGCAAGGGAATACAACAAGATACTCCATGAACAGAGTAGAAATTTAAAGGACAGCATGATGTCATTTATATAAGCATAAACCAGGGAAGAGAGATAACAACAGGTAAAAAAATACCGCAAACAAACCACTTTCTTTTCCAGGCCATTGCTCAGCAGACCACATTTCTCTTAATCTGCTTATTGATGAATCTTTAACCTGGCTTTATTTCTTTCTAGTTGGTTCTGATCAGGAGAGTGCTGAGCTCTGAAAAATAGGAGAGGGTATTCAGACAGCTCTGTTTCTCCAGAGTAAGTAAGTCTGACTGGGACTTTTTGTTTGCTTTTTGTGGTGGGTTTTTTTTTATATTTTCAAGTTCTTCATTCCAGCTGTGCCTGAAATGGAGGGGACAGTGCAGGCCCATTGAAGCCAAGTTCATGTGTGGTATCCGTTCCTACTTTCTCTTCTCAAAATGGGAAGATGACCAAGGGACATCCAATCAGTAGGAAAATTATCTTCAGGGATGCTTGAACAAGGATCCATCAAAGTAAATAGCTAACACAGCTGGAAAAAATAGAGGAGAGCAAGACCTCACTGAAAGCCAGATGTTCAATGCACATTTTCCTTCCTATTTTTTTATTATAATTTTTCAACAACAACAGAAGAGTATGCTACCTTTTTCTTAAAATACAGGCAGGAAAGGAGACTGCTTATGAGTTTAAGTTAACATGTTTTATTCTTCTAATTACTTTGAAATAAGTTTAGATATAAAATGTTATTGATTGGAGAAGAAACATATGCTTCTTGGCCCAGCAATGCTCAGTGCAGTCACTGTCAGATTTGTTTTCTCTCTGTGTACTTTCACAAGATGCCTGTTAGTTTTGGATTAGTTGCATTGTAGAGTTAAATTTATATGAAGCTATTTAGCAGACAAAACAGAGACCCTCTAGAAAAAATTGTTTTCATGCAGATTGTGATAGAAGAAGAAATAAAAAAATTATGGGGAAGAGTGTAGCTGAAGAATAAGAAGTCTATAGGGAATGTTTCCCTGCACAACTTAAAAGCTTGGTAAATCCAGCACTGAACTAATGTACAAGGGATTGTGACTGAAGCAATGCCAAAAGGAAGAAGAAGGGAGGATCGAATGTCAAAAAAGCCAGAGCTGTATTGAAGAATTCAGTCTGGGGGCAGACTGGTAAAAGAACTTGGAAGTAGAGATACCTTGTTCAGGCCAGATGTCTCTGTCTCTGTACAGGTGTGACTAATATTTCCCCTGATACACAACAAACTTCAGGAGAAAGAGCACTCAACAGGGATTTGAGAGTTCGACTCTTGGCTCCGTTATTGACCTTTTCTGCGTGTACAGCAAGTCCTAATCCTCCCTCTTTACGTCAGTCTCAGCTGTGAGCTCTCCTAGAAAGAGAGAATGTCCTGTTGTGTTTGCAGCTACTAGGGAATTGTAATGATTAGGCGTGTTTTCAGAAGCATGGAAAACCTGAAAATTTTCTTTAACAGTTCTAGTCAGCATATTCAGCAACAATTGATAAATTTTACAGTTTTTCAATCAAGAAGCAGGCACACAATGGCAAATGGGAGCTGTTATAAAAGGAGGTGGAGTGTCACTGTATATAAGGGATGACAAAGTCATCATTAGATTAGGCAAAAGAGACAACATGGAGAAAACAGTCAAAACACTTAACAAGATCAGTCTATGAGGAAAATGGCTAAGTACAAGTTTGGCTGATGGTCATGCTATGGAGCCCAAGGCCAGATTCAGGCCTTCACAGAGTCATGATTTATCGTGGGAAACTCTAAACCTCTCTGATACAACCTGGCAACAAATACTCTTAGTAATGGGTTATTCTTGGTGTTCAATTTCATGGGGAGATTTAAAAAAAAGAGAGAGAGAGAGAAAAATGTGTGCTAAGTATTTTTTTGATAATTTATATTTTTTGATAATTTTTCAATACAAAACTGGACATACTTCATCTACATGGATATCAGTAAGCTGCTTGTTATGAGAAATTACTGGTGACAATAGTAACTGAGGATTGTAGAGGAAAGTGCTAGGGGAAAGCAAGAAACAGTTCTGAAAGCCAGGAAACGTAATCTGAAAGGAGCATAGTTTGAGTTTAGCTACCTCAGAACAAGTTTGCTTAATCACAGAATGAATTGATATTTTCACAAATGAAAAATAGGAATTTTGATAAAATCTGCTGGTGACGCCTCCAAGTTTTGTATCAACACAGACATGACAAACTTCACACCAAAAGCCGGTTGAGAGTAAGAATCACAGATTGGGACTGAAATCAAATCAATTAGCACAAAATGCATCATTTGGAAAGAGTTGAAGATGAGGAACTGTGTACAGTTTTTTAATCACTGGATGACAATAAGTTAGTGGGGCACCACTGTAGAAAGGCCATGCAACCCTAGGACAAATGGAAGAACTAATTTAGGCACACATTGGGGAGTATTAACAAAAGTGGCTAAGCTGCTGCTGACATCTCATTTAGGAGACTAAAGGTTACTATAGTCCTCCTATTTTAAGAAAGATGTAGTGCAAAACAAAAGCAGAAGCAGGAACTTGAGTGATACAGGGAACATACAGCTTGCATGGCAAGCAGCAGCTAAAGAGCTTAGCTAGTTTGCTCTTGTAAATGAAAGGCTCAATCAACCTTGGGTTAAAAGCTTTTCCTTCCCTTGGGTGAAAAGACCTACTTGTATTAAAAACAGTTTCAGTTTAAGAACAAGGGCATATAGACTCATAGAGAACTGGCAGAGAGAAAATTTTGGTTAGAAATCAGAAGAATTAGAAATTAGAAGGTGGTTCCCAACAGTTAGAAAAGGGAACTTTTAGCAAGCTAGTAAAGGGACCATAGTAAAAATAAAAATGAAAAGTTATAGTATATATGTTATCTGCTTTTAAGATAAGATTCATTGCATTTATCAAATGGAATTGAGGATGACAAAGACTAGAGAAGAGAACCCAGGGGATCCCACCCTACATTATCTTCCAGCTTCCCACCACAGCTCCTTTTTGTGTTCCAGGAAATGTTCCACTATCATTTTATCTTCAAAGCCATCCAACTCTTAAATTATAATTAGCTTCCTTTCAAGATTTTTATAGCCCTTTTGTCAAGCTATACAATTACCCTTCTGAGTTGTCCACCTTGAGATCTTCATAATCTTCCTACTTTGGCTGAACATTTCCAACCCTGACCTCTCCACCTCTTAACCCCCTCACCAAAGATAAGCATCTTCTCAGCCCTTCCCCTGAGGTCTGCATCCTGGCTAAGATCTTTTTTTCCCCTCAGCCACTCTCAGACTAAGTTCAGATTTTTCCTGAAGAATCACCCACCCACTCAACACCTTTAATCTGTCCCAGGTGAGCTAGCTCCTCCAGAAAGCTTCTTTGGGCCAACAGGGGAGAGGGAAGCCTTTTTCAAGGCTTCTGGTCCTGAGGCATTAAAGGAACAAAAGCTTTTTTCTACTTCTAAAAAGCATCTTTTCCCCTCAGAATATTTTCTCTTTCCCAACACTGCAGTTTTCTCTCCAAAAACTCTCCTGAAATAAGCAGTTTTGAGCCTGCATGTGTCTTCTCATAACACATGAAATGGGAATCATTGGTGTTGCAGGCCTCTACTAACATCAGAGGACCAGTATCTTATTACTGCACGTTGAATGGTTCATTTTATATTAATGTTTGAGCATAATGCTCACTGAAAAATAAACCTTTTTTGTTTCAGCCTCTGAAAACAAAAATTATAGGTATGTTTGATGTAGAATAACGTGAATCACAAAAAATGTTTTCTCTCTCATGTCCTGGTTAACACTTTTGGCAGACTCTAAGTTGCAATCCTACCAGAAAAAGTGATGTGGTTATACTTAGAGTTTGGGGTTGTAATTATTTTAATTAAGATCAGCTACTTGTAGTAACTGGAGTTCTGTTTTCTAGGGTAACACATAACGAAAACTGTAAGTTTAGAGAGCTTTTTTTTATACCTATAGTAAGTTGCACACAGTATTGCAGGAGTTCTGAAATTATTCTGATCCAGGTGTTCCTCCTTACCCCCCAAAAATATTGTACATTGTGGGTATTGTGAAATCCCAGGCAAAAGATCAGAAAAAAGGGAGTTTTGGTTGAAAAAAACTGAGGAAGAGCAATGGCTCCTCTCCTGCCTTGAGGAATAAACAGACTCTCCAAGGACTGACTGCAGCTCTAACAGGAATGGAGAGTTTGCATAGGTCATGGTCTCTTGTGCTCTGTACTGCATGCACAATCTTGTAGACATTTGTCAGAAGTCTTCAGCATCCTCTTGCATAGTCCAGCCCTTTAGTCAGACATTTTATAAAATGAGAAGGATTACTGTATTTATAAAGACTGATTTTGGTCTCAGAATCATTGTTTCTGGCCAATTGCTCTAAACCTTGTTTCTTGAAAACCTCTCAATCCTGTTAGTGCTACTGCCTTTTCATTACACTTCTGTCACCAGAGCTCTGCTTTCATGTAGCACTGTTATTTCTCTGTGCTGTTTTTAAACTTCATGTTTTAATCACAAGCAGCTGCCTCACTCAGTGAAAAGCTAATTATCCCCTAGAGTAAGAAAGAGGATAGAGAAGAGAAGAAAGAACAAGATAATAGCATCAGCTCCACATCAGTAGGTAGGACATGACACAGTGACCCTTTGCTTCATCCCATGTAGGCTGGGACTTTGGGAAAGTCACCTCATTCTCTGGAGTTCAGTGTTCCTAGGCTAGAAAACAAGCATAACGGTACCCATAATGATACGCCATTTCCACGGTCTGTTGGAGAAAAAGAAGTGTTGTATGAGAGCTTATTATGTACAGTTGTAAAAACTGGAAAAATGTTCATATTTTATTGGTACAACCAATGTCAAATCAACCATCCTTACACTACTCTGTAAAATACAGGACACATAAAGGTCTTCATCTCTTGCTAATGTAGCACATATAAGGCCTAGACTTGCTGTTTGAAGGAGAAAATAAATCTTCCCCTCAATGGGACAGGATGGAAAGGGGATGAGGAAGGGATCAGCAGAGACATTAGCAAATGTGCCAGCTTTACTAGAGACAAGTAAATAATGCAGGTTAAAGAGAGATAAGTAAAGGATCTGTCCCAGCCAGCATAATTGTTTCTGGAGTACCTGCAATTTCTCTTTGCTGGAAGATATGCAATATGATAAATCTCTGCTGATAAATCACTCCTGTGCAGTCTGGCTTCCAACCCTTGCAGGCTTTAAAATTTCAGGATTGTCTAATTGAAGCATTTGCAGTATTAAATTTCAGCAGACATCACTGAGAATTCACGGACTAGTCTCATATATGTAGCTTATGGAGATTATTGTCAAATATAAGATCAAGAAAATTCCCTTGAAGATACCAACATCTTACAGGCAGGCCTGGTGGCAAGCTGGATTTGATCCTATGAGGACTTCTACAGTTCTAAGCTCTGGTAGGAAGAAAGATAGATTTAAAACAGCCAACAATATTTCCAAAGTGTGCAGGACCAGATGGTGATAAGCAGAGGTAGATGGCTTTTCCAGGTTGCTGAGCATATTTTCAAGAAAACATAGCACAAGATACTGTATATCATATCATGATATACCTATCTAGGTATGTCTCTGTTGTAGTTGTTTCAACTTAAAATGTCAATGATTTTACTAGCAAAGACAGAGAGTGAGAAGAATTCTATGCAATCAATGCACACACCTGGCTTACCTGTGTGTTATCACTCTTAACAACCAGGGCAGTCTTAACACCTCCAGCTACCCTGGTATAATTCTGAAATCTCAGACTGGCTTTTCCAGAGAGTTGCTACACTGCAGTCATTAGGGAACCACCTTTAAAACCTGCTTTCCTTTTTTCTTTTTTTCATAATTAAAAAAAAAAATAATCCACAAAAAACACACCAACAAACAGACTTTTAATATATACTCACAAATCTCGATGCTCAATTGGGCAAACTCAGATTTCTCAGATGACTGACAGTCTCCAGCATTAACAGGTCTAGCGCTGAACCATTTCTTCAACAATTCAATATATTCATACACTAGCATCCCGATAATCAGGTCAGCTGGCACTACACATAAGTGATCACAAGATAGCTCCAAATAGATATTAAATGGTATAGGGATTTTTTTATCATGGAAAAATTTCAGTGGTATCATTAAAATGACAAAACATTTTATTGTAGACAAGATAAATGTTTTCATCCTCCCAAGGCTACTTTTAGTGCAATGTAACATACATGGGTAGTCTAATATTTCCAGAGTGAAAAATCCTGAGTCACTCAGTGGAGCACATCACCATGTATTGGCTCACTTGTTCTGCTATATGATTCTCCTTTCCAGCACTGAAAGCTGTGACTAACCATACAGATTTGGCTCTCTTCAGTGCAATCACACAAATGTCGTCTGAATCATCATTTCAATGCCTGGAATCTCTGGCAAGAAGAGCTGCTGGTGGTTCCCTTAGAAACCTCTCCTGGGATGGATAAGTGACCGCAAATGATGAGAGAGAGGGCAAAGACAGATTTTTCCTTCAATACTGGTGCTTCCTGATGCATGTTTGAGGACATGCTAGCATATGGCAAACAGAGCCTGCACTGCTCCACTAAAGTTGGTGCATTAAGCAATGGGAAAAAATGTCTGCTCAGGCCAACAGCAAGCTTAATACTTGAACATCAGTTTCTTCAGTAATCCAAGATCAGCAGCTCAACCAACCTGTACAAGATTGGGGCTGAGGAACAACTGAACCACAAGGAGAAATCCACGAAAGTTCTGCCTGCCAGCTAGGACCTTAAACCTTCCCTGGGAAGCTTTCTGGTGCTAAAAATTATTCTGTGGCACATTCCCAGAGATGCCATCGTCTTGGTGAATAGCTTCTGTCCAGGAACATTTGGGTTACACAAACTCATCAGACTCCCAAGTCCCTGCATTTTTCAGACTCTGTATCCTGCCCACCAAGGAGCTCACCTTTGCACCCGAGAGGTGTCAGGAAGTCCTATGCAATGCTTTACTATGCTGCCACATAGAATTTTTTTTTCTATTCTCATGAGACAGCAGCAGTTCTTTCAGCATAAGAGTGTAAAAAGCAACAGTCATTAACGGCTGCAAGTGTTCATACTAGCCAGGGAACTGCTAATTAACTTTAACTGTCAGCAGCAGCTCAGCTTGGGGGGGAACTGAAATTTACATTAAGAGTTAGTCATCGTAGCTGGTTTTTGCCCTCCGCTACCCTGGAGGAACAAAGGTCTTCCAGCAATTATGCCTGGCCTGAGATGGTTTTTAATTTAAATGTGTGGATGTGAGGAAAATTGTATGAAGACACATGAGCCAAAAGAGGACAACACTTTCAAAAGCTGGAAAAACACTGTTCCGGAGAATTTAGGCCTTTAAGTGTGGGATTGTAAATTCCATCATCAAAGTGATGCTGATGTAACAGTGCTAAGGTTATTATGACCAATTCCGTTTATGAATCTGGATTTATGTACCTAAAATTTGTCAGAAAATAAAACAGGACATTCCTCAGTAAAAGGGAGAGAAGTCTGAGAAGGGAGAGAAGTCAACTTACTCAATGCAAAGGACCCTCTAGTCCTCCCAGAAAGGTAATCTGGTGTTAATGACCAAAATGCTTCACCATCCAATGAGGAAAACCATAAGTGGGTCATAATTAAGTAAAAATAGTAATTTGCTACTCAATAGTCATTTGCAGATCAATTCAGAGGTTACCATTTTTCATTTTAAACTACAATTATCAATTTATAATGGAAAGACAAATATGTCTAAGTTACCATGTGGGAGTATCTCTTTCACAGAGGACACATTTTTATAATTATATTATTATGTAATAATAAAACCTGACTATAGTAA
This sequence comes from Pelecanus crispus, assembly GCF_030463565.1. NCBI lineage: Eukaryota > Metazoa > Chordata > Aves > Pelecaniformes > Pelecanidae > Pelecanus > Pelecanus crispus. The sequence goes on along the minus strand of NC_134644.1, from coordinate 161,228,871 downwards.
AAGATTCACATAATAGGATATATACACACAGTACTTTACAAATGGTAATTTAAACTCCATAATTTTCCTTGTTCTTCTTAATGTTCATTGCATTCTACACAGGGTCAAGTTTTGAATAAAATTACGAATAAGGGAAGAAAGTTGTGCTGAGGGCTATTTTTGGCTAATATTTGAAAAGAAACATCAGGATATGTTCATCACGTTTTCCCAAGTAGAGTTTTAGTGGGTCATAATAATGAGGTTTATTACTGCAGGTTTCATTTGTGCACAGGGGGTCTCAGATGCCCCAACCACAGATCCTAACTGGGCTATGTGCACAAATCAAGCTTCAGAAAGCTCCAAGTATAAAAATGTGAATTTCCTCTGACCTTTATATTTCTTTCCCCTACAACCTGCTCAGCCTTCCCATCCCTCTCTTGGCCCAGACTCACTTCAACTCTTGCCTGCCTTTGCTTTCAAATTTGAAAGGTGCAGGTATTATTTTCAGCTACTGTTTGCATTGAATATCACTATCCTTTTCCCCACCCCTTGACTATAAAAGAGTTTATACTTTCTGGGTTTGACCTCTACATATCCTCTGGGGAAAGTTTCTGTCCCAACAGGAGTGCTGGAACAGAAATAACCTAACACTGCTAACATTGGTGTTCAGCTATATAGCTCAGTGATGGCTATTTCTATCAGCATGAAATCACATTGGAAAATCCCCTTAACAGTAATAAAGACTTCCTGTAGATTCAGTAGCCCATGATATAATAACTAAAATAAAAGTTATGAAATCTGTTACTCATACTGAAGCGTGTCCAGAGAAGGGCAACAAGGCTGCTGAAGGGTCTGGAGCACAGGCCTTATGAGGAGCAGCTGAGGGAACTGGGATTGTTTAGCCTAGAGAAGAGGAGGCTGAGGGGAGACCTTATCGCTCTCTACAACTACCTGAAAGGAGGTTGTAGTGAGGTGGGTGTTGGTCTCCCAAGTAGTTAGCGATAGGACAAAAGGAAATGGGCTCAAGCTGCGCCAGGGGAGGTTTAGGTTGGAAATTAGGAAAAATTTCTTTATGGAAAGGGTGGTCAAGAGTTGGAACAGGCTGCCCAGAGTGGTGGTGGAGTCACCATCCCTGGCAGTGTTCAAAAAATGGGTAGATGTGGCACTTGGGGACATGGTTTAGTCTAGTCTACCCTTGATTGGTTTAGAGTAGACTTGGTAGTGTAGGTTAATGGTTGGACTAGATAATCTTAAAAGTCTTTTCCAACCTAAATGATTCTATGATTCTATGATTCTATACTTAAAGCTAAACTAGAAACCAGAAAACATACTAAATTAACATCTCCTCTCTCTCAGATTCCAGGGGGATGCGGGGATGGTGGTCGTGGTGGTAGAATTTATTGAGTATTTGTTAAATTTGTTGTTAGACATTTTTCCTGTATTTGGAGTCTAACTGCAGGTTGTTTTGAATGTTACTTTTCTTCTGGAATCCTGTGCAATTAGCCAGTCTTGACATGAAGTGAAGCAGTGAACTGCACTGTGCTATGAAACATGCCAGTGATAATTGCACTCCACTTCAGTGTTCCCAAACCAAAGTTCCCCTTTCAAATGGTTTCCTGAAAAAAAAAAACCAAACCCATAACAGTGAAGTCTCATTTGAAATAAAAGGGCTGCAAACAACAGTGGTCACTTGAGTTTCTTTCTTATCCCAAACAATTTCCCAAGGCAATTTCACAAAAGAGTCAACAGACATTATAAATCATGAATGTGCAATCACAGAACCACAACTCTCTGTATCGTAGCTTTGAGACCATTAATCTCTCTGTCTGAGTCAAAACCAAGCAGTCCTGGAGGAGCACCAAGAACACAACCTTTAATCATGACCTAAGATCACTTTTCCCCCTTTTCCTTGATTTTTCTTCTTTCAATGAAAAATGCTTCAAAAACTCCACACTTAAGCAGAATTTGGGGAAAAGCTGCTCTTAGCTTTTTTTTTTGTTGTTGTTGTTCCTGCTGCTTATACTTACACTATTAAAGGTAAAACAAATTTAAAAAATCAGTTAATAAATAGAGCAATTTTAAAGCAGTCTTACAAACTTGGACATCTTTTGTCATTCAAAACATAGATACAGTTCTCTCCATCTAGCAGAACATACTTATTAGCTATTAACAAATACCTAGGCTGGCAAAAAGACAAAAGGAAGGAATTTTTGTCCTATTATTTTGCAAAACATACAAAAAATCATGTAGCATTTGCCAGTTTCCAAACAATGATATTTGCTGCTGTTTGTAAAACATTCTACTCTTACTTCTGGTTTCCTAGGGTTTTATGCTTAGCGTATGCTGCTAGGAACAGGCAGCCTTATTAACTTACCATATTGTTTCTTCACATGAAGCAGGTGATCTTGAAAGGCATCAGAAGAGTATCATGCATGGACAGCAATGATCTACCTCAGTGTAAATTCAACCTTGAACAAAATTTATTATTGAAGGAAAACAGAATCATGCAAACGGTTGTGATGTAAGAGATCAGGAAGACTCAGAGAGGCAGAGTTTATAGGTAAAGGGAAATCTGTTAGACCAACCATTATAGCTACTGAAAATGTATATTTTTGATGCACAGACCATCAGGTCTGAATGGAAGAAGCAATTTTCCAGTTAGAAAGCAATTTTTCTGAGATTAATCAAGCCTGTATCAATCAGTCTGAGGTTAGGAGAGATGGGGTACTTGGTATCTGTGGAGCAGAAGAAAGTATCAGCAAACATAGATGTAGAGGGTGGCTTTCTTTTATGAGGGAGATGGACAACCGGAGCTAGCTGCACAACAGAGAGAGTTATGATCTGACAGAGTCAGGAAAAATAATATGTAATAAAGCCTGTATCTTGCTAAGTTCATCATTTTTAGTATTTTAATACAGTTATGAAATCTAGTTTGGAGACTTATCTTTCAGTCTGTTTTATAGGATCTCCTGTGAAGATAAGGATTCAGATATCAGAGACAGGATAGGTGTTTTTAAGAAATGTTTCCCCACTTTTATGTGGGCATTTCTAGCCTGTTTTGATTGTTTGGGTGACATCATTCTGGGGCACTGTGGTTGCTCAGTTCTAGCCATGTGGTTTCCATGAGGCCAGTGGATGGCCTGGACAAAATACAACACTTTCAAAAAAGTGCAAATAGAGTACGTGCAGATCCTGGTAGTTCTCCTGTCTTGGGTATTCATTGTGATGGCTATGGAGGTTTCTTGGAAATATATACATTATTGTCTAGACCTATTCTGTGTAGACATTTAATCTATGGATGTTTGCTTCTGATGCCCAGTCTACCTGATTCCACAGCCCTACTCACTGTGATTCCCTATTACAGAGCTCATAATACTATGATACATCTTTAGGAAGCATCTGTTAGTTAAAGTAGGGTACTTTTTTTTTTTTATGTTTCATGTCAAAAAGTCAACTTTTGCCATGTACCATGATAGGATATGTCTGCATCATGGTTACAGGACTAATAAAAACCAATAAAAATAACATACAATAAATAACATAGATATATGTTCTCGCAAGTATATGTCCTCCAGTTTAGGGACTCTCTTCCTCCTTGTTATCACTGTTCTTTCCAAAGGTTAAATACTTTGCAATAGAGATCATTAGTAACAGTGCAAATGGCTGATGGTGAACTGCTGCAGTGCACTTCCCCACTTGATAATGTGTAGCTCCCCTGAGCACCTTTGATGGGTTTGGAGCCATGTTACTAAGATTAATTTGGCTCCGGTAATTTGGACACTTATTGCTGAGCTGTTGTGTTAAAAAAGCTATAGAGAAAGCAGGTAATGTGTGTGATTAAACTCATATATATAATATGGAAGGAAATGTAAAAATTTATGCACTTCCTGAAAAATACACTTTTGTCAACCAGCCAACACTCAGACGGTGGCAGAAGAAACTGTACTAGAAATAAATGTGCACACAGTGACTTGAAAGTGTTATGAGGCTTTTTCCTTCTGAACTGATTAGTCAAGGGCCAGTTCATTACACAGAATCTAGCACTAGTCATAATTATGGTTAACCATAGCAGCTAAAATATTTTCTTTTCAATACTTTGAACCAAACACATTATATTCTCTGCTCCTACCTTATTAAGATTATTTTTGTCCACAAAATTGAGCATGCAAGTAAATAATAAGCACAAGGACCAAATGGTTGCAGCATGCTGAATGATCATGGGGCAGCTCAGGAAATTATCACAGCCAAAGGAAAATCTACCTCCTGAAGAACATAAAGTGTGATGTAAAGAGGATTTGGGCACCATAACCTAGAAGCATAATCTACAAAGGCCTCACTTATATTCTAGGTAATTCAAAAGCAAGAGGCATCTAAAATTTTGCCTCCAAAACTGCATAGGCATTTAGTGTATTCAGCACAAAACCCCACATCCACAGACACCCCTTTCTGCTGTGAAGACAGATTTTGCTCGCCTATTGTAGGTAGCAGTCTCACTCAGGCACCATGACACCTCAGCAACATGTTCCTCTGGGGTTCAGGATTCACTGCTTCCCTCTCCCAAAAAAGTGTGCTAACCCCTGGGCTAAAGGCAAGCCTGGGAAAAGGCAAGTCCCATCCCCTCTCTTGAAGCTGTGCCTGTGCGAAGAAGGGACTGGATCCTTTGTCCAGGAACATGATTCTTTCCTAATTAATTGTTTAACAAAATGCAGTCCATGGAAAGATAGGAGATTTAGGTTTGAATAGGCTCTGCCTGATAAAGCCACAGACATTAAACATTATTCAACAGACTTTGGAGTCATGACAGTGGGTATTGGGGTGAATTATGGAGATTACAGTGAGTTCACTGCATCTTCTCTGTGCTCACAATGCTTGGTGCAAATACTTTGGAAAAAGTCCCAATGAGATACACTGATGCTCGTGGATCTTGTCAGAGGAGGGATTTTAGCCAGACAGCTCCATTACCTGTCACTTCATCTTTGATATATTTTCCCATCTGCCTAAGGCACTTCCAAATATATGTGATCCTGTAGACAGCCTGTAAAGATATGCCAGGCACAGAGGAAACCATGTGTCTCGGGGCCACAAGCACTCATTTGTGGAGCACTATATAGAAGAGGAAGGGGGGGTGGATGCTTTGAGGATGTTATGCCATCAAAAGTAGTGGTTGAAGGAATAGGACAGAGAGCAAACCTGTCACAGATAGGGCTAATTATGCAAAAATTATCATTGATTCAAACTGGTCTTCTTGACATGAAGGCTGGTCTGAAACAAGAGGCAGTAAAGTTCTGCATGCTGTCATCACAGTTATATAATTTCGCAAAGCATGATTAGCAAGTTCTGCCCTTATATGCTATCTACAATTTACTCTGTCTGGAAAAAACACTATCTTGGGATTTTAACATTGCCCCACCTAACAGAGTGGTTGACCTTAGAACAAATTGACAAGCAACTTAGGTTGTAGCCAAGGGAGTAATCCTTAGCCAAAGGGACATTGCATTTTCAAAGCTGGAGGTGGGAGACACAGTGCTTCAGCACTTCCTGACTGAACTGAGAACGAAGAAATGATAAAGAAGGAGGAGGGAAGAAATTCTGAATCTGAAGAGATCCCCAAACATGATGCTTAAAAGAAAACATGGGATCAAGGGTGACATCGTCTTCCAAGAAAGCAAAGATGAAGGAGTTAGTCAAGAAGTAGCTCCTCAGCTAGAAAGCAAAAAAAATCTTAAGAGCTTTTCAGCTGGATACCACAGAAAGAGACTTCTAAGCTAATCTAAGTGTTAGGGCATGTAGTGTACATTTTTTTCATTTACTTTCACTCCTCCCAAGGCATTTGCAACAATTTGTTTCTATTTGAATTTGTAAATACAATCCCTGTTTTATTTTACTGCAAATTGCTCTGGATTAAGGGTGATTTTTTGGTAATAGGGAAGTTAGGATAATGGAAATTCCTCACAGCTATTCAGGAAAAATCTCCGTAGGCAGTAGGTAAGGGTCAAAAAATATTAAACAGAAAGAGGCGAATCATATCAAACAGAAATGGCAAGTTGGGACTGATAAAATCTAAGGGTGAATTAGGATTTCTGGAATTAAATAAGCAAATTAAATTAATCTCATCCTAGCAGAACTTAGGTGAACGATGTAAGAATATTAGCAAGGTTAAATGCAATTAGAGAATTAAAATTAATTACTATAATAATAATTATAGAGATACAATCAGTAAGATGTTTGCTCACCTCTGCTCTGGTTCTTTTGCTTGTGAGTGACTCTTTTTTTTCTGCCCACCTTTCTTTTCCTACTTGTGTATTTCTGTCATTTGTGACTGAAAAGTCTTTGGGACAGAAGCCATCTTCTCAATTCTGACTGAAAACCCTGGGGAATGTTAGAGGAATGCAAAATGAATAATTCCACAGAATTTAATAAAAAAAGACTGTTCCCTCTGTAGAAACAGCATCAAAAAGGATATTTCAATTATAAAAGAGAAGGAATTATTTTATCCTGATTCCATAAGTGTCAAGACAAAAATTGCCTTTTCTTTCAATAAAGCCAGAATTTCACTTCATTTACTTGAGAAGTAACTAGCTCTGGATTCACTCTAAGGATGGCCTTTTCATAAAAGAGTACTCCTGGGAAGCCTAGAAGTAAGATCACAAATTTCCTGTGTTTGCGTTTTCTGTCTGAGACAGAAAGGCTGGAAGAGGTTGCGGCGGTCCCCGTACCGTATCCTTCCAGAAATGAGAAGGGTGTTGGAGCAAGGGGCCAGATTTACTGACCCATTCAGTATTGGAGTCTTGCATCTGCCATGCTTGCAGGCTCCCAAATGAGAGTGAACTGGCCAGGAAGTTTTGTAAGGAAGGAAATAGAGTAGGACAATTTGGCCAACATAACGTGATCTTTCTGTGACCATGTTCTAAATTACATTTTTATGTGCATGAAAAGACATAATGGATACTGCTCCATTACATCAGCTGGGTAACTTTTTCAACCCAACATTATCCATTCAAGATAAAAAAAAAGTTGCTCAAAAATTTTGAAAAAAACACTTTATTAAAAAAAAAAAATTTTCCAAAACCTAGAGAACTGGAGAACAATAAAGACCAAAACATTCACAGTAACAAATCCTAACATTAGCTCCTCCACCAGCTCACTCTCCGATACATTGGTAGTCACCAGTGCATTAGAAGCTGGTTGCAGAATGGTGGTTCTCCAGCTTACTGAACAAGTTTCGTTTGACATGACAGGCAATTGTGGGCCATCAACACATACAAAAAAATCAGGTTACTTTCTCCTGATGACTAACTCAGTGACAAAGATTTTACCTTTGTTTTCAATACTTGGACAGTTTCCAGATCTATAAAACAAAAGGACACCATCAGCAAGTTTCCAAGTTTACCTGAAACTTCATTGTGGAAGGGGTCCCAATAGGACATAGAGTCCATTCCTCCCTGTAATAATTGCATGTTATCTATTTGGCTTTCCTGACATGTCTGCCTAAGCATACTTAAAATCCCTTAAAGATGGAAACTCCACTATCTCTTTAGGCAAGTTATCTCAGTGTTTTATTATCTTTATGTCAGAAGTCTGAATTTTCCTTTCCTTACATACTTACAAATGTTTGGATGCTCCCCCACAATCTTCTCTTTTCAGGCTTAACAATATGCTTTTTTTCCATTTTCCTCATAAATTGTGTTCTTTAGACCTTTAATGACTCTGGACTGCTCAAATTATTAAATTGAGAAGACCCAAACTGAGCACAATGATCCAAGCAAGGCCTTACCAGTGCTGAGTACAATGGAAGGATTACTTCATGTATCTACAGGCTGTTTATGCTGTTTGTATAGCCCAATATAGCGTTTGAAGGGCTTTGCAGTAGCATGAAATTTTTTAATTATAGAAGGTATGTGACCTTCTATAACCTCAGAACCTTTTCTGAAGAGCCACCAGCTAATGAGCTGTTTCCATCAGCTTTTTATGCAATTGATCATTTCAACTTAAATATACTTTATGGGAATTGTCCCTCATTTTTTTTTGATTTTTGGTTTTCTTGGACCATTGTAACATCATGTCCCCTGCAGATTTATTAAGATTAATCTCTATTATGTCATCTATGTCATTAATGAAAATATCAAACAGAAATAGGCAGAGGACGGACTCCTGCAAGTACTATTTAATAACAGCCTTACATCCTAATGAAGAATAATTTGTAGTTTTTTTCTATGGTGCAATTTTATAACCAGTTTGGCATCCATCCTATAGCTGTTTCACAAAGAACACATTTTTACCTAGCTTTTGAAAAAGTCAAAACTTTACTAAAGTCAAGATATATGGGATTACCAGCTTCTCCTTATTACCAGGCCTGTTTGTTGAGTAAAGAAAAGTGAAATACTGTGCTTCAAAAGTTTAGTTCCCAACGAATCTGTTTTGTCTTCAAAATTTCTTCCTTCAGATTTCTAAGTTTTTGCAAATGGTTGGATCATTTTTTCCCAGCGTTTTTCTAGAAATTGAACTTCAGTTGACTGGTCCACAATTCCATGGTCTTCCTTCTTTTCTGTTTTGAAGATAAGTTCCATATTTGGCTATGTGGTTTGGGTTTGGGGTTTTTGCTGGGTTTTCTTAACTGTTCTGATGCCATTTCCAACCATCTCCAGGTCTAGTATTTTCTCTCTTCCTACTTCTTTGCTACAGGCTCCAACATTTGTTATTGTTTGCTCTTCTCCCAGATGTCTGCTTGCAGCTGACCTTTCAGTGGTGACTGAGACCATAAGGTGTTAAATATCTGAGCCATCTCTATACCTCCATCTGTAGGATAGAAGAATTGCCCTTTACTTTGTCTTTCCTCTGCTCCCAGTGTGCATACAGAATGATTCCTTATGTCCCTTGCTAGTTGCATCTCAGTTTTGTGCCTTTCTGGTTTTGTCCCTCTCTCCCCTTTTATTTTTTTTATTTTTTGCTTGACCAAGTTTCTGGGTTTGTATGTTTCTGTCTTGTAATTGAGGTTAACAAAGAGCTCATGGTTTAGCCAAACTGGTTGCATAATATGCTTCCAATCCTCCCTCCACTTTGGGCTGATTTCTGTTTATATCCTTCACTTGGGGATTACTGAAAAAATTAACAGTCTCTTAGTTGCTTCTATTTAACTTTTCTTTTCTATTTAACTTTTCTTTAACTTTTCTTTTCTATTTAACTAAATGCAGCCTCTCATCCTCAGCCCTCGTTATGGCTGATCCAGTTAGCTATTATTATCTTTTCACGTATCCTTTGCCATGTATATTTGTGCCAAGGATAATTAGGGACCTTTCAGGCTCTTTCAGCCCCTTTCCCATCTCTCCTTTCATTTCTTGAGAAAACATTTCAGTCACCTCTTTTTTATCAAGCAGTTAAGTATCTAGTGCCCCTTCCACCTTTGAAAAAATGGTTTCAAGATAGAGAAATGAATGTTGCTGGTATCTGGTATTAACCTGGAACACCCTACAAACCATCAAAGGCAGGCACAAACCTCAACAACATTTTTAGATGTTTACAGGATCTAAATCTGAGACACTGTAACAGGCTTGCTAATAATTTGGTTTCTGATGTTCCAGCAGCACTAGCTAAGTGCAGTAACCCACAGCCTTCCAGGCTGCACACAGCCCAGAAACCTTTGGATGACACACGCAGTGGAAGAACCAAACCACGGCAATTAGTTGGCTGAAACAACCCAAAATCAGTATCACCCTTTTCCTCAGGGAACTTCTGAACTACTCGGTAATAGGGTGTTGTCCCACTGCATTAAAGGGTAGAGATGGAGCCTTCTTCCTGTGGCAAGTTGACTCCTGAAATGGGTGCAGAAATGGGTGCGAGATCAAGACCTAGAAAGTATGGGAAAAAAACATATCAAAAGTTTTGATATGAATATTGCCCTCAGATTATTATCCATTATTGATTTTTCTGGTAGGAAGCAATGAAGTTGCAACTAGAGGTCTGAGGGCAATCAAGACAGACTTCAGAGCCCTGGGACAACTGGTTAAGGGATCAGAAGCACAAGTAGTGTTCTCCTCTACATTTCCAGTTTCAGGGAATGATGAAGGAAGAAACAGGAAGAGCCAGTGGATCAATACCTGCTCCAAGCCTGCTGTCACCAGCAGAATTTTGGGTTTTTTGATCATGGGTAGGTCTACATGACACCTGACCTGCTGGCAACAGATGGAGTACACCTGTCTCAAAGGGGGAAAAGGATCTTTGCACAGGAGTTAGCAGGGCTCACTGAAAGAGCTTTAAACTAGATTTGAAGGGGGAAAGGGATAAAACCAGCGTCACTAGAGATAAGCCTGAGAGCAGCACACCAATGTTGGAGGGACAGTGTACTAGTGACGTCCTTTGGTCTGCCATCTCAGTGGAGGTAGGGGATGGATTTCCATGCAGCAGCAAAGACGCAAGGGTTTTTGATGTGTTAGAAACCATGGAAGCGCCTGAGAATAGTCACATAGGAATTAGGGCTTCTTCTCCCAAAAGGGTGGCAGGATCAACAACCCAGCTGAAGTGCATTTACACCATTGCATGCAGCACGGGCAACAAACAGGAGGAGCTGGAAGCCATTGTGCAGGAGGAAAACTATGACATAGCCGCCATCACGGAAACATGGTGGGACAACTCGCACAACTGGAGTGCTGCAATGGATGGCTATAAACACTTCAGAAGGGATAGGCTAGGAAGGAGAGGTGGTTGGGGTAGCCCTGTATGTCAGGGATTCTTTTGATTGTCTAGAGCTTAATGATGGTGACAATAGGGTTGAGTGTTTATGGGTAAGAATCAGGGGAAAGGCCAACAAGACATATCCTTCTGGGAGTCTGCTATAGACCACCCAACCAGGATGAAGACACAGATGAAATATTCTGTAAGTGGCTGGCAGAAGTCTCACAATCACTAGCCCTTGTTCTTGACTTCAACTTACCAGGTGTCTGCTGGAAATACAGTACAGCAGAGAGAAACAGTCTAGGAGGTTCCTGGAGTGTGTGGAAGATAACTTCCTGACACAGCTGGTGAAGGAGCCAACTACGGAAGGTGGGTGCTGGACCTGTTGTTTGTGAACAGAGAAGGACTTGTGGGTGATGTGGTGGTTGGAGGACATCTTGGGCATAGCAATCATGAAATGATAGAGTTTTCGATTCTCAGATAAGTAAGGAGGGGGGCTAGCAGAACTGCTGCCTTGGACTTCTGGAGGGCAGACTTTGGCCTGTTTAGGAGACTGGTTGACAGGGTCCCTTGGGAGGCAGGCCTGAAGGGCAAAGGAGTCCAGGAAGGCTTGGACATTCTTCAAGAAGGAAGTCTTAAAAGTGCAAGAGCAGGCCATCCTCATGTGCCAACAGACAGGCAGCAGGGAAGAAGACTGGCCTGGCTGAACAGAGAGCTTTGGCTGGAACTCAGGAAAAAAAGGACAGTTTATGGCATTTGGAAGAAGGGGCAGGCAACTCAGGAGGACTACAAGGAAGTCATTAGGTTATGCAGGTAGAAAAGTAGAAGGACCACAGCCCAGCTAGAATTTAATCTGGCTACTGCCATAAAAGACAATAAAAAATGTTTCTATGAATACATTAGCAACAATGTAAGCTAAGCAGAATCTCCATCCTTTATTGGATGTGGGGAGAAACATAGTTACAAAGGATGAGGTACTTAATGCCTTCTTTGCCTCAGTCTTTAATATCAAGACCAGTTGCTCTCCGGGTACCCCTGAGCTGGAAGACAGGGACAGGGAGGAGAATAAAGCCCCCACCATCCAAGGGGAAATAGTGACCTGCTACACCACTGCGACACACACAAGTCTATGGGGCCAGATGGGATCCACCCAAGCGTACCGAGGGAGCTGGCGGATGTTCTCACTAAGCCACTTTCCACCATTTTTCAGCCATCCTGGCTAACTGGGGAGGTCCCAGTTGACTGAAGGTTAGCAAATGTGATGCCCATCTACAAGAAGGGCTGGAAGGAGGATCTGGGGAACTACAGGCTTGTCAGTCTGACCTCGGTGCCGGGGAAGGTTATGGAGCAGATCATCTTTAATGCCATCACACGGCATGTACAGGACAGCCAGGGGATCAGAGCCAGTCAGCATGGGTTTATGAAAGGCAGGTCCTGCTTGACTAACCCGGTCTCTTTCTGTGACAAGGTGACCCACTTAGTGGATGAGGGAAAGGCTGTGGATGTTATCTACCTAGACTTCAGTAAAGCCTTTGACACCATTTCCCACAGCATTCTCCTGGAGCAACTGGCTGCTCATAGCGTGGATAGATGTACTCTTCGCTGGGTAAAAACCTGGATGGATGGCTGCGTTCAAAGAGCTGTGGTGAATGGAGTTAAATCCAATTGGTGGCCAGTCACAATTGGTGTTCCCCAGGGCTCAGTATTGGGGCCAGCTCTGTTTAATATCTTTATCAATGATCTGGACACGGGGATCGAGTGTACTCTCAGTAAGTTTGCAGATGACACCAAGTTGGATGGGAGTATTGATCTGCTTAACGGTAGGAAGGCTCAGCAGAGGAATCTCGACAGCCTGAGTTGATGGGCCGAGGCCCATCTTAAGGGCGCAGGAGCAGGCTGTGCCCATGTGTCTTAAGACCAACCGTCGGGGAAGATGACAGGCCTGGCTGAATAGGGAGCTTTTGCTGGGACTCAGGGAAAAAAGAGAGTCTTCCACCTTTGGAAGAAGGGGCGGCAACTCAGGAAGAGTACAAGGTTCTCGTTAGGCTATGCAGGGAGGAAGTTAGAAAAGCAAAAGCCCAGCTAGAACTCAATGTGGCCACTGTTGTAAAAGACAATAAAAAATGTTTTTATAAGTACATAAACAATAAAAGGAGAGCAAAGGAGAATCTCCATCCTTTGCTGGATGTCGGGGGGAACATTGTCTCTAAGGATGAGGAAAACGCTGAGGTACTTAATGCCTTCTTTGCCTCAGTCTTTAACAGCCATACCAGTTATTCTCAGGGTACTCAGCCCCCTGAGCTGGAAGACAGGGATGGGGAGCAGAATGGAGCCTTCATAGTCCAGGAGGAAGCAGTTAATGACCTGCTATGGCACCTGGACATTCACAAGTCTATGGGGCTGGATCTGGGATCCACCCAAAAGTACTGAGGGAGCTGGCAGAGGAGCTCACCAAGACACTTTCCATCATCTATCAGCAGTCCTGGTTAACAGCGGAGGTCCCTGATGACTGGAGGCTTGCCAATGTGACGCCCATCTAGAAGAAGGGTCAGAAGGAGGACTCGGGGAACTACAGGCCTGTTAGCGTGACCTCAGTGCCAGGGAAGGTTATGGAGCAGTTCATCTTGAGTGAACTCAACAGGCAAGTGCAGGTCAACCAGGGGATCGGGCCCAGACAGCATGGGTTCATGAAAGGCAGGTCCTGCTTGACCAACCCGATCTCCTTCTATGACCTGGTGACCTGCCTGGTGGATGAGGAAAAGGCTGTGGATGTCATCTACCTGGACTTCAGCAAAGCCTTTGACACAGACTCCCACAGCATTCTCCTAGGGAAGCTGGCAGCCCATGGCTTGGACGGGCGTACTCTTTGCTGGGTAAAAAACTGGCTGGGTGGCCAAGCCCAGAGAGTAGTGGTGAATGGAGTTAAGTCCAGCTGGTGGCCGGTCACGAGCGGGGTTCCCCAGGGCTCCGTTTTGGGGCCAGCCTTGTTTGATATCTTTATCAACGATCTGGATGAGGGCATTGAGTGCGTCCTCAGTAAGTTTGCAGATGACACCAAACGGGGTGGGAGTGTCGATCTGCTGGAGGGTAGGATGGCCCTGCAGAGGGACCTGGACAGGCTGCACCGATGGGCCAAGGCCAACTCTATGAGGATTAACAAGACCAAGTGCCGGGTCCTGCACTTGGGTCACAACAACCCCATGCAATGCTACAGGCTTGGAGAAGAGTGGGTGGAAAGCTGCCTGGCCGAAAAGGACCTGGGGGTGCTGGTTGACAGCTAGCTGAACATGAGCCAGCAGTGTGCCCAGGTGGCCAAGAAGGCCAACAGCATCCTGGCTTGTATCAGGAATAGTGTGGCCAGCAGGAGCAGGGAGGTGATTGTCCCCCTGTACTCAGCACTGGTGAGGGCACACCTGGAATACTGAGTCCAGTTTTCGGCCCCTCACTACAAGAAAGACATTGAGCTGCTGGAGAGTGTTCAGAGAAGGGCAACAAAGCTGGTGAAGGGTCTGGAGCACAGGCCTTATGAGGAGCGGCTGAGGGAACTGGGGTTGTTTAGCTTAGAGAAGAGGAGGCTGAGGGGAGACCTTATTGCTCTCTACAACTACCTGAAAGGAGGTTGTAGTGAGGTGGGTGTTGGTCTCTTCTCCCAAGTAGTTAGCGATAGGACAAGAGGAAATGGGCTCAAGCTGCGTCAGGGGAGGTTTAGATTGGATAATAGGAAAAATGTCTTCACGGAAAGAGTAGTCAAGCATTGGAACAGGCTGCCCAGAGAAGTGGTGGAGTCACCATCCTTGGAAGTGTTCAAAAAACGGGTAGATGTGGCACTTGGGGACATGGTTTAGTGGGCATGGTGGTGTTGGGTTGATGATTGGAATGATGATCTTAGAGGTCCTTTCCAATCTTAATGATTCCTAGTTTTTACTTTCATTATAAATGATCCAGCCACCAACCCAGGAGGTATGGGGTTGCTACTGTACCCTTAATTGATTTAGTGGTGGACTTGGTAATGTTAGGTTAATGGTTGGACTGGATGATCTTAAAGGTCTTTTCCAACCTAAATGATTCTATGATTCTATGATCTAGCCCTCTAAATCCCTACCTATGTGTAGCTAAAACTGTTTGAATTTCCATAAAGAACTACTGTTGTAGAACCCCCAACACATGCATGTTTTACAGAGCTTGCAGGCAGATAGCACATACTCTCATATCAGTAAAAATATTGTAGGTATGATATCTCTGCTTTTAAGATGACACACATTTTTAGACTCCATGTACTTTTTTTTAAGTCTTCCTTGCAGTGCATTATTACCAGCAATGTTGTAGAACTGCCTTTCCTGGATAATAATGCCTTTTCTTGTCAAGCATTGGTAAAGTGCCTCTTACTTTATTTAACTGTTACTTACAAGGCAAGCTGTGAAACCATAGAATATGAGTTAGGTTTTCACTGACATCTTCTGCATTCCTAAGTGTCTTAGCCAAGGCACAGCCTGCTCATACTTGTTCATTAATACTCTTTATACTGAACATTTAAAACACTGTTAGAGTGTACCTTGCTTATGATCAGCACAGAAAACAATTAAATATGAAATTTTACATACTTCCTCCTATTTGCATGAGTTAAGCTATTCTGCTATAATATTTCCCCATATTGGCTTTTAATAACAGTAGTTAAAAAGGTGAATTTTCTCTTTCCTCTTCCCCAGCAGCTAATAAAAACACACTTCCCAGCTAGAGAGAGTGCAGCATTTGCACAGTTAAACTGCAGCTGTTTCTCATATGGGTGAGCTCCAGAGATGTTATGAGGGATTCGAACCCTGGGAGGAGTCAGGCACAGAAGGAGAAAGCTCTGTCTCAAGTTATTTCCTGCCTTTGTAGTTATTAGAAAATTCCATAAAAATTATAAGAAACTTTTCATTAAAGTTTCTTTATGTTGGTTTTTATCTGCTCTCTCATGGTTTTTTTTTTAATTCAAGAATTTTAAATACATCCTATTTTTTGTGACTTTTAAAAAGAGAACAGAAAATGACGCACAAGTATGTTAACACATAATTTTGTTCACCATATAAATAATATGTACTTCATAAAATAAGAGACTTTTCAAACAATCTGCAGTCATTGGCAGCTGTCTGCAACAGAACAAGTACTAGGAAAAAACAAATTAGGCAACTTCTCCCTATTTCCATTGACTGTTTTTCTAAGTGCCATTTCCTAAGAGAAAAAGGCTGATACTAACATACTCCCTATCTGTCACTCCTCAATTTTGAACCCATGGCCAATTTCAAATAAATTTAATAGAAAGGGAGAGGCTTCAAAGGTAACTAAGTTCCTCCAGGTTTAACTGAAGACTACAGTAAAAGAAACTATGAAATATATATCAAATATGTAATAAACTTTACCACTACTAGGTTCCACTTTTCTTTCAGTTGAACACAGGGAGGAAAGCTGCAAATATGTGCTCAAAGGAGTAAAAAATAGCCAGAAGTAGAAGTGTGAAGCACAGCCCTTGTTCCCTGGGTTACAAGGAGGAAGGAAAAGGCATCCAGGCAGAGAGATGGGGTGAGAGTCATCACTTTTGGCTTATACCTCATTTGCCAGCATGGGAAGGACGCATCCCCACGTGACATGTCTGGCTTTCATCCTATAGCTGTGAAACATTGGTTGAACTCTAACTTAAAGCAATCAAGAACAGGACAGAGAGATCACCCCTTTGAGAGAGCATCACTTATAATGGCTGGCTTTGTGAAGTCAAGTTTTACTGTAAAATAAGTGTCGTTGTAGAAACTAATGATGGAAAAAGTGTTTTTTTCCACCTCCTTCCTCTCCCATCCCAGCTAGTAGAGATCTTCCATGAATGCTTTGCCTGTGTGCTTGTAAGAGGACCAAAGAAATGAGCTCTCAGCATTTCTCTTAAGTGTGCAAATGGCCAGTAACACCACCCATCCCCACCATCACAAATTTTACACTCTGTTTTCAGCCTTATTTCCTTATCTGTCTTCCATTTAAGTATGCCAAATGTGTCATTTCCTGTAACTTCAATATAATCCAAGGAATTAATTTGGGAGAAATAAGGGGAAATAAGTGTTAATGATGTGAGAATGAGCTCTTTTTTTTTTTTTCTTTCATTTTTTTCCTTTTTTTTTTTTTTTTAATATGCAGCATATATTATACATGGGAAGTCTCATAGGTGCCTGTCTGCCCCTTGGAGGTCACTGATATTCAAGACATCTCAGCATAGCCCTGTTGAGGTCTATATTCTCTCAGTGCTTACTAACGTATTGGAAATGCCTAAGGTTATGTTTCTGTTTGACACCTACAGCTTCCTTGGTATTTATCTTGCGTGTAATCCCCAGTAACAACAGCAGAGGAAGAATTCTTTCACCAGCCTCAGAGTGGAGCCAAATCAGTGCATTCAAGCTGCCTCTAACCCTCGTTGCTCAGCAGTTAATGCCTTCATCCAGAATATGGGAGTCAGGAATGTAAAAGCTGTTCCCTGGGGGAAAAAAAATAGAAAATTGATGTGCCATGATGTGAATGGCTGTAGAAGCTTGATGTAGGACTTTCCTCTGCACAGGCTATTTCACTTAGACATTCATCTGCTGAGGACTAAGTGTGCACCTGGGAGTGAGTATGATCGTGTAGTGTTGCATTTGGCCCATTCACCAGGTGCTGTGGAAATCATAGAATCATGGAATCATAGAATGCTTTGGGTTGGAAGGGACATTTAGAGGTCATCTAGCCCAACCCCCCTGCAGTTAGCAGGGACAGCTTTAACCAGATCAGGTTGCTCAGAGCCCCGTCCAACCTGACCTTGAATGTTGCCAGGGATGGGGCCTCTACCACCTCTCTGGGTAACCTGTTCCAGTGCTTCACCACCCTCACTGTAAAAAATGTATTCCTTATATCCAGTCTAAATCTATCCTCCTTTAGTTTAAAACCATTACTCCTTGTCCTGTCACAGCAGGCCTTGCTAAAAAGATTCTCCCCATCTTTCCTATAGGCCCCCTTTAAGTACTGAAAGGCTGCAATAAGGTCTCCCCACAGCCTTCTCTTCTCCAGGCTGAACAACCCATCACCCGCTTGGTATAATATTGTAAGGTTGGTGCATAAACAGGACTTCTGTCCCCTTCCTGGTGACTATTCAGGAAAAAATTAAGCTGAATTTGTTAGGAGAGATACATAATCACAATACCTCACTTCCTGGTTCCCAAAATACCTAAGCATCTCATACAAAGTTGGAACAACTTTACAGGAATTATTTGAGTGTCTGTATCCTCATATTTATGGACTATTTCAAGATTGGAGAAAGAGTTTCCTGAAATGAAAAGGTTGGACAGAAGAAGTGGGGAGGGAACATTTCTACATCTAATGACTATTTAGGAAACATGACCCTCTTCCCAGTTGTCTACATGCTTACAGAAATGGCAATGACTTCAATAAGCCAAGTAGTCCACTTGCAGCTATGAAGGGAGATCAAAGTTTTGACCCTTGGAAGAAAGGATTTAGGCACCTAATTTGAGATGATGGTTTATGGCAGGACTTAGCTGCTCTTATCCTATTCCTTGTGAGAGGCCTGAGCACTGGACTGAGAAGACAGTGGAGAGCAAGCAAGGATGAATTCTTGCCACCAGCTGAATATGTTCCATGTCAGCAATTCCAACAATATCCTTCCAAAATCAATTAGATTTCTGTACTCTCATTTTTGGTCTCAGAAATTTCCCCATGCATATGTAGAAACTGAAACTGACTTTACTGTGTATTACCCACCTTAAATGTAATGGGGTACCTAAAATTAAACATTATTGAACTGCAATGCCTAAATCCTCTTCTGAGTCTAGTCCTATCTCTTTAATACTTCTGCTACCAAGTAGTAAAGAAATTTAGCACAAAACCACACCTCTCGTAAGGCAGACTGGTTCTAACTAGATTTTTCTGCCTTATGCCAGCATGAAAGGCCCACAGGGAGAAGTTTTCTGTCAGCTATTTCAGAGGTCTGAACAAAAAAAAAAAGCAACACATAATAGCATAAAGGGAAAAAAAAAAAAAAAGAAATATCAAGCCAAAATAACTATGTAATTTAGATACTGCTTAAGACAGGGAGTGACAAAGTGGAAGAAAACTGATATTCTGACGGAATGGAATAATACATGATGGAAGCAAAGGGCAGAGGGAGGGTTTCTTTGGAAGGACAAAAGGTTTCAGGATGCAAAGTTGCAGGGCGCCAGAGTGCTGGGCAATCACCATCATTCCTACCAACAGAGCATCTTCGGAAGAGAAAAATAAAATGGGAGCAATAAGAGAAAGGAAGATTGAAAATGTTCCAGGATCACTGAAATTGCAAGCCATTTTCATGACGTTTTCTGCTGCCACACTCTCCCAGAGAGAGTTTGCACCTCAGGGACTCCTCTGCGCTTATGCCAGCATATTGCTGGACAGACCCTTCAACACAGTAGATTTGCTTCCCAGCCAGCAACGCAGCTGTTTGCTGGTTAACAGCTGTCTGTGCAACAATATGGTTATTATTAATAAATCACAAATTCAGTAGGTGACTTCCACACAGAGTACAATAGTCTATGGAAACGCTGAATAGTCCCAGATCCAGGACAGACAAAAGTTTGGAGACACACTGAATGCACATTGACAGCAAGCTATTGCCAGTCATTTTCTGAGTGCATCTTTTTATCCAAAGACATACTCTGGTTTTGCCCAGACCAAGTTTCTCCAGCTTGCTTAGTACTATATAATACAGGACAGCTTTATTAAAAAAGCAAGATATTCAATATTCACTGCTTAGTTTTTTCCTTAAAACCTGCTATCAAATCAATCTTAATTAATTTGTCATGGTTTGACAAATCCATATTGAAAGTTAAGTATCCCTTCCCTTCTGCTTTCACAGAAGCACCACGTTTACTTATTTCAATCAGCTTGGATCAGACATGTACATGGTAATCAGAAAGATTTGCTCTACCGACCTGTGCAGAAAACACTCTGGTTTAGGTTCTGGTGGGGCTGTTTTGTGATGAGTGCCTGCCACCCACCTTCATCTTGACAATGGCTCAACTGTTTGATGCAAGGGAGGCTGTTGGGAACAAGAATCACCTTTGCACTTCAGACAAATTTTTAAACTAGCTGATGAATAAAAGCAATGACAAATTTCCCAGAAAATTAGAACCCAGAGAACTACAGTGCAGAAGTGCCAGAAGATTTGAATTGGGTAAAACTCAGGTTCACTTCTAACAACAACAACAAAAACTTCCCAACCCCCACTGATTTTCTCAATCTTTCTTCTTCTCTGGAGAAGCTGATCTGTGCCAGATGAAAAGAAGAAATGGTTTTACAAGGTTGCTGCTATTGAAGGGGCTCTGCCAGGGACATATTAGGCATTGTCACTCTCAGGTAATGGCTACACAGAACTCTTGGGAGTTATTCAGCCCTCCAGACAGGCACAAACCCAAATAAGTAGCTGGAGACCTCAGTCAGGTTATGCCCCTTGTTAATCCTGTGCAGGCATCTCTAATGAAAAAATACATATATGTCTTACAGGAATTAGAAGTTCCCAGTGAAAAATAAAACTAGTATTGCTTGCATTGAGCCAGGTGGAGGAAGAAATATAAAAGCATCCAGTTGGCTGATTTCTGAAATGCTTTGGGGCCATTCAGTCAATTTTCAATTTTAAAAGTGTTTAAATGCAACTGGACGCTTTCCTCAAGTATCTGCTCCCTGTGTCCCCTTATAGCATTCTCCATATGTGAATACACCTGTAGGTCAAAAATGAATGTGAGTGTTTTAGAGGACATTTCAAAGTTTAAAGGTCAGTCTACATACTAGCAAACACATCCATTTCTTCCATTAGGTGTTACTGCCTTTGGGATTCCTGCCTTTGAAAGCTGCTTTTTTGGCCAGTAGGGATAAAAATCCTGTGTGATCAGCCCTGCACATACAATGTAGGGCATGGGTCTGTAAATTACCTTAGAATTTTGGTCCTGGGACAAGCAGGGGCTATAGAAAATGTGACATTTATCTGCTTTAGCCTCTGGACAGAGAGGAAGAATCAAGAAGGTTTTGCCATTTTGCACTTCCTTGCAGCTGCAGTGTGGAGCAGCCCACTCTTCCCAAAGCAGCGTGAGCTTCTGCTGCATCCTCTGGGAGAAAAAGTGTTATACTTAGGAAAACACAGTCCAAATCAGGGAAGGTAGAGACACCACAACTTCTGCTCTAACTCAATTCATGATGAGTTACTACTTGGGGTTACAAACCAGATTTTTTGGCAGGAGCTTTGTAAAGGAACAGGTGGGAGGATGTACAAGGCTAAACGTGATCATTAGAAACCTCTGTTCTAAAAGAAAAGAAAAAAAGAGAGAAAAAAAGGAAGAAGAAAATTAACAGGAAATAGAAAAATTCCTCTTCTTGAGGTAGTTTAATTTACTCCTTCTAAAAAAAGAGGGTGAAAAAAAAAAGAAAAAGAAAGAGCCTAGAGCAAATAAGCTACCATAGACTTGAAGTGACAGCAAATAACTTCCATACGGATATAATATCACATAATCGCTGGCGCAACAATTAATGGTTCTTTATGCAATACTTCAAAACATTTTTTTAATTAAAAACATTTCTTTGTGAAGTTATTCTGCTTTTCCCTTTCAAATCACTTGGCTTCTCTGCCACCTTTAGTGAGAGCCATAAATCCAATTTATTTTCATCTGGCAACAAAGAGGAGCTGCAAAAAAACCCTTTCTTCTGTGAAGAGATGGAAGGTTGCTCCTGGATAAGTGTTAATACAGAGAAGTGATCCCAATGCTTAAAAACACAAAATACAGTGACGATTACCACTGATTTCAATGGGGTTCAGCCCAGGATCCTAATGCTGTTGAACTCCACAATCCTGGGGCTCGGTGCTCCTACCCAAATCCCAGCGAAGGTTTCATTCATATGCGCTGCAGGTGTGACCTCCCCAAAATTTTCTTCCACTGCTCTCTCCTGTCTGTAACATGTTCCTGCCTCCTCAGAGCACACAAGCCTGCCTTCAGGAACCATAGCAGTTTGGCTTGTAATCAGATATTCACCAGCACCAGGTATGAAGCCTTCCAAGACCTAAACTCCCACTGATGTTGGGAGAGCTGCGTGCTAGGAAACATATGGTTAGGGGGATCCAGGAGGATGTGTGCTATCCCATGCCATCTGGACTATGCTTTGCCCTACCCAAGAATGCCATTATATTCACAGCAGGAATAGGCATGAAGTGGAACTGCTCTCAGCTGGTCAGGACAGTGTCCTGAAAGGAGTTAGGGGACTTAAGCTTCAGAGGACACAGTGTACAAGGCATGGTCGCCACTGTGCAGTCCTCCTATTTGAATAGGGAGGAATCCACAGTTTAGGGCTCAAAAAAAGCCAGTTGCAGAAGGGAGAGCAACACCAGCACATCCCAGGTGATCCAAACATTGCAGCGCTGGCGCAGGTTGCAGATGGAGCTGCAGATGGCTGCTCACCCAGGTATCTGTGGTCTCATGTGAAGGGAAAAAATATTCCCACTTTAGAAGATCTCCTGCCCCTTTCCAAGATTTATAGAAAGACAAGGGTTATACTCCCCATTGTAAAAAGACTTCAATACATATGAAATTGTCTTAGCTCATTCTTACATTATTTTTCTTTGATTATGCTATGGAGTCATTTCAGTGGTAAAGAGAGTGAGCAGGGTGAGCTGCCAGAACACCACAGGCACCAGCAAACTGTCCATGGCTGTGTCAGGGACCATATGAGAACATCTGGAACAGCCTGCCAGCTGCTCTGCATTGTGCTTGGACACCAATACCACTAGAAAAGCAAGCAGTAGTCTCCTTCGCTGACCCTAGAGAGGTGCTAAAGATGGGAAAGAATATGGCTTTTAATTTTCAGCATAGCTTAATGGCATGTAAGGTATGAACAAGTACAAAGTCAAGGTGATACTGGATTGAAATACAATGCTAAGACATGTCAGCTTTTTTCCTGGTGTATGGTTAACAGGACAGGACAGCTTTCATTTAAATTATGTTTTAATACCTTTAGATTTGATCACATTCTGTCCCAAAGACATATTTTTCTCTAAGATGAAAAAATACTACTTTTTCCAACTGTGGTAAGAGGATTTCTGGTACTATCCCATAGACTCTAGTGTCTTTGAAAGTATTGAAAGGACAAAGATATATTAAAAAAAAGAGTGGAAAGATGCCACATTGCATGTTCACAAGGTTAGGTCAATTAAAGCAAGAGTTTTTAATCATGCCAGGTGTTGTCAGACCTGTGTATTCAGGGCTTTGGGAAAGAGAAGTAGGGAGTTAAGCACAATACATATAAATGCAATCCTTTACATGGATATACTCCAGTTTTAGATATTTTTGGAAGAAGAAAGAATAGAATTGTGATTAAAGAGTGTCTGCAAAAGAGTCACATTGAAACTCAGCAGCTTCCTTACAGATTTTGGATCTCATATACAAACATGTGTCAAGTGAAATGCTTGGCTGAGGTGTTGGTTGGACAGGATCTGAAGAATCACACACTGTGATGTATGAACAAAGAAAAGGATTACAGACTCACAACGCTAATTGCCAAGGCCTCCGGTTACCATTCTCCATGTTTTGATGTATACCATAGATTTATAATGGCCAAGGGCCTGATTCTCATTTACATCACCCAACAGTATAAAGTGAAATGACAGCAGAATAAAGGGACATGAATACAAGTGAGAATCTGGCCAAATACCTATATCTTTTGAAGTTTTGGCTGGCACCCAGAAATAATCTGGAGATTGAATCTTCCTGGTTATTATCCAGTTGCTGTAACCCAGATGTTCTCAAATGAGGGCACAAGCCTCTACCTGGGAGAAGGAGAGTCCCCAAAGGCATGGCAAGCCTGGCAGGAATTCATTGATTAAGCTGGTGTTCCACTGGTGAGCCAGAGAGGTGGGGCTCAGGACTGGGTGTGGGGTGATCAGAACCACCACAGTGCTGTAATGCTTCAACTGGTCTTCATCTCCCTTAGAAGAAATAAGTGGTGATCTAAAAAACTGATCTAATGTCCATGTTTTTCCTCAGGACGGTTGGTCTTCAGAAAGCACTGGAATCAAGCTGTATCACATAACAAATTTATCAGAAATTACTATTATAAAAGCCAGTCTATAAGGTACGATGAAGCTTTACCAACATTTGTGAAATGCTTCCAAACCAAATTGCTGCATACTATCCTATGCAACAGCCTTTACAATAATTGCTTGCTCAAAAGCTGATTTTTTCCCCATCTCTCCTAATAGATACAAAAATTATACAAAAATTGAATCTTCCAATCGCAAACATTAGCTGTACATACATAGCATTGCCTACTTTTCTCAGGAAAGCAGAATGTTTTCTTCAAGGTAAAATTTTTATGAACTAGAACCAACTCTGAGCTCATAGCTCTAATTGATAAGGCTCACATTACCCTTCTGCATGACCAGACAAATACAGAAGATTTATATGCTCTGTCTGGCTTGTATTTCAGCTCTGAAGAAGGGGTCTGCATATACAAAAACTTATCTATTTTTCCTGCCATATCCAATGCTGTGATGAAAGATACTAGCTCTCTGTACAAATCTTCATTTGAATCCTTAGGTCACCACAGCAAAGCAAGACACTTATTAGCGTTCTTGAATAATCTCTCTTTTTCCAGGAAGGAGTGCTTTAAGCCTTTCAGAGAAAGCTGTGTGACTTCTGCTAGGCTATTGTAAGCACTTCAACTCAGCTTTTTCCTGTTATGCAATGTTTGAGGATCACTTTCTGCTGCCTTCATCACAGTCAGAGAAGCTACAAGATGGCACAGTTCTCTTTCCACCGGTAATGGGACAGAGACAGAAAGTGACCTTTCAAGAGGTGAGCCATGTCTGGATGTCCTGACTTGTCTGGGTCAGAGTCCCAGCCCCAGCTGGTACACTGTACACATGACCAATAGCACCAAGCATCACCCTGTGTGTGTATGTACGTGAAAACTCACTGCAAATTAATTTCTCAGTTAGCAACGAGTAAGAAAAGCAGTGGTCATAACTATTTTTCAGGGAAAGCAGTCTGGCTGATAAAGCATTCATTTGCTCTCCTTATGTCCATTCCTGTGAATGTTTACTCCTGTCATTGTTTGCCATGGTGACACAGGCTACAATGTGAAGCATTTCACCTTAAGGACCGTGTTTCCAATTTGTCTGTTTGCTTATTTCCCAATTTTGTGCCCAAATAGTCTTACCAATGACAAATTAATCTCAGCAGTCCTTGTAGGGGAGCAAGTAGGGTGTATGGACTAAACAGCCTTAGTCCAATAAAAAGAAATGTCAGGATCTTGATGCAATGCTAGTGATCACAGAATCCTTTAATCCCATGTCGAAGGAGAGCATATGGTGACCACAATACTTAACTTTTCTTTAATGAAAGGAAAAAATTAATATATGTGTTCATGGGTGACCGTAAGAGATTGATGGGAATTCCCCATACTAGCTGTAGTGACTCACAATATTCAGAAAAACTAACCCACAGCTTTTGAGCAGCAAAGCACAGACCTTATCCCTTAAAGAGGTGGGTTTGTGAGTTACTTTTCATGGACTACATTGAATAACCACTGTCTTGAAGGAAATATTGCCCTATTTTTATGAAGCTAGCCTGACACTCAGTAGACCTAACATAATGGAAGACCTGGGAAAAACTCCTCTTATAGTCCAGCAAGAGTATGTATCTTGGGTGGGATTTTGTGATTACTATCAGAGCATGACATGTAATGTCAAATGCTACCCCATACCCTACAACAGTATGGCTACAATTTCTCCAAGTGTGCTGCAGCACAGTTGTACTGCATGGTACGCTAAAGGCCATGTAACACCAGCTCTGAAGGAGAAAAAAACACACTGTCCTCTTGCTGCATTTGTACTAGCAAAAATCTATAAAGAGAAAGCAGATGGCAATTGTATCGACAGTTCAACAATTTCTTCCACAATGCTAACTAAGCAAAGATGAATAAGATAAATATGCATAGATGACATTTTCAAAAACTACTTCTTAATTTACATAAGAAATTTCTCCTTCAGATGGGAAAAGATGAAATATATGAAATATGGAATATATGAAGCAAGATTTCTTTTTTGATAATCCTGAGGGTCTGAATGAAAGCCCTTTTTAGTCAGTGGCAATCTCCTCACTGACTGCTGTGTTTAACAGATTTTAATTTGGGGGTTGTTCTAGCATGGACTTCTGGGTTGACCAACTGTATCTTTTTATAGATTATTAATTGATTGTGAATATCATTGGGGTGCTAAACAAGTGAGTGTATATTCATAGTTTATTTATTACGAGTCAAGGGACCATTTGCCAAATTCAAACATTCATAAATAACAGAGAAATCCAAATCTTGGGGTTTGGCCATGGCCCAGCTCTTGTTTACAGGGGGCTATCACATACAGAGAGCTGGACTCTGCTGTCATGTTCAGAGTGGTAAAAGAGCAGGACTTCTCTCTTTTGCTTTAGGATAAGATCCATATTCCCAGCAAGAGTTAGATGGGTACATATGGCAAGTTTAGCAATCATTGAAGAAGACCCAGAAGAACAGAACTTCTGTGTTTCTGGCAACAATTTATGTCTAAGTTACCTTATAAGACAGCAAAATAAGCTTAAAAGGTGGCAGAACCCATATTTTGATTTTTAGTCCTCCCACTTCCATGTAGTTTCACAGACAGTTGTCTCACACTAACTACTGCAGTTCCAGGCACTCCTGTGACTGTGTAGTGTGGTTGTATATTAACTCTGCATGCAAATAATTTGACAAGGGTTATATCTTGATCTTAACTCAGATTAAGGTTGCCAGAAAGTCCCATCCTCTCTAGCTACTGGAATGCCCCCCAGCCTTTGCATTATCTAGAAAGCTGGACATACCCTTGCATGCTGGAAGGAAGCAAAGAAATGAATAAAAAGTTGCATAAAATAGCTTTACGTTGACTCAATATTTATCTCATCCTTTTTTTGAAGTGGTTTAGTAATGAAGAAAAGCAGGCCGAAAACTCTGCATCATAATTAACATAGGATCGTAGAGGATGGAAATCTTCTAGGAGTCATCTGCTCCAAGGGAGAAATAATTATATTTATAGTAGTTATATTGTCATCTCACCAATTATTAAAACCTCTAATGATGATGACTCAACATCCTTCCTAGACAAGCCTCTACTGTTAGACTTTTCTTACCAGTAGAAAATGTCTCACAAGATATAACCAGAATCTTGTGTACTGTATTTTAAGCCCTTTATATCTTGTTGTGTCCTGCACAGTCATGAAGAATAGATTAGTTCCTTTCTCTCGGAAACAAGTTTCTAAGACTTGTCCTTCCTTGTCCCTCCTACGCGCAAGCTTCTCTTCTTTAGCTTCATAACCTTGGTTCTGTTTATCCTTCCTCATGGGTTATGCTGTCTGGTCCTTTGATCACTGTTGGTGTTTTTCTTCCAGCTGGCCTGCATCATTCTGGAAATATGGTGCCACAACTGTGGACAACAATATCTCATGATCACAAAGTGAAACAGAAAGATCGGTTCATCATTTTACTTCTAACTCCATATTTCAGCCACTTTTTTCTGCAACAGCATGAAATGCTCAGCTTGTGATACACATTACAAAATGCAGATCCTTCCCCAAATTATTTCTTAGTCATTGTTTCCTGTCCTCTACTTGTACAGATGAATGGTCCTGCCAAAAAGATATACCTCATTATTGTTCCTTTGAATTTTGCCCTATCATTTCCCTGACTGTCTCTGCAGCTTGTCAAGATCAGTTTGAATTTGAGCCCAGCCCGCCAGTGTACCTGTAGACTTCATATCATCTGCAAATTAATAAGCACACTGAATATTCAGTCACAGAGGTAGGAATGAAAAATATTGAACAGAATCTGACCTA
Source organism: Pelecanus crispus (assembly GCF_030463565.1). Taxonomy (NCBI): domain Eukaryota; kingdom Metazoa; phylum Chordata; class Aves; order Pelecaniformes; family Pelecanidae; genus Pelecanus; species Pelecanus crispus. The sequence continues at coordinate 161,201,305 of NC_134644.1, read as the reverse complement.
GGGGAAAAACCTGCTGAATATTCAATATCAGTTTCTTTTTTTTTAACAGTGAACCATTGATAACAGCTCTGTGAGGGCATTTTTCAAACTGTTCTGTGTCTCATGCATGTGTCTCATAAAAATCATATCCTCTTAGTTACTAATGAGAGTGGCATTTGAAACAGTTTCTTACTGCTTTTATGACACTGCTTTTCCCCTGTTCACAAAGTCTGTTTCATATCACATAAAAATGTGACTGCTTTGACATGAAACATTATTGACAAACATATGCTGGCTAATAGTAATTTCTGAGCATTTGTACATTCATCACTGATATTTATCAGTTTTTCAGTGGTTGTCAGCTTGTTTGACTATTTATGAAATTCTTTCTCCAAGAAATGAAGTTAGACTGATAGGTTCCCTCCTGCTTTTTCTTTTTATTTTTAAGTTCCTTTTTAAAAAGTAGATGCCTTTTCCTAGCCTTCTGATTCCTTCCCCAGCTATCACAAATTCTTAAAGGTCACCAGCAACGGTGCAGAGACTGCTTCAGACTATTTTCTTAGTATACTGTGTGACAAGAGCAAAATTCAGTCTGGAGGCTTGTGCTAAGGCTGACCGTGACCCCACATGCTAATTACAAAATGAACAGGAGCCCTCTGAACACTAAATCTGTGCAACTTGTGCTATTTTCTCACCCCTCTCTATTCTGAATGTTCTTCTCTCCACCTGTGACCTAGGGCAAGAAACAGCCCAGGTACTTACACCCCGTGCCTATGAGGTTTTTTGAAAATGTTGCAGCAAGTGACTTCTGCTCTCATGGCATAGCTCAGAAGCTGGAGTGTTCCTCCTCCAAGTCACTTCTCTCCTTTGACTAAAAGGAAGTAGGCCAGTGTTCCCCAGTCTGCTACAGACCCCAACCACTGGACTCAAACTCTTCTAGGGCAGGTCTGGCAGGTGTGAGTCTTCCTTGTCAATCTCTCAACTGTATATAAAAAGCATTGATTTACCCAGCCAGAAAGAAAACAAAAAATAATTTAGTCTATGTTAGTGATTTAGGACATTTCTCCCCTAAAAGTGAAGAAAACTCACCTGATTAACAGGTGGCTCAGAGGCTGGTGCCATCAGTGGAATTTTGTTTTTTTCAGTCATGGGGAGGTTTACACAGCACTGGGCCTGCTGGCAGCTGATGGAGATCAGCTGTCTCCAAAGGGGAAGAGGATTCTTACCCATGAGTTGGCAGGAGTCATTGAGAGGGCTTTAAACTAGGTTCAAAGGGGGAAAGAGATATAAATAGGCTCACTAGTGAGGACACCAGGGGCGGCATGACAGCATTGGGGGTGAAATCGATAGCCCACCTCAATTGCATCTACACCAATGCACGCAGCATGGGCAACGAGCAGGAGGAGCTGGAAGCCCTTGTGCAGCAGGATAGCTATGACATAGTCACCATCACAGAAACACGGTGGGATGACTCTCAAGACTGGAGTGCTGCACTGGATGGCTGTAAGCTCTTCAGGAGGGTTAGGCAGGGAAGGAGAGGTAGTGGGGTGGCTCTGTATGTTAGGGAGTGTTTTGACTGTATAGAGCTCGACAGTGATGATGACAAGGTTGTCGAGTGCTTATGCGTAAGGATGAGGGGGAAGGCCAACAAGGCAGATGTCCTGTTGTGAGTCTGCTATAGACCACCCAACCAGGATGTAGAGATAGATGAAGCATTCTACAAGTGGCTGGCAGAAGTCTCGCAATCGCTAGCCCTTATTCTCGTTGGTGACTTCAACTTGCCGGACATCTGCTGGAAATCAACACAGCAGAGAGGCAACAGTCTAGGAAGTTCCTAGCATGTGTGGAGGATAACTTCCTGGTGCAGCTGATAAGGGAGCCTACCAGGGGAGGTGCCTCACTTGACTTGCTGTTTACAAACAGAGAAGGACTCATGGGAGATGTCGGGGTCAGAGGCTGTCTTGGGCTTAGTGACCATGATATGATAGAGTTCTCGACTCTTGGCAATGTAAAGAGGAGGGGCAGCAAAACTGTTACCATGGACTTCCGGAGGGCAGACTTTGGCCTGTTCAGGATACTGGTTGGGAAAGTCCCTTCGGAGGCAGTCCTGAAGGGCAAAGGGGTCCAGGAAGGCTGGGCCTTCTTCAAGAAGGAAGTCTTAAGGGTGCAGGAGTGGGCTGTGCCCATGTGCCGTAAGACCAACCATCGGGAAGATGACAGGCCTGGCTGAATAGGGAGCTTTTGCTGGGACTCAGGGAAAAAAGAGTCTACCACCTTTGGAAGAAGGGGCAGCAACTCAGGAAGAGTACAAGGTTCTCGTTAGGCTATGCAGGGAGGAAGTTAGAAAAGCAAAAGCCCAGCTAGAACTCAATGTGGCCACTGTTGTAAAAGACAATAAAAAATGTTTTTATAAGTACATCAACAATAAAAGGAGAGCAAAGGAGAATCTCCATCCTTTGCTGGATGTCGGGGGGAACATTGTCTCTAAGGATGAGGAAAACGCTGAGGTACTTAATGCCTTCTTTGCCTCAGTCTTTAACAGCCATACCAGTTATTCTCAGGGTACTCAGCCCCCTGAGCTGGAAGACAGGGATGGGGAGCAGAATGGAGCCTTCATAGTCCAGGAGGAAGCAGTTAATGACCTGCTATGGCACCTGGACATTCACAAGTCTATGGGGCTGGATCTGGGATCCACCCAAAAGTACTGAGGGAGCTGGCAGAGGAGCTCACCAAGACACTTTCCATCATCTATCAGCAGTCCTGGTTAACAGCGGAGGTCCCTGATGACTGGAGGCTTGCCAATGTGACGCCCATCTAGAAGAAGGGTCAGAAGGAGGACTCGGGGAACTACAGGCCTGTTAGCGTGACCTCAGTGCCAGGGAAGGTTATGGAGCAGTTCATCTTGAGTGAACTCAACAGGCAAGTGCAGGTCAACCAGGGGATCGGGCCCAGACAGCATGGGTTCATGAAAGGCAGGTCCTGCTTGACCAACCCGATCTCCTTCTATGACCTGGTGACCTGCCTGGTGGATGAGGAAAAGGCTGTGGATGTCATCTACCTGGACTTCAGCAAAGCCTTTGACACAGACTCCCACAGCATTCTCCTAGGGAAGCTGGCAGCCCATGGCTTGGACGGGCGTACTCTTTGCTGGGTAAAAAACTGGCTGGGTGGCCAAGCCCAGAGAGTAGTGGTGAATGGAGTTAAGTCCAGCTGGTGGCCGGTCACGAGCAGGGTTCCCCAGGGCTCCGTTTTGGGGCCAGCCTTGTTCAATATATTTATCAACGATCTGGATGAGGGCATTGAGTGCGTCCTCAGTAAGTTTGCAGATGACACCAAACGGGGTGGGAGTGTCGATCTGCTGGAGGGTAGGATGGCCCTGCAGAGGGACCTGGACAGGCTGCACCGATGGGCCAAGGCCAACTCTATGAGGATTAACAAGACCAAGTGCCGGGTCTTGCACTTGGGTCACAACAACCCCATGCAATGCTACAGGCTTGGGGAAGAGTGGGTGGAAAGCTGCCTGGCGGAAAAGGACCTGGGGGTGCTGGTTGACAGCTAGCTGAACATGAGCCAGCAGTGTGCCCAGGTGGCCAAGAAGGCCAACAGCATCCTGGCTTGTATCAGGAATAGTGTGGCCAGCAGGAGCAGGGAGGTGATTGTCCCCCTGTACTCGGCACTGGTGAGGTTGTACCTGGAATACTGTGTCCAGTTTTGGGCCCCTCAATACAAGAAAGACATTGAGGTGCTGGAGCGTGTTCAGAGAAGGGCAACAAGGCTGGTGAAGGGTCTGGAGCACAGGCCTTATGAGGAGCGGCTGAGGGAACTGGGGTTGTTTAGTTGGGAGAAGAGGAGGCTGAGGGGAGACCTTATCGCTCTCTACAACTACCTGAAAGGAGGTTGTAGTGAGGTGGGTGTTGGTCTCTTCTCTCAAGTAACAAGCGATAGGACAAGAGGAAATGGGCTCAAGTTGCGTCAGGGGAGGTTTAGATTGGATAATAGGAAAAATTTCTTTACGGAAAGAGTAGTCAAGCATTGGAACAGGCTGCCCAGAGAGGTGGTTGAGTCACCATTCCTGGAAGTGTTCAAAAAATGGGTAGACGTGGCACTTGGGGACATGGTTTAGTGGACATTCTGGTTTTGTGTTGATGATTGGAATGATGATCTTAGAGGTCCTTTCCAATCTTAATGATTCCTAGTTTTTACTTTCATTATAAATGACCCAGCCACCAAGCCAGGAGGCGTGGGGTTGCTCCTCTACCCTTAATTGGTTTAGTGGTGGACTTGGTAATGTTAGGTTAATGGCTGGACTGGATGATCTTAAAGGTCTTTTCCAACCTAAACAGTTCTATGATTCTAAATCCCTGCTTTAAGGCCTGCTCTGTATTTTTATTCGAAGGTTGCTTCATGTAAAATATACAAATATCCTTGAAATGTGGAAAGACTCTAAGAATAGTTGTCTCATACCCAACAAAGCTGTGCATAGAAGTGCAGGAGACTTGGAGAATAACATGCCCCCTCTCCAGCTCAGCCTTGCCAGGAGGTGCGGAACAGCAGTCAATGTGTCCTTGCTGAAGAATGGTCTCCCACGTCATGGCTGAATAACCCAACCACTCAATGTCAGCACTCTATCACCACACATTTTTCATCTTTTGTTAGAAGTGAGGCCTCTCCATTTCTCCATAAGAAGTTTTGAACAAAAACTGTGGGACTGGAGTGTACAACTAGAGAGAGGCACGAGCTATTCTGAGTGCTCCAAATCCATCAAGGAGGAGGAATTGAATCCTTGTCCTTGTCCTCAGCCTTCCTATAGCCAGCAGGTCTTTCTACTGGCTGCACCATGTCTTGTGGCTCACGCTCTGAGGCCCCCCATGCACACTCCCACACACACATCCGGACACAGTTGCAGATTTTCCTGTTGCAACTAGATGGCTAAAAATCAGTGTAATGGGACTCAGAGCAGAAGCATATTCACAACACAGCAATAAAAAATGCTTTCAGCCTGGAGTTCAGCTTTTCACATTCTCCTTTTCTTTTTGACTTCTCTGGTTCCCTCTGTTTGTGTCTTGAAATAAGCTTCTACTTATGCTCAATCTGGTTCCTGGTTCTGCTCCAGCTTCCAGTACATTTTTCCTCACAACAGAAAGTAAAAGTCATGTTTAGAGTGTTTTCGCCGTGTTTATTAGCAGACCTCCCAACTCTATCTTTGACTCACACCCCTGATACAGAAGTTTTTCCTAGCAGACCTGCTCCCCCTGCCTCCCTCAGCTCTCCTATTATTCCCAACAGGTTTGCTCTTTTCTTGCTCCTTATAAATGTCACATCATTCCTGTGCTCATTTCCTTCATCTGGGGACAGGGGCCAAGGCTGGCTCAGGTGCAGCTCTCTTCCAGGGCTTGCCCATCCTCCTCCTCCTCCTGCCTGATTCATTCAGATGTCACAATCCAATGTTTATGAAGCCCTCGTTTTGCAATTGCCATGGCAGCAAGTCTAACGTCACTACCGCTGCATCATCGAGTGAATCAGGCAGGAGAAAGATATAAAAAGGGAGAGCTACTATTTATACACAGACATTACGGTAATCAGCAGAGAACACATGTGGAAGGCAGTCACTAGATGTTGTATCCATTGCCTTGGGGTATTCTCCAGCCGGTACCAGGAGCAGCAGGAATGCCCCCCTCCTGCTCACCAGACTCCCCAGGCAGCATTTGGTTACGGATTTTGCGTGTTCCCAGGAGGGACGCCTTGTACGCTGGGGAGACAGCAAAAAAGCAGCTGACTCAAATAACCACAAAAGCTGCTGAGTGTAGGGAGTGCCTCGGCCGGAGGCAGGTTGTGGGAGCGCGAGGGAAGCGTCCTGCTGAACTCGCGGCTGTCTTATTTCATGATATCTTGGCTCTGAATGGTTTGTTTCAATTTGGAGTGCTTGCTGATCATGATGGAGGGAGTTTTCTCTCTTGTGTCATCAACCTTAATGGTTAAAACATGTAAGTCTGCAGAGGAAGAGGGAAGCAAACTCTCCTTTCAAAATTTGCTCTTCTCACTTAAACTGGTGTTGTACTGGAGCAACTCCACCTGACTCCATGAAATTATTGCTGATTTATACCAGGACAAGTCAGAACCAGGCTAGCTGCCAGTCAAAAGTGCTGTTTCAAACCTTTTCTGAAGTTTCCCATTCCTCCTATAGATTTCACCCTCGCCTGTGATACACGACACGCTTATCTCAGAGTGTTTTGTATGACACAGTGCCGCAGTTGCCTGGATATGAGAGCCCAGAGGTCCACCCCAGTTCTAGGTCTCTGTGCTTGTCAACAGGAGTATTGTCAAAAGAAAGGAGAAAACTAAAGAGAAAAAACAACAGTCCCATCATATGTAACCAGTCTCATGGGCTTCTCTTGGAAACATCTTTAAGCTCAGAGCAGTCTCCCATCCAAAGCAACTGCAATTTGACAGGGCTGATAAGTCAGGCTTATCAAACAAGGGCTGCTATTAGTTAAAAATAGCAGTTAAGATAGGTAAAAGTTAACATTTTTAAAAATTCAAATAGGAGGAGATTAAGACTGTCTTTTTAATGATTATTCCTGATGCAGATACTAAAAGAACCTGATGGAAATTGAGATTTGATTTGGTAATAGCCCAAATGAGAAAAGATTATGCGACATCATTATTCTCTGATTAAAAAAAACCATATGTGAACACACACAAACCAGAAGAGTTTCCAGCTTGAAAAGAAATAAAATTTCAACTCTGACACATGCCAGTGAGCATAGGAGTGGTCCGTTCTGAATTCAGATCTTGTATTTATTAAAACAAAATCTTCTTGGATAAATAATACAACGTTCATGTGTTTAGGCAAACAACTTCTGCCCTGAATTCCAAGCAGAAGAGCTCATTTAGATGCAGCACAAGCTGATATTGACTTGAATGGAGTTTTCATTGTTTACAATAGGACTATAACCCCTGTGTCCCCTATTTATATTAAATTACTTCATGAAAAAATAAGTCAATTGGGATAAAAAGTCCTTCCTCATCAAAGATAATAGAATCAAACCTGCTATCTTTAACGTCATTGGTTTCCCCCTCACCCTCTCCCAGTCCCAACTATAATAAACATATCTTTTATGTTGTTCATCCCAGAGTGATACAGCAGGATGGATGCCAAATGGAGGGAAATCTGCCAGCAAGCAATTAAGTGTTTGTGTTCTGGGTGAGATGTTAATGTGCCATAGACAGTTACAAATACCCAGCTATACCTCCTGCTGTGAACAGAGCAGAAACAAAACCATGCTAGATAACTTTGAAGGTGCAGCACTTAAAAAGCCACTAGGCATGGGCCAAACCAGCTCTGGCACCTCTACAGATGACTGCTGATGCGAGGGCATTCCCCTCCTGCACTCCCCACGCACCCCAGTCTATGCCAGCAGTGCTCCACTGCAAGGCTGCAACTGATCCTAAGGAGCAACACAGGTACCTGCCCACGCGCAGTGTCTGCAATTTCAGCTTCACAGCTACATGGTGGAGCTGCAAAGGTTCCTGCTAATGTGTGCTCTGCCAGAGGGCAATAACTGCATGAAAGCAGACATAATGCTACTTTTAATCCTATTATCTGTCTTGTGTGAGGTAGTGTGATGTTTCTCTGAGCAGGTTTAGGGTATATCTACATGGTAATTTACTCTGCCTTTGCACCCAGGTGGATAAGCATGAGCTCCAAAGTAGAAGCCATGGGGCAGAGCAGTGAGCCAGGTCAGTTAGCCCTATTGGCACATTAGCTGGGGATCACTTCTGCTCTAGTGCTCTTAGTAAAGCTGCTACAGCATGGCAGAGCACATAAACTCCCAGCTGTACTATTGGACCTTGGCTGGACTGCTTTGTTTCTCAGTTCTTCAGCCTTTTTTTCCCTATCACAGGACAGGCTTGCAAGAGCAGGTGGACAGGCAGCCACGTAGAGTGCTACCTGAGACCATCCAGATATGGTTGACCACCTTGCTACAGTGGGTCCTTTTACCATCAATGTGTATCAGTTAGGTCTCTGATCCAAAAGTGTATAAGCCAGGTCTTTGACCCCAAAAGGGACATTAGTGGAATTTATGTCCCCCCTCCTAACACCGTGGCCTGTGAGCATGTTTCTATATATACATGAGAGCTTTCCTGTTTGCTGCACAGCATAAGGAATGCGTCTGATAGAGACATCCTTCCTGGGAACACTTCAGTGAAGGATGTCCGACTTGACCGATGAGATGACAGAGGGCTGTAAACACTGGCAGAGGGAGAGATCTTGATCGAGGACCTTGAAAGGTCAGTTCCAGAGAAGGAAGTGAAGGAACCCATGAGTGCTCAGGAGATAAGGGACTTGAGAGCACTCAAAAAAAGTGAAAAGTGCACTCCAAATAAAGTAAGTGGATAAGGATATTTAGATGTGCACAGTGCTTATTTAATGTTTATCTTTTCTTAACAAGGAAATTCCTACTGATATGAAACAACTTGGGACAACAAATTTAATCAGTGAAATTAAAATCTATATTTAAAACATTTGCATGAGGTTTTCAACTTTGTACAATAAACCATCAAATGTTTCAGCAGGAAGTGAGTCCCCCTCAGAAGCTGACAACAAAATGTAAGTTTTCCTCAACTTCTGTGACTTGGTCACATCTGCAGAGTACCTTCTGCAGCATCTCTTTCTACAAATCAGTGTGTTCCTCAAATAGAAAGACAATCTGTCTTTGAGATCTCTTAAGGAAGATGACAAGAAGGATTTTACTCAGATTTGTAAGGATTACCTAGATGTTGCCACCAGTGTTAATCTTCTCAAATTTTCAGGCTTTTTTCTCCAGCAAATTCTGTTCTTTTTACATGTGACTGTTCAGTTACATCAGTTGAATCATCACCACTTGCTCTGATGCTGGCTTCCTACTTTTCAGCAGCCAGACAGAGGGTGTCGTCTGGTAACTAATGTTTTTCACTGTGTGTTTGCATTCCAGTAGATCTGAAGCTATCAATTTCAAGACTCACTTGATCTTCTCTAGCTGTCTTACACCGGGTTCTAGGGTGAATCCTCCAAGCTCCTAGAAGGTCTTCCACACCTCTTTCACACCCAGTCTTCTTTTTTTTTCTTTTGTGCTTTACATATATAATTTTTACTTTTTTTTACTTACCTGGAAACTTTTTTATCAGATATTGAGAAGAGCTGCAACTCTAAACCATTTTAACTAATTGCACAGGTTTTTCTCTTTTTTTCCTCATGTAATTAAATACTGTGATGCTTTCAATGAGAAACCAATTAAGTCCGCAACACCAAGTTAGTGAATAAGTTATTGCACTACAAAAGCAGTGAATACCTTGCCCTACTCAATTTCTCCCTAGATTTCAGGATTTTTAGAGACTTCTATGAAAACCACCCCATCATCTCTTTTCTAAGCCAAAGATTTCAGCTTAGCTGCCTATTTCAATTCTCCAAGGTTGGAAAACAGTCTATATGCCTCCCCATCTTTGCTACCTTTCTCAGTACCACTTCAACCTCTATGTCTTTCCTGGGGACAGAATATTTAGAACCATGTGCTGAATCCAAAATCCTGATCTATTATAGACTTGCAGCATGGCACAACAATTTCAGTTCTTTTGCCATCCATTCTTACATGCTTTTTGAGGTCTATTTGCTTTCACAATTACTTATGCTTTCAGAAAATGATCAACAATGATTTTTCAACTTCTTTGCCAAGTAATATTTGATGATACCATCTTTGAACATCAGTGGTATTTTTCTAAATGTGGGTTATTTTGCTTTGATATTCCCTCTGCTTGCAGACACTTACAATTGTAAGGTCATTCTGCAGCTTTTTACACTTAGCTTTAGGTTTGACTGTCCTAACCCACTTCCTAAAACTTTTGTGTAATCATAAAACTGAAAATTAATGGAAAGAGCTGCCACGCTGCTTGAGACAAGCAGGACTTGGCATTCAGAGAGAATGAGCACCACTGAGACATAGAAGTAGCCTAAAAACCAGACCTTCAACTCAAATTGCTGCATAATAGCTATTATTTAATTCTAGTATGCAATACCTGATGTTTTATCATTTGCTTATTTTATATAATTGTTTTTTCCTTTCTCTTTCAATTACTTTTGACTGCTTTTTGTTATATTAATTGATGAACAGGTGTTATGTTATTATGAATGCAATCTATTAATTATTTCATTGTAACTGTTCTTCAGGACTAATACTGTAAACAAAAAATAGTAAGGAATTTTACATTCAAGAAGGTAAAATAGAAGTGATATATTCTCCTTGTATGTAACAGATCATGACTTTACCCATATAGCCTAACGTTCCAGTCAGATGATGTTTATGCATATGGAGCGCTATATTATCCTGAGAGTATTTTCATATAAACACAGTTCAGTGGATATCTAATGCCAAATTACACACAGGTAAGTACAGTATGTAAAGTATTGTCCCATCAATTTAGTGACCAACTAGGGCCAGAATTTCTCCTTCTGTGAAGCTCAGAAAAGCAACTGCTGTAACAGCACAGACCATCCCTGCTTGTCATAAAGTGCCAGAGGTTCTCATGAAATTTGTATATTTACACATTTTTCTCATTCTAAGGAACAGATGACATAAGCTAACTATGGGGCATCTTCTACCCATGACTGGTGAAGTCCATCTTTGTCTCCCTGGCATTGCAACTCCAGTTTAGTCCATTGGTAGAGAAAAACTTTCTGAGAACTGCAGGTTGAGAGTCAATTGGAGAAGCTGGTGTAAGCCATTATGCTTAGCTTCTGCAAGATCAGAGAGATTTCCTAATCTACCTGCCTCTTCTGTTCTGGTTCGCCAAGCCATTGCTCCCTCCAGAAGGACATTGCTGAAGGATCTAGAACAGGCTGAATTTTTTGTTCCATGAAGTTCTGCACACAAATGGTATTCATACAGGATTGGGGGAAATATCCAGCACACAGAGTTTGCTTCACAATGAAAGTGGACTGGTATGCACTTTCCTTGAACCCCACTTGGAGAAAGGAAGAATTTCAAAGCTCAGTTAGCAATTCAGAGGAGGTGATGTAATTTGTTTTGGTGATACGTCTCAGTTACCACCTATTTAAGGCTGGCAGTTTTAAATGATTTGTGGTGAACAAATGGACTTTAATCAAACTTCCTTTTTAAAACATAACAGAATCAGGTACAGCAAGTTGACAGGGAAAATATATAAGTTTAATTGGGGAAAATACTCTGTGTATAATGTTGGCTGGAATACTTATTCACTTCGTAGCAAGAGACTATCATTTGTGCACAATTGTTCAGCACAAAGAAAAGCTGCCAGAAAAAGCATTTTTTGTCAATTGTTTTTGTCTTTTTTTTTTTTTAACTGATTTTTGGAAATGTTCATTTAGGGGAAAAAAAAGAACATAAAAACACATGTGCCCAAATCATTCAGCATTTACAGAATGGGCTTTAAAAAAAATTCAAACTTACAAAGAACAAAAATTGATGGAGTCGGAGCCTCAGCTGTGCTTTCTTCATATCTGGGACAACTGAAAGGAAGACACGTTGTGAGGGAGGTGTTCAGCCCCCCCAAAAAACTAACTGCTGAAGTCAATGCATTTGCTGAACCAGTTGCTAAAAAGCAGGGTGGTGGTCTGCAGCTCTCTGCCCTCTCCAAGGAGCTGCATTGCTGCGTTCAGCTCAGAGGAAGGCTCCTTTTGTCTTCCTCTCCTGACCCCATCTTGCTCCCAGTTGGCCCTTGCCCTCCTTCTTGCCCTGGATCCCGCAGCATTGCAGAGGGCCACCACTGCCTTGTCCTTCCACTGTCCCTAGCCATGCCCCCCACTCCCTGGCTCCTCCTTGGGACAGATTCATGGTCTTTTGGCAGGACTCATCTGATGACAGGAGAGGAACATTTTCTAACTGAAGGACTGACAAGCTCCTCGGGACTTTTCAAGTCTGTAAAGAGGCAAATTCACAAGAATACCTCTATGTCCTATTATTTAAGACACAATTGTGCAAAATTTAGATCCTCAGCCTCCTACTCCACTTCTTCAGCAGCTCCCCAATTCTGGAATTGCCTAAAATTTCAGATGCTTCTCCCAGTAAAATTCCCCAGATACCAAACTGTCTATTACTGGTCACACCCAGAATTGCTTAATTCTTAACAGTGCTGAGAGGCCAGGCACTGAATTCATGGCTGAATTTTGTCAGAATTTATAATCTAAGCTTTTCCCCCATCCTTCCAACACAGCACTGGGTTTTCTGAGTGTGCAGTGCCAGAGAGTGCCTAACATAAAGCAGAGAGCTAAGAAGGTGCCACCCCTTCTTCTGCTTGACCCCAGCAGCCAGGTCACTCAGCTAAGACATGGGAAGATTTATCAGCAGGACTAAACGAACTGTGATTTCTCCTACTCTACAAAGAAATCCCTGTAGTGTTAGCACCACCCAGTACAGCATACTAGCATACTTGCTCCTGTAATACATGACGCTGTTCAAAGCTGAATAGCCACCCCATTCACGCAGTCTACATCTGACTCAATGGTGCAATGTGAACCCTTAATCCTGTATAACTCACGAACTTTCCAAGCAACTGCAGAGAATCAGAGCATAGGAAATACTCCCACTGGCTGAACACAGCCTCTCCTGTTGAGGCACCAGCACAGCTCCCTGTTCTAGAGGCCATCATGCCCAAGAGCCAAAAGGTTCTGGACCATGTCTCACATTTCTGTTCTTTCTCTGGCCCAATAGATATATCATGGTGTGCCATAAAATTAAATCCACGCAGCTTTAAGCTAGGACTCTGACTTCAGCTGGGTAGGAAGTGCCTGGGAGCTAGGTTCTCCAAAGTCTATGCCTTTTCATGGATCTAGGCCTCCATTCCAGTGCATTTTTTAAAATGATGTTTTGATCTTAAATAATACATAGGTGCAGTTCAGAACTGAAAAATAATCTCCTTAGCTGTTTTTGGAAACCTGATTAGGCAGTCATTTGCATTTTCACTTCACATTTTCATTTGCATCATTTGCATTTTCATTCAGATTCTTTCAGGATCTGGTTATAGGGCATTTTGGAACATGTTATCCATGCACCTTTTAACTCTGTAGCCCAGTCCCCAAGAATTAAGGATCCTTTCCACAGAGCACAAGAGCTCTCAATACCCAGGTGTAAGAAATCAGGCAAGGAAGGCAGGAGACCAGCATGTATGAGTTGACACCTGCTGGTCAAACTAAAGGGCAAGGAGGAAATGCACAGGGAGTGGAAGCAGGGACAGGTATCCTGGGAAGAGTATAGGGACACTGCCCGGTTGTGTAGGGATGGGGTCAGGAAGGCCAAGGCATTGACTGAGCTGAACTTGGCAAGGGATACAAAGAATAATAAGAAGGGCTTCTACATGTATGTCAGCCAGAAAAGGAAGGTCAAAGAAAGTGTACGCCCTCGATAAGCAAGACTGGCAGATGGGTAACAATAGACGAGGAGAAGGCTGAGGTACTCAACAACCCCTTTGCCTCGGTCTTCACTGGCAACCTCTCTTCCCACACCTCTTGAGCGGATGGACTGCAAGACAGGGACTGGGGGAGCAAAGTCCCTCCCACTGTAAGAGAAGATCAGGTTCGTGACCTCCTGAGGAACCTGAACATACATAAGTCTATGGGACCTGATGAGATGCATCCCAGAATCCTGAGGGAATTGGCTGATGTAGTTGCCAAGACACTCTCCATGATATTTGAAAACTCATGGCAGTCAGGTGAAGTCCCTGCTGACTGGAAAAAGGGAAACATTGCAGGCATTTTTAAAAAGGGTAAAAAGGATGACCCTGGGAACTACCACCCTGTCAGCCTCACCTCTGTGCCTGGGAAGATCATGGAACAGATCTTCCTAGAAGCTATGCTAAGGCCCATGGAGGACAGGGAGGTGATTCAAGACAGCCAGCATGGCTTCACCAAGGGCAAGTCTTGGCTGACCAACCTAGTGGCCATCTATGATGGAGTGACTACATCAGTGGACAAGGGAAGAGTTATGGATGTCATCTATCTGGATTTCTCTAAGGCCTTTGACCCAGTCCCCCACAACATCCTTCTCTCTAAATTGGGGAGATATGGATTTGATGCGTGGACAGTTCAGTGGATGAGGAATTGGTTGGATGGTCACATCCAGACGGTAGTGGTCAACGGCTCAACATCCAGATGGAGATCAGTGACGAGTGGTGTCCCTCAGGGGTTCATATTGGGACCAATACTGTTTAATACCTTCATCAACAACATAGACAGTGGGATCGAATGCACCCTCACCAAAAGTTTGCAGCCAACACCAAGTTGAGTGGTGCAGTTGACATGCCTGAGGGACAGGATGCCATCCAGAGGGACCTGGACAAGCTCGAGAAGTGGGCCTGTGTGAACCTCATGACGTTCAACAAGGCCAAGTGCAAGGGTCACGCACATGGGTCAGGGCAACCCCTGCTATCAATACAGGCTGGGGGATGAAGGGACTGAGAGCAGCCCTGAGGAGAAGGACTTGGGGGTACTGGTGGATGAAAAGCTGGGCATGAGCGAGCGGTGTGCGCTCACAGCCCAGAAGGCTATCTGTATCCTGGGCTGCATCAAAAGAAACGTGGACAGCAGGTCGAGGAAGGTGATTCTGCCCCTCTACTCTGCTGAGACCCCACCTGGAATACTGCATCCAGCTCTGGAGCCCTCAGCACTGGAAAGACATGGACCTGTTGGAGCGGGTCTAGAGGAAGACCACAAAAATGATCAGAGGGCTGGTACACCTCTCCTGTGAAGAAAGGCTTTGAGAGCTGGGGTTGTTCAGCCTGGAGAAAAGAAGGTTCCAGGGAGACCTTATTGCAGCCTTTCAGTACTTAAAGGGGGACTATAAGAAAGCTAATAGAATCATTTAGGTTGGAAAAGGCCTTTAAGATCATCCAGTCCAACCATTAACCTAACATTACCAAGTCCACCACTAAATCAATTAAGGGTAGAGTAATAATTAATTTCATGTTTCCTGGCTTCGTGACTGGATTATTTTTAATGAAAGTAAAACTAGGAATCATTAACATTGGAAAGGACGTCTAAGACCATCAGTCCAACCATCAACCCAACACCACCATGTTTACTAAACCATGTCCCAAAGCGCCACGTCTACCCGTTTTTTGAATACCTCCAGAAATGGTGACTCTACCACCTCTATTGGCAGCCTGTTCCAATGCTTGACTACCCTTTCCGTGAAGACATTTTTCCTAATATCCAATCTAAACTTGCACTGATGCAACTTGAGCCCATTTTCTCTTGTCCTATTACTGGTTACTTATAGAATCATAGAATCATAGAATCATCTAGGTTGGAAAAGACCTTTAAGATCATCCAGTCCAACCATTAACCTACACTACCAAGCCCACTCTAGACTAATCAAGGGTAGACCAGACTAAACCATATCCCGAAGTGCCACATCTACCCGTTTTTTAAACGCCTCCAGGGATGGGGACTCCACCACCTCTCTGGGCAGACTGTTCCAATGCCTGACCACCCTTTCCGTAAAGAAATTTTTCCTAATTTCCAGTCTAAACCTCCCCTGGCGCAGCTTAAGCCCATTTCCTCTTGTCCTATCGCTAGCTACTTGGGAGAAGAGACCAACACCCACCTCACCCACCTCAGCGATCGCTGCTCAGGAACTGTCTGGGTATGGGTTGGCGGGTGGTGAGCAATTGCATTGTGCATCACTTGCTTTGTGTATTATTATTAGTGTTATTATTATATTGTTATTATTACTACTACTATTTTACTTTATTTTATTTCAATTATTAAACTGTTCTTATGTCAACCCAGGAGTTTTCTCACTCTTACTCCTCCGATTCTCTCCCCCATCCCACGGGGCCAGGGGGAGTGAGCGAGAGGCTGCGTGGTGCTTAGTTCCTGGCTGGGGTTAAAACATGACACATCCCCAGGTCCTTTTTGGCCAGGCAGCTTTCCAGCCACTCTTCCCCAAGCCTGTAGCGTTGCATGGATGTGACCCAAGTCACAACATGCATGTTGTGACCCAAGTGTAGGACACAGTACTTAACCTTGTTGAACCTCATACAACTGGACTCGGCCCATTGATCCAGCCTGTCCAGGTCTCTCTGCAGGGCCATCCTACTCTCCAGCAGATCGACACTCCCACCCAGTTTGGTGTCATCTGCAAACTTTCTGAGGACACATTCAATCCCCTCATCCAGATCGTTGATAAAGATATCAAACAAGGCTGGCCCCAAAACAGAGCCCTGGGGAACACTGCTTGTGACCAGTCACCAACTGGATTTAACTCCATTCCAAGCCATGAGCCGCCAGCTTCCCTAGGAGAATGCTATGGGAGACAGTGTCAAATGTTTTACTAAAGTCCAGGTAGGTGACATTCCACAGCCTTTCCCTCATCCACTAGGTGGGACACCAGGTCATAGAAGGAGACCAGGTTGGTCAAGCAGGACCTGCCTTTCATGAACCCATGCTGGCTAGGCCTATCCCCTGGTTAACCTGCACATGCCTGTTGAGCATACTCAAGATGAACTGCTCCATAATCTTCCCTGGCACCGAGTTCAGGCTGACAGGCCTGTTAGTCCCCGGATCCTCCTTCCAGCCCTTCTTGTAGATGGGTGTCACATTCACAAGCCTCCAGTCATCAGGGACCTCCCCTGTTAACCAGGACTGCTGATAGATGATGCAGAGTGGCTTGGCAAGCTCCTCCGCCAGCTCCCTCAAAACTCTTAGGTGGATCCCATCCAGCCGCATAGACTTGTGAATGTCCAGGTGGCATAGCAGGTCATTAACTGCTTCCTCCTGGATTATGGGGGCTTCATTCTGCTCCCCATCCCTGTCTTCCAGCTCAGGGGGCTGAAAACCCTGGGGATAACTGGTCTGACTATTAAAGTCTGAGGCAAAGAAGGCATTAAGTACTTCAGCTTTTTCCTCATCCTTGGTGGCAATGTTCCCTCCCACATCCAATAAAGGATGGAGATTCTCCTTGGCTCTCTTTTTGTCGTTAATATATTTGTAAAAACAATTTTTATTATCTCTTACAGCCGTGGCCAGATTGAGTTCTGGCTGGGCTTCTGCCTTTCTAATTCTCTCTCTGCATGACCTAATGAGATCCCTGTACTCTTCCTGAGTTGGCTGCCCTTTCTTCCAAAAGTGGTACTCTCCTTTTTTCCTTGTGTCCCAGCAAAAGCTCCCTGTTCAGCCAGGCCATTCAGTCTTCCCCGACGGTTGGTCTTAAGGCACATGGGGACAGCCTGCTCCTGTGCCTATAAGACTTCCTTCTTGAAGAAGGCACAGCCTTCCTGGACCCCTTTGCCCTTCAGGACTGCCTCCGAAGGGACTTTCCCAACCAGTATCCTGAACAGGCCAAAGTCTGCCCTCTGGAAGTCCATGGTAGTGGTTTTGCTGGCCCCCCTCCTTACTTCGACAAGAAATGAAAACTCTATCATATCATGGTCGCTAAGCCTAAGATGGCCTCCGACCACAACATCTCCCATGAGTCCTTCTCTGTTTGTAAACACCAGGTCAAGTGAGGCACCTCCCCTGGTAGGCTCACTTACCAGCTGTGTCAGGAAGTTATCGTCCACACACTCTAGGAACCCTCTAGACCGTTTGATTTCTGCTGTGTTGTATTTCCAGCAGGTGTCCAGTAAGTTGAAGTCCCCCACAAGAATAAGAGCGAGTGATTGTGAGACTTCTGCCAGCCGCTTATAGAATGCTTCATCTACCTCTTCATCCTGGTTGGGTGGTCTATAACAGACTCCCAGCAGGATATCTGCCTTGTTGGCCTTCCCCCTCATCCTTACTCATAATCACTTGACCTTATCATCACGATCGTTGAGCTCTATACAATCGAAACACTCCCTAACATACAGAGCCACCCCACAACCTTTCCTTCCTAGCCTATCCCCTCTGAAGAGCTTATAGCTTAAAGATGAGGACAAACTTTTTAGCAGGGCCTGTTGCAAAAGGACAAGGGGTAATGGTTTTAAACTAAAAGAAGGTGGCTTTAGACTAGATATAAGGAAGAAATTTTTTACAATGAGGATGATGAAACACTGGAACAGGTTGCCCAGAGAGGTGGCAGATGCCCCACCCCTGGAAACATTCAAGGACAGGGCTCTGAGCAACCTGATCTAGTTGAAGATGTCCCTGCTCACTGCAGGGGGGTTGGACGAGATGACCTTTAAAGGTCCCTTCCAACCCAAACTATTCTATGATTCTACAATTCTATGGTGTGCCAGAACAAAGGTGCTCATGTTCACCTAAGTGACTTAAAGTGCATGAAGACTGCCATACCAGGATGGCTTCAGCAAGAAGCCTTTGCTTTCTGCCTCCACTATCTTACTACATATTACCTTACAGGCATCTTTGCTATCAGTGCAGTTTCCTGTCTATCTCAGACAAAGGTGAGGTTGAGAGATTAGGCCTCTGAGGGAGTAAGTCTTCCACTCCATTATGCAGATTTATGTGAAAAAAGTGTATTGAATGCCAGATTAACACACTGAGTTTTATACACAAAGGCATGAAAATGAATGGAGGTATTCTACCTTTCATTTCCAGAGGTGCTGTTAAAGCTAGCATAGGGACCTTCATGAGAGAAACGTTTGCTGCAATGATATTGATGTTCTTAATTAACTTTGACTTACTGGAATCCTTCCTCTTACTTCATGTAACTTTATCTCTCTTTGCCTTGTGTTTTATCTCCTTTTGTCTGTATTTCTCAAGATCTCCCATCAGTAGCCAGAGGATAGATTTGTTTGCAGTATGAATGAATTTCCAGTGTTAGTTTTATATAGTTCTGTAATGCTGTGTATTTGGTCTGATTGTTTCTTTTTTTAATGTTTCTAGTTTGGTCTTATTATCCGGTGCTTTGTGATATATAATTATAGGTATCATCATTAAAATCACAGAATCATAGAAGCGTCAGTTGGAAGAGACCTCTGAAGTCTGTGGTCTGACCTTCCACCCAGAGCAGGAGTATCACAGAGTAGATAAGGTCAGCTGAAGCTTTGCCTAACACAGCATTGAAAACCCCCTAGGACAGACTTCATAGCCTCCCCGGATAACCTGTTCCACTTCTGCACTACACTCCCAGTAGAAGAGGACAGTAGCTTCCCTTGATCTGTTGACCAAGATCCTCATAATGTTCTGTTTGCAATGAGAGTGCAGTGGTGGCTCGTGTTCAACCTGGCATCCACTGCCGTGATCTGTCATTAAGCCAGTCACTTCCCAAACTACAGTGAAGCAGAGGGGGTTTCCTCTAGATGAACAACTTTTCTTTACTGATCCTCATGGGATCTTTGCTGGTGCAGCCAACTTTACTGAAGTTGCTGGACTGAGGGGTCATGTCAGTCACTCCCCTTAGTTGAATGCCATTGCAGGTTTGCTGAAGGTACACTCGCTGTCCAGGTTGCTGATGATATTGAATAACCATGTGCCTCAGTATCATCCGCTGGCATATTCTCCTGTTACTGATACAACAAGATATGCTGTGAGACTTCATCATGGTAATCCAAGACAAGATCCAAAGCCTGATGAGGCAAATGGGAATATTTTCAATGATACTGCCAATGGCCCAGTGGTTGGGTCCCTAGATATGATTAAGCTTCGACTTGTACCTCCAAGCTGCTTGAGCACAGGCAGAAGCAGTTTCAAGCAATTATCCTCATGACTGAGCAACAGACAACAGTATACAACACATTTGGCCAGAGATTATACTTCTCTGGGCTAAGGGCCAGGTATTTAGTGACTAGAGGCACCTTGTGCCAAAACACATCTTTACCTATTATGGAAGGTGATAGAATGAATATTACACTAGAGCTTTGCTATTCCTGAGTGAAGTGTGGAACACTGTAAGATTACATTTTGTTCATTACCAGCTAAAGTACTATGTTACAATCACCGTCTCTGTAAGAGTTTTGCTACTCAGTTAAAAGAGAGAGCAAGATCACATCATAAATTAATAAGGTAACAGCTAATGCATCATATTTCAAAGCATCCTTTTTTTCAGTTATTTTTAAGAACAAGTTAGTTTTATTTCTTCATATGTATGGATAAATCAGAACTAGTATATTTTGCTCAAAGTGATAAAAATTTACTCTAAGGGGACATCGTTTAGGCACACCTTTTTACATTTTCCTGGAAAGAAAGTCTTTTTTTGTGTTGTGTTGTCCCCCTCATTCAGGGGGGACAACCCTGTGCTATGCTAGGGACTGTAAGTTAGCTGTTCCACTTCAATATTCTCTACACTTAAGCTCGTATGATTTGAAAAGGTGTCTAAGTTTAAAAGAATGAGGGTCTGCTTTTTGGCGCATGAATACTTATGTATCTGTCACTCATTTGCCATTAAAAAGAGCATGTGGTGGAGTGCAGCATCTCTGCACAAAATTATACATGCCTGCTTGCATTGTGAACCCCATTTTGTGTGGCAATTGCTTGACCTCAAAAATAATAATCTTTTCGATTCCACCATGGGGGAACAGAAGAGAGAGGGACAACTAATAGTGGATTAACAACATGAGTCCTATCAAGGCCACCTTGAATAACTCAGAAACTGGGCCAGTTCTGAGGACAGTGATTTGTTGGGATAGGTCCATCTGATGGCTGAAATCCAGCTGTGTAGAAGTTTGGCAAAAAGATCAGCAAAAGAGAATTAAATTCAAGAAGGAAATCTGACTGACAAAAGAGAGCATCCAGACCACATGCCAGAAGACCAACCTGGAGGAAGAAAAAAGAGAAGGGAACCTGCCAAGCCTAGGACACTCTCCAAGGAAAGACTCACAGGAAGAATGATGTCAGAATTGGAAAGGGGAGTGGGGAGTCTAGGAAAGGGGTCTGTAACTTCTCTAGCACTTTTTAAAAAATTATTAATAAGAGTGAATGTGTTTGAGAAACTTTTCTGATAGTACTGTCTGCCTCATATATTCAGCACACAACCGCTGAAAGTGCTGATGAAGAACAGGGAGACACCCAACTTAGCACTGCCTTTGGGGTTGTGGAGTCCAAAAAGGGCAGAAACTTCCACATTCCAAAAACACCTTGGAAACCTGGACTAAGCAAACTGACCTGGCTTTTCCCAAGCCCACTTGGCTCATGAGTACATGGGATTCAGCAATGAATCACAGAGCACTGGTATTCATCCAAAGCCAAGCTGCGACTTCTGCACATCATGTTCCCTGGATGGATACACGATCAACGCCAGTCAGTTAACAAACTGAAAGCCACATTCAGCTCTTTGTTACACTGCAGCAAAGTTGGGTGAGGCTTCATGGACCTGTGCCAATTTACAGCTACTGCATTCTGGCCCCACTGAGATCACCAGGGTGAAAGATTTTATTCTATTGCTTCAAATCAGTTTACATTCTTGATCATTTTCTTATTAGAAAGATTAATTACTGTGGACACTTGGGCCTGAAGCCAGAAACTCTTAAAAAATATAACTAAAACAGAATATTTCAGAGTGCTGCAGCAGCATCACAGACAACCACATTAACATATATTCCCTCTCTATACTGTGTTTTCTTAGAATATAATCTCAACTTTAAGATCTTAGCACTTATCAAGTGCTTCCTTGGTACTTTCGTACTTTTTGGTAGTACCTTTCAAAGGGCCATGTTCTAGACCATAATCAATATCATCACACCAGACTTTTTGCTTTACAGTAAGTTCATCCATGCAGGAATGGACTTTTTTCAGGAGCTGGTCCATGGTTGCAGAATAAATCTTGGAAGATGCACTGAGCTGCAGGTATTCTTAAGTCCTATTCTATGGAGCCATTCATGGAGTAAAGAAGTTGAAACTGGCTATGAGTCTCCCAAATTAGTTTTATCATAGTGAGAGTGAGGTTGCTCAGAATATTTTTGTTGGGGTTTTCTTTTTCAGTTTTTGTTTTGTACATTTCCTCTGGAACATCATCAGCAAGGCTGCAAAATACTGCCTATGTGTGACACAAGAAAAAAGTAGTCTTCTCTCCACATTTTTTTTCCCATTTTTAAACCATCAGCAACATTAAACTATGTCTACAGCATCCAGGTGTTTCCTACAGCAACACACACCTGAGACAGACCTCTGCTCCCACAGGCTATCACTTTTATATCTGCAGTGGAAGCAAAAGTATTTTTCCTGTTCTGGACTTAACAATACCATTTTGTGCAATGCTAAAATCTGTGCCCTGGAGAAGAAACAACTGTGATATAAACACCAAACTGCCTGCCAGTTGGCTCTGCTTGCTGAAACAACAAAAGCAAATCCCTTCCAATGTAATCTTTACCTCAGGAAGGGTAAAAAAGAAAGAGATACAACTAACAGCAAACAATGTGAAGTATCCCTGCAGTGTAATTTACAGCTAGCCAGGGAGCAGCACTGTAAAGTTGGTTGTTAGCCTTTCAGAGTTATAGACAGACTAAATTATAACATTACAAGCATGGAAAAGGAATACTTTCCATATTCCTTCTCTAGCCTCTCAAGGGACCACAGAAGCGATTGCCCTTTTCATTCAGAAATAACCTGCAATGGGCAATTCCAGGCAGGTAGCAAAAGCATCTTGGTTGACAGGTGGTTTTGGAAGGGACAGAGGGTGTTTATAAGAATGATGAGTAGCTGAAAAGGAGGACATCAGTGCTGAGTATATTTCATGGATTTTCCTTCTGACCAGCTCCGGGCTGCCTGTAACAGCTGAAGCACATTGGGTGCACCCCGTATCACTCTGAGGCCACTCTGTGATGTAAAGCAGAGCTTGGTTTGCTGGGACAAGCAGGAGATACCCTTCAAACCTGTGCTCCTGACCCAAACTGGTACGCAGACACTGAGCTACTGCTGCTGTGCCATGGCATGATGAGGACAGGGTATCTGACACCCCCATCTTCAGCACTTACTGTCGTGGGTGAAGATAAAACCTGATCCGTGAAATATGACACACAAATACACTTGCATCCTGAGGGGGAACTTGCAAGAAAATTTGTTGGGAAGTTTATCTGTTGCAAGTCAGTGAAAAAGTTGGGAAGAGGAAGTTTTTTTCCCATTATAATCTTTTACTTCCTTTGCTTTATTTTCTTCATATTTGTCCTAACAACAAAATTAATGATGTTGTCTTTTTCCTTAACAAAGTAAGTTACCTTTTTTTTTAACAAAGAAAAGGACTGTGGAATAAAATTTTGACAGATAACTAGGTCTTCTTTTGTACAAAGGAGACACTTGGCTAGCAGCGATTTTAAAATAAAAACTCATTTGTAAGATTACATGCAAAGAGGAAGGAAAGGCATATTTTCTTTGAGTTAAGTAACTATTTTTTCTTTTCAGGCACTTCATTTCTCTTTGTGTTTAGCAAGGAAAAAAAAATAATCTCTCTGCAAAATCCTATACAGGCCATTTAGAGCTGGCCAGAGATAGGCAGTCATGAAACCAAGCAGAGCAACGCCAACTTTGGTCTGCAGTTGCTCAGGGTTTGACACCTCTCTTGTCCATTGCTGCAGCCTGGCAGGAGGTCCGGGAACCCTTGAAAGCCCCAGGCCCCAGATGATGGAGACAGGGCCCAAAATCCAGCCCACTAGTACCACAGCTACTGATGAACCCAGAAGAGCAGCTGACAGGAATCAGCCCCTTGGGGCAATCTCATTTTAAAAATATAATTCTTCACATAGCCTGTTTTGGGTTTGACAAATCTAAAAACTCCCAGGGAGAATAAATGTTTTTCCCTAGACCTATCCCAACTGACTAGTACTTTTAGCTATGACGCAGACATTGACATACGTGCTGGTTTTCTGTCACAAGCAGCAAGGAAAAGTCTGCTGCCTCTCTCCTCTTCTGCTGCATCTGCATCTTTGTGTTATATATGTTTAGTCTAGTCTACCCTTGATTGGTTTAGAGTAGACTTGGTAGTGTAGGTTAATGGTTGGACTGGATGATCTTAAAGGTCTTTTCCAACCTAAATGATTCTATGATTCTATGATAATTTCCACCTTTTGGGGCTTCTCTTACCAGGAGATTTCCCCTACCTTAAGGAGAATGAATAGATAATATTTACCCCAAAATAATGAATGCAAATTAAACAGAAGGTGGCGCTGATCAGTGATGTTCAAAACAAACTGAAGATTCATGTCTGATACTTTTAGCTTGAGAAACATTTTCAGTGAATCCTCAGAATAAGTTACCAAAAGACGACTCCTGGCAAGGTCTTATTGGGACATGGAAATGCTAGAAATGGACTTGATTGCTAATTGTTCCCCAAATACTTACTGAAGCGATGAACTTGTTTAATGTGAAATAGCCTGTCACGTGCAGTGGTGGATATGTATTCCACTATATATACGTGCATGCGCCCAGTTTCTTTTTGGAAAACAATTTTTCTCACAGCACTAGCTGGTCAGTCAGCCACAGAGCCAGGGTAAGGAGATTTCTAATGTCTTTAAACAAAATTACATGTAGATTAACTCAATTTAAACAGAAAAAGGAAGAAAGAAAAAAAGGAAATAGCCACCAAGGCCTCAAAGCAATTGTTTTGTGCAAGTGCATTGAAGTCATGGCTCTATTTTCATCAGGTTGCCTGACAGGTCTCTCTCTGCACTGTGAAGCTAGCTTTGAACAGGCCATTTGAGGTGGTTTGCCAAAATTTTAAATGCCACAACAATCATTAGTGCAATTGTGAGTGCATAAGGTGGTGGTTATGAACTCACAGCCCTTCCACCCACTAATACGGTTCATATGCTTGTTGTACTGAGGGGATTCATCTCCTGCTCTTGCAGCTTTACACCTATCTGAGCAGACAGACATAAGGACCTCTTTCCTTTTGCCTTCTAGTGCTATTATACTGTCCAAAATCTAAGGTATCTCTTTATTTTCAAAGTACTATGAAAAAAATGGACAAAACATAAAAGAAACTAAACTTTGCATGGCAGTATTCAGACTACATCCATCACCTCATAATTCCTGGGCCACAGAATGACATGTACCTCTTCCAGTCCCCACGCTCACACCCCAAAGACCTGCAGAGCTCCATCAGTGAGGCTTGAGGTAGTGGTGGTTGTGATAGCCCCAAGTGCTATCAATTAAAAGCAAATTCATAGTTTCTTTTTTTTGTTTGTTTGTTTTTAGGAATTAGGATCTATGGAAAAAGAATTATCCTGTATTTAGAAAACTACAGGAGGTTATTCAACAGCTGTTTCCTACTGAGAACTTTAATCGGATTGAAATATTGAAGTATTAAAAAAATAACATGCACGTATGGAAAAATGACAGAATCGTGGACTTCATGACTCTTCTGCTCTTATGGCATAGCCTCGTCTGGTTGTGTCCACTTGAATGCAATGATACAAAGATGCCTTACTGGAAAAACATGAGTATGGCCTCAGCATTTCTTATAACTTTGCTGAAGCAGCCAAGTCAGCTGGGCAGCTCCAGTCAGCCACAACTGTGCTGTCTCTTCCTGCAGAACCCTCACACCTTTACTTACAGAGATTCAAATGAATTTTGAATTTCCACATGAGATGCTAAAATTTGACATGTTGTGACTTGTGAGCACCAGAAAAAATGCAAAAAGAAGTGACATTTTAACGGCATTTCTGAATTTGATCTAACTGGAAGAAAGACGTACCAGAGAATCTGCTCCTAGGAAGCTTATCTTCTCTAATCCTGTTGAGCTCTGGAGGAACATCAGAAATTGGGAGCACTTTTACAAGCTCTTTTCTTGCATATTTTGGTTACATCTCACCTATCTGTTATGCTTGAAGCCCACTCAAAAAACACACTCTTCCTTTCTCCCCTATACTGCGCTGTTATCCTTCCTGCAGCATCCATGTGCTAACCAGTCCCTTCTACCCTGGTTTCATGCATTGAGGTAGAGCCGTGGTGTCACATACTGCCATGCATGGTCATACTCAGAGCAGTCTGCTGCTGGCTCCTGAGTCAGCCACATGGACAGAAAATGGGTGAGGCAAGTAGACAAAATGATGCTTACAGCTGCTCCAGTCATCAGCTTCTGTGCAGATGATGGTTAACTGCCATGACATTGCATTCCACAAGCACAGGAGAAAATATTGCTGAAACTTTCTAGCACAATATATACTAATATGTACAGCTATGAGGAGACAGGGTCGTAAAGGTCTTCTGTTTTTTCAATAGCATCTGAGAGTCTTTCATGTAAAATCAGCAGTAATTTCAAAGTTCCCAGTGGATTTCACGTAGTCAGCAAAATGTTTGGACTAGCAAAGGTATTAAAAAACTTCCATCTGTACAAACTTGATGCTCACTATCTTTCACTGATGGAAAATGCTTAGGAATTTCAAGATGCGTGGTGTGATTTATCCTCTGCAAGAGTTGTGGGGTTATTCACTAGTCAACAACAATTTATTGTACTCCCATATGGAAGAACAGAATTTGGAAAGAGATAAGAGAAGGATGATCTCAGAATGGGGCCTATTAGAAGATAAGGATCCTGATTCCCTGTCGTCCTCCTAGGAGATTTTATTCAGACCTGTATTTTGGATATAACTCACAGAATATGCATAAAATTGGGGCCAGTCCCACTGAAGGAGAGGAAGAGGGAATTGGAGTTATATCCCTGGAGTAAAATTCAATCTCTCTGGACTTGTATAGCTTCATTGTACGTGGCAGTCCTAGCCATCATTGAACCCAGCAGGAAGGGGAGGATGAGTATTTCAGAGCAAAAGGGGAAAGAAATCAAATCCAGATAGAACAAGATCACACATTTCAATTTGCATCTGTATCATCTTTGAAGTTGTGGTTGCAATTACTGAACGGAGATGACTGGAAATGTCTTTCATACCAAAAATGACTTGGTTGTACTGAGCTTCTCTTTTAGCATGTCAAATCAATTAGCTGGTGTTTGGACAATGCTTTGAAAAGAGGAAGCAAGATATTACATACACACACATATGCACATGTGTATCCCTACAACCCTCTGTGCAATTAGTATTTGTAAGAAATCGAAATCAATGTTTTGACTAGCAGAAGAAACATGCAAAGCAGATATTTAAGGCTTAAGTTACTTTGCAGATTCTATTAAACTTAGCAGAACAAAGAAATCAAATCACTTGAAAAAAAACAAAAGGAACGAGAACATTATACTGAAAAATAAAGGATTTTAAAATTTTTAACTTGAAACCAAGTTTAAAACTATATAGGTACCAAACTAAATCTGCAGCTCACTATAGTCTTATAGGCATTGGAAAGTAATGCTTGTGTACCTTATTTTATCCTTCCATTGTGTTATATCAAGTTACAAGTCTGGTAGTACCAAGGCAAGTGTTGCATTTTGCTATACTTACCATGTCATAGTCAAAAATAAATGGCAGCATGGATAACTATTAATCCACATGCCAGCACAAGTCAAATAATGAAATAAGAAATATGTAACAGTTCTTGATGACACCTACATAGATATCTCTTTTTTTCCCGTCTGTTCTCTCCAGTTTCATCACCATTCACTGCTGGCTATGCAAGTGGCAGAATTTAGTGATGTGAAAAGTATGGTGAAATTTTAAAAGAATAAGATATTGTAGTGCCAGATTGCTATAAAATACCCTATGATTCAAGAAGACTAGGCAGATATTTGAAATCTGTTACATTCAAGGTGCTCTTCATTGGCACACTCTAGTGTCTTCTATTGTAGGTTTAATCTAAACCTCTGGCTCCAGTGTTATTCCATAAGTTTTTCCATAATGCTCCATCCAATGGGCTCTGTAAAGCCACTCCTGTCAGTGCAAACACGTGTATAGAAGGAAATCATTTGTCTCTTCTGACAAATCACTCTAGGATGATGAACATAAATTTATAATTCAGATCTCAGTCAGAAAAAAAATTATTACCTTGGTGTAATATTTATGCATTTTGCTAATTTGATGTCATAGTGACAAATTGTACTGAAGATATGCAGACAATGAAGGTGTGCCTACCTTAGCACTTTAGTTTGGCTCAGGAAGACACTTCTGAAGAGAACATCCCAATACCCCCCAACAACAGCACTTGCTGTGTTTCATGTCAGAGAGCAGTCTCAGAGAGCACACACTGTATTCCCCTTAGAGGAAACAAAACCAGGTGTGCTCCAGCTGATTAACCAGGCTAGAGTTAGCTGGAAACAATCCCCCAGCACAATGTACCCACCTCATAGAGCGGATGCTCAGCACCATTTCTCTGCTTATCAGCTCCTGCTAGGCACCACTACTGGCTAATGTAGAGATCCCCAGGGTATTACTTTAGTTCCTCTCACTTTCCCATCCCTCTGCATGACACTGTTTTTACTAACTCATATTTTATTAATTTATACTTTCAAAGAGCCTAGGATCCCCAGTGAGATCCCAGGGCATAACTGCATTAGCTGCCAACATAGAAAATAAGAGCTTCTCCCTAGAGAGCTTCTAACGATCTAAATAGGAGACGTGGGATTAGATGGAGATAGATAGACCAATGACTGTGAAGTGACAGTGCTGCAACATGAGTCAAACTGGGCTGATCAGAGGCAGAAGTCACCTTCGCAGTGCTGGAATACAGATAGGCGGGGGACATTAGGCCAAGAAAAATTCTGAGAACAAAGACAAAATTGCATTTGATGTGACAGAGAAGTAGCAGCAGAGAGGACAGAAAGAGAGGTCGAAGCTACAGTTTATGAAAATGCTTTTTGCAGCAATAGTCTAGATGGATACAAATAGCCCAAATCTAAAAAGAAAAAACAAAACCAACACTGTACCCAAAATGCTATCCAAGTTCTGCATGACCTGAACTAAGGGTAAGGCACAAACCTTTGGCATGTGATAACAATTCCTTCCTCTATCCAGAATCACTTCAGAGATGCAAACGTCCCCTTTAACACTTCCATTACCACACATATTCCATGTCAACAGCGGAAGCATAATCTCAAAATAAAAACAGAAATGTCCCTTTTCACTCAAAATACATGGACAGTGGTGCTTTCAGCTGGAGAAATCTTGTGACATAAAGGGACCTGTGAATACTCAAACAAAAAAGACTATGTAGCAGACAAGTGAAAGAGGATATTGATAGTGCTGTTATCACCACAGTGAAGTGATTTAGAAGGCATGAATTTAATGTACCAGCTGTTCCATTTACTTTTCCTGCTTTCAACACAGCACACATAAGTGAGGACACTGGGGAGCTGTCTTCTCCTGCCCAGAACAGGAACATGTCCTGATCTATGAGCAAGGGAAAACAAGAAGTCTGATGATACTGAACTAGCTTGGGTTTCTTCTAGTGACCACATCTCCCTTAAACTCACAGCTCTTCACCCTGACCTAAGGAGATCTACAGCAAAATGAGCACTTGCTTCAAGTGCTCAGTATACGTCCAGACTCACGCAAAAGAGCCGCAGTGCAAACAAGAACCAGGACTGTAAGCGCAAAGCACTTTACTCAGTAGAGAATTTCTTATTTTCAGTGCACATCAATGAAGAACCATGTTATCCTGTACATATTCAGCACAGGAAACATTTTTCAAATGGCCAGACAGCTGCCAAAAGGAAGTAACATCATTCCCCATTTTGAATCCAGGCAATATATATGGTCCATCTTTTGCATCTGCAGAGATAGATCATCAGCCCTATCAAAACAGGTTTATCATTTTTTGGTTTGCACTCTGTGGCAAGAACTATCAAATTTAATTTATCAGGATGAAATTCAAGTTTATCCTGTAGTTACAGCTGTGGCGTAGCTGGTATCAGGGCTGTGCCTGGGTGCACACCCCGTGCACTTAGGCGTTAGTTCCCTGGGTGGTCCTAGAGCTCCCACCTCGTCTCTGAGGAGGTGGCACAAGGGACTGAACTGAGAAAAAGTGATTGTCTGAGCTCTCAGCCAGCGACATAGCAAAGCCTTTGCTTATTTCCTGCAGGAGGTGTCCAGGTGGGAATTTTGGGCAGTCCCAGAGATTTCATCAGACAGTTCCTGCTGTGCCTAGACCATTTGACAGGCAGTACTTGTGTGTTTCAATGTGTTAGCATCTAGGATGGAGAATCTGGCCAGGCTGGGGACTCCTCCAAGCAGCTCCTGCTGTAGAGTTAACTAAATTATACACAGATATTTGTAAATAGTCAATGTAAACCATTCCTGTATGTGCAGAAAGGGTCATGTAGGGCATTATTTTGTAGGTAGCCAAGACAGAATTTGTAAGTACTTTACTATAGTCTGTAGTGCTGGCTCATGCCTGTACTGGAGTGGTCATGTAGGACCACAGCCCAGGAGGATCACATGAGCTGAGCAGAAGAGTGGTTCAGGGAACCTCACTCTGTCCAGCTGAAGATGCCATTGCAAGGACCCTCACAGAAGAGACTCCCATCACCTTCTTGGCAGTGACTGGCCATCCTGTTCAACAGATGTGATTTCTCAGGTGAGTATTACCCTCTGCAAAGATCCCAATAAATTAGTTTAGTAAATGCATCATCCATGAGCGTCTGCATAAAAAATTAGTCATTCTGGCGGTGCCCACTCTCATTCTGGCAGCTTCAGTGAGTCACAGGAAGGATTGCTTTCCCTGGCCTTCTACTTTGTACAGTCAGGCTCTACAAGACATCTCTGGAACACGGCAAAAAGTATCATATATCTTTCTTTTGCTATGTACTTAGGAATTTCTATTCTTACTTCTTCTACAATATTTTACGTACACAAAGCGTGCCACCCAATCAACTCACTGTCCCTAAACTCACAAAGATAACCATAGAAAGACATACATACTGTGCAACTGAACTTTTAGCTCTAGTTCTGTATCTGGTCTGAGTTTTGTACAAAGATGATTATTGCTTTTACTGATATTTGATGAAGGTGTTTATCTACTTTCTGTATTCATCCTGAATAAACAGGTACGGTACTATTAAGCAAGTTTCACCCAGTTCCATCACAACAATTCAATGAAAAGCCCAATACAGAATTTCTTGGACAAAGTCCAATTAACATTATGCTGGTTTATATCACTCTACTATTCTATTAGACAAAGGATAATGCATCAAGTTTAAAAATTAATGAGTAATCCTGAATTTCTTTGGCAGCTTTATCCGGAACATACCAAAGGTGTTTGTTGTAAACATTAAGATCACTATGGATTGTTATTCAGGTTAGATACGATATAATTCATTGACTCTGTTGTTTAGGACATGGCTGCCCAAAGCAGTATTTTAGCTAAACTAATGCAGTAAGAGCCAGTTTGCCTGTGGCATTTGCTTGTAAAGCAACAGGGTAAGAAGAATTCTTTTGTGAAATTGTCTGCATGGGAGGATTAGGTTCAACACACTCGTCTCTGCAGCAATATTAAAGGCTCCCTGTCCAAAAATCTATACTTCTCCAAATCTCTCACTAGCCCTCCGAGTCTACAGAACATAAAGCTTTCCCAGAAATGTCTTTTTGCAATCACATTTGTTAATTACAGCAGTAGTTTCACAGTTCATAGCTGTAGGTCTATTGCCATGGCAGGTGTCATTGGTAGCTCAGTGGTTCCAGTTCTGTGTTACACTATGCAGCATAAGAAGTCACCAACCTTTTAAATGCTAGTGTCATTAAAAAAAAAAGCATACAAGTTTGTCATAAGTAAGTGTACAAGTTTCTCATAACTAGCACAGAAATACCACATTGATAGCTGCATTCCTTCTGAAATGACGTTCACATAACCTTTATTTACCATCTGACATCAAAATGACTGGCTTGATTTTTCTCTTAGAAGCCACTGTCTAATTTAAAAGCCATTTCTCATTATTTTAATTTACATTTCAGAGGGTAGTCACACAAAAATAAAACTGTCAATTAATAAGATGCTACATAATGTTTTTCTGATATTTCTAGATAGCATATGTATATCATCTTCCTGAGCCCTGTGCATCTATTATAGGAGGTGAAAATCCATACATCTTCAAAAGATCCATTCCTATACCAGTTAGTGTAAAGTTGCAAACATTCCAAAAAGGAAAGTAAAAAAGAACGGGGATCTGGTAGAAATGAAGCAACCAAACAAGATCTAAAGCTCTGTCCCATGACAAAGACAGGAATGATATCAACACAATGGCCACCACCACCCATGTACTAAGGGAGTGTACTTACTTTTATAACAATACCACTAATCACTGGAACAGCCAGTTGACCAACAATACAGTAATTAATAACAGACGATCACATAAAACAGCTATCGCAAACTAAAACTCCATGTTGCTTGATACATGTAACTTAACAAGAAGCTTTAGAATAACTACTAACATGCCACAATTTGTTCACCATTGAATTTTTTAACCCTTAAAAGATACCAAGTATTAAACCAAAACAAAATCTAAGAAAAGAGTCACCTGATTTTTCTTATTGCGTCTCTGTAGGAAGTAATTTTCCTACCTTGAAGAACCAGTCAAAATTTTAATTAAAAAATTGTACAATGTGATAAAACCAGGATCTTTCACAGCGTTTAATGAAAAAGTAAATATCTGCCCAAATAGCAGGTTACAAAGGAATTCACAGTGGATTTAAATTAGCAGCAGATTCAGAACATGAACTCTGTTCGAATTCTCATATTTTCCCCATGGGTGCTCTCACCGAGCCATGTTCTGTTCTATTGTCCTTATGTTACTGTCATCTCTGGTTTGGACCAGAAATTTCATCCTGAAAATAAGCACCTTTTCCCCAAAAATCACTTCTTCATATTGGTCTATTCCACACACAGAGGGGAAAAAAAAGTATTGACTTTATTGATTTCACATTGCAAAGCAATTTCCTCAGAAAAATCTGACTAGTTCCTAGAATTAGTTCACAGCAGGTGATAAAATAGCATCATCACCATTAACTCAGGGTCTTCCTCTGGGCTTAGCAAGCAGCCTGGAAGAAAGTACACCATTTTATAACTAAGCCATAAATCATCAGGGCAGGCAGCTTAGTAATTGTTCACAGCTGATCACATAGACTAGCTATTGCTCTGAAGAAATAGCAATTTTGTATTACTAGAGAAACAAGGAAAAGGGAAAAGTTTTTTCTACACAGAAGGCATATGATGTGACTCTCTGTGACTTTACAACAGTTTCATACTGGTGTAACTGTTTATGTCAGCTAGCTGACAGTGGCATCGAACTGGTATACTCGAATAAAGAATGACCTGACCAGTAAGTATGGGGAAAATTATACATCTGCTAATGATAAATCAGCAAGGTAAACAGTGGCACACAGCAGGTAAGGGAGCTGATGTAGGCTCTACCTTCATCCTCTTACTGGTATCTAACCAGAAATCATATGACTATTTACTAGAGTCAGATTTTGTTATGGATATAGAGGTAGAAGAAGGGAAAAGAGGTCCTCTTTCACTTTGTGCACCAGGACACAATGTCTTCTTGTCACTGATGGTCACTTCCAGGCCAGAGCATTGTCACCATCATTCTGGCCATCATAACAGAGGATGACAGCACAGTAATGAGTTTGAAGCAGAGACAACCCTGCTTAGGTACCGTACAAAGCGCCACTCAGGCCCTGGTGGCCAGATGTCCATGCGCGGTCCTCATCTTTCTATTTCTCCAGCCCAGGGGCATGCGTCTCCTCCTTAAAGGTGCTTTCCACACCTTCATCCTCTATCACTATTTATTGCAAGTGAAGGCTCAGAAGCATTGGCCTGGAAAGTGCTCTCAGTCAGACATGCCTGAGTGTGTATCCTTGAAGTGCATTTCTCAGCTATCACCCTTCCTTCTCTGCATGGAAAGTGCAAAATGAACAGCTCTCAGGAGTCAAACTATAAACTTTCAGGAGCTCATCAGTCACTCCATCAGCTTTTATCTTTTTTCCAAAAACAGGTCAAGGTGCTTTGCCAAAAGTCCTTTTTGTTTGCAACTCAGTGCCATTTAAGTTAGAGAGGGAGCACAGAGGGGTGGCCACACTATTAGAATACGTTGCTGAAGAAAAGGGTATGAGACGAACTCACCGAAGACTCAAACATTCCCAGCCTCTAGTATGAGGTTCTAGTAGAACAAGGAAAATTTGCATTGTGAAGGCTCAGAAGTTCTCAATAAGATGTTTAATAAAGGATGTGAAAGCCAATCTCTCTTGCCCAGTTTGTCCCTGCATGGTGGGTCCTTTCCTCATCTTTGCTCTGCACTCCATCATTTTTCAGTGCTCCCTTAGCTTGAGTAAGAGTCACACCATCCTTTCTGTGTCCCTAGGAAAATTTCCTCCTCACAGTCCATTTGGCCCAAAAGATTGCCCCTTCTTCTGAAGGGTTTCCACTGCTCCAGCCAGGTTAAGGCAAATAGGAAATAGAAAACCCCACTACTGCAGGTGGCACCATCTTCATCAGAGCAGCCAGAACATGGTACCTGCAAAGCACGCTGCAAAACAGCAATACCTTCTTTCTAATAGAACCTTCATATCATTTTAAAAGACTGTAGTCAGCTACTTCAGTGGTAGCTGAAGGACCACTTTCCTCAGGTTCAATACAGAAGTTGAGATAATTTTACATTTTGCACGATGATGAAGCTCAGATATGTTGCCCACTTGCAGTGATTTAGAAGTCACTAGGCACCAATGGACACCACTTAGATGTCCATGTTCAGGCTTGTCAGATACAAACCAATTTGATTAAAGCTTGCATTTAAGGGAAGAGAATTACCAAAGTCACGTAATTTCATAGTAGTTTGTGCTACACACGTGGGTAATTGCTACTTCTCAGCTGACCTGCAGTAACTTGTTTAGACCATGGTATCTTGATCATGCGTCTAGGTCTTTACATAGCATAAGAAGTATGCAAAGGCTTGTAATCCTTGCTGGTATAAACATGAGGAAAAACTACAGAAGTCACAAACAGAAACATTCAGGAGGCGTACTGAAATTTTACTCTGTCTTCCATTGTTGCCCAAGCAGGAGCCTTGCAGTGACTACATCAGGATGAAATTAGGAATTTGGAAATCAGAGTTTGGAAATCATACAGTGAGTTTCTCGGGGAAAAAATTAGATGACGAGAGAGATCGATAAGATCCAGTGCTATTAGACAGTAAAATAGGATCTGCAAA
The DNA here is from genome assembly GCF_030463565.1 of Pelecanus crispus. Lineage (NCBI taxonomy): Eukaryota > Metazoa > Chordata > Aves > Pelecaniformes > Pelecanidae > Pelecanus > Pelecanus crispus. Next base: position 161,166,368 of record NC_134644.1, on the reverse strand, counting down.
CATATAGCTCTGTAAAATAAACATTGAGAGTGTCTGCAAATATATGTAGCCAAATTAGACCCACTGGCTAAGCACTGGAGGAAGTTTAATACAGATAAATTATTATTTTAGAAGACAGGCTTCAGTAAACAGATATATTTACAACTAGTTAATAATTCAGTTCCAAGATAAGTCACAAGATAAAACCAAATAGAAAAAACCCACTAGCATTCACTCAGGCGGGCTCTGCAGAGCTGAAAAGGTGCATATTTTGGAGGCTATCTGAATGCTGTCAGTGTAAGCAGTGTGCTGTGTCCTAGAATGGATCCCATTGCTCCTCAGTTTCTACCACTTTCCAGGTGTTCCCCTGACTGCTCCTTCTGGCATCCTCTGAGACAGCACTCACTCTCAGCACTTGGTCTTGTGTGCAGCCACTGTGAGCACCACCCCAGGTACCCCTTCACACTTTGCCTCCTGCCCAGCTCACCCTGATGACCCAGCTCGCGGGTCAGTGGGCTGTAAGCTTATCTATAGGAAAGTTTATGGGCAGGTGGCTTAGGTGGAAGCAGCACTATGTTAGTAGAATAATATTGCTCCTGATAAATAAGCTGGTAGGTAATTCAGAATTGTTTGCAGTATTTATGTGTGACGTTGCACTGGGCCATGTCCCTGAGGTGCCACAGCACACCTCAGGATTCAGGTCCATCTCCATCTCTAAGATTTCTGCCTGAACAAGGCTCAATGAAGGTGGTAATGTCCAAGCAGAGAAGTTGACACGGAGGTAGGAAAATGTGGCCACCTTTCAGGTTGACTCCTTTCTTCAGCTTTGAAGCAAAAGTGAAAACATCTACTTGCGGCAGGTTGGAAAATACTTACAGCCAAGTTATCAAACAGGCCAGACACATTCTAACAGCAAGGATAACTAGAACCTGGTACAACATATCAAGGTTACTGGTGAATCCTCCCCATGTGGGAATTTTTAAATCTAGATTTTTGTAAGGGGCAGGAAAGAATTCAAAGGAGAAGTCAGAGTGGGCCTGGACCCTGCTATCCTCGCTGGTCCTTGTGGGCCCTCCTGGCCATCAAATCCAAGAAGCTGGTTAACATATTAATGGCAGAAACTCCAAGATTGTGGCTTGAGTGTGACGTCAGAAGAGCAGAAGTACAGTTCAAAAAAGGAAAATGTTAAGTTTTCAAGGCACTCCCAGTAGAAAGGCAGGTGGGTTCATGCTGGCTGCTGACAGGTAGAATGGCTTTGCAGAAATATTCCTTTGACTCCTAAAACTCCACCCAAAAGTTCAACTCTTTAATCCCATCCTTTCAGCTGCTCACATCACTCTGACGTTTGAGATAAAGTTTTTGCTTTTCTAGGGACATCACAAAGTTAGCCTCCTCCCCTCCTTTCCTAGTTTTCTTTCTTTTTTTTGTTTAAAGTTCCACTTTGAGATTTTGTTTTCTCTAGGACAATCTACTGCTCCATCTGGCTGCGCCTTTTGACTAAACTTCAAAATGAAACACACTAGGCTGGAAATGACTTCCAGGCTCTCCAAGAATCAGGTGGCTCTAGTGCTTTCAGGGGACTCTTGCTAGGACTGAGTCAGCAGAAGCACCCGTGATTCTTCCTGGGGGGAGTGCAGCTGCAAAGCAGAACACAAAAACAAAAACACCGACAATAAGAGCTTCCATGCCAGCCAGCTGAGTAACAGGAACATTTCCACAGCACACAGGACACTCTGCCTGTGACCAAGAAATGTGATATTCAACAGGTCTCCATAAGTACTATGTAATACCTTTGCTGCTTGGTGTTGTTTTAATGACAAATGAGTAGGGTTTTGCTGTCAGAATTAAAAAGAAGTCCTTAAAAGTGTGGGGAAATTGTACCTTTTCCTCTGATTTTGCAGAGACCCTGAAAGCCAACCTCTGAAAGGTACAAGCATCTCCTTTTCTAGTTAAGTTTAACTCAGATACCTCGATGACTCTTTAATGAACTTTTCAGTCCCTGAGGGGAATCATGTCATGAAGATCAATAACAGTGAACAGCATTTGGTCTTGATGCCTTGAGCAGAGGAAGCCTAGGTGAAACTTCTCTTTTCTTATCCCTGAGTACTACCACTCAGCTTGCCAGCAGAAATATTATTGCCAAGAGAGACAGATTTGCCACAGTCTCCTGCCCCCAGAGACTTCAAATCAAACCTAGAAGTACCTCCGAACTAAATCCATACTGGAGTGTGAATAGCCTGATCTATTGGAGAAAGGCTCAACCTTGCTTCTTTGTCCCCACTTCTTCTTGGGGGCATCTTACTGCCCCTTTTCTTTTCTTGAGGAATTTTGGGGGGAAATGCGTATGCTCAGCTGTCTGTTTCTTTCCAGAAACAGAGTAACTCTGCTAAGGCATCCTCTTGTCATGCCTCCTTCTTGATCTTCACAAAGCTGGCCAGGCAGCCAATCCCCAAGTACACAGATTCACCTGGGACCACCGCATGGACCAGTACTTCATTGTCCAATAGAATTAGTCAGTAAATGCTCATATAAATCCAATTGTTTTTCCTCTAAAGCATCTGAAAGCCCCAGGACTCATTCACCCGTCTAAAATTTCATATCATATTTCATTATTTCTCCCATGAGAAAAAAAACCTACTGTTATGGATGTCATAATTCCTGTAATCCCCAGTGAACATCATCAGTAAGTCAGCGAAACTCGTGAAGAAATACATATTAATAAAATCATTGGGGTAACCAGGCTGTTGGCGTGCTCTGTCCAGAGAAAAAAGAGATTTCTGTGTCTGTCTCCTCACAAAAGAAGTTTGGCTCACCTGAGCTGATATCATAAAGTACAGGGTAAAGCCACTGCAATGATGAGAATAAAAAACAATAGATCCGAAGGACTTAGGACTGCAAGTGTTTTGACTGTCCTGTGTATTGCTAAAAACAAAGCAATTTTGTAAAGCAAAAATTCTTTTACTGTGTCATTAGCAAAACTAAAATTTATTGACTGTCATAGGACTATTTTCTGCATGTTCTGTGCAGTAGAACTGAAAATATTTCAAAATACGTCTCGATTAAATTCCTTTGTGATATATTTCAGTGAGAATATTGAATTATTTACTGTTCACACTATATTCTTTATGTTGTTAGCAGAGTAATAGCACATATTCAGGCTCCCATGAGCTGTATCTGTCCCTAAAATCCATTGATATCACTGTGTGTTCTTTGGTCGCAATGACAGAACTGTACAATAAATTACTTGGTTGTAGAAATCAAGCAAGATAGCCTACCGCCTAAGTTTGAAGTGCATGAGAAAAAACAAAGCTGCAGCACAAATGTTTGTTAAGCTCCCATGGTTTTTAAAAACATTGACCTAAAAATGAGGCATTTGCACTGGAAACGACAGACAAACCCCACAACAGAACACAGCATACGTAGTGGTCAGACTGCATATTGCTTTCTTGCGAGGTCATAACTTCAGGCTGAGGGAGCCAACATCTGTAATGCAAGATAGATCCCTTGAAAATCCCTTAAACGGCTTTGGCATATTTTAGGAAGAGAGAGACATCTCCTGGACAAACTGTAAATTTGCTATTCACTCTTCTGTACACTTCTGTACACATGAAGAAAGTTACAATTATCTGCAATATAGTTGTATGCTAGATAAGATTGTTCCATATTTTATTATTTCAAATGAATTTAAAAGTACTGTGCCATTGATCAAGGGGAAAATAACAGTGTGTCTACAAAGAAAAGGAAAACGAGTTTTAGGAGCATAGCCCTAGTGCCCAGTAATGACAGGGAATTAAACTGTGTTTTTTTCTAGAACTTTCTTTTATAAACTCATTTCACCATTTAAACTTCAAAATCCTGTTATGGTTCTATAACTTCTTAGACTACTAGCCACATCATATTGCTATTGCTTAGAGGTAAGTTGGTTTCCCCTTTTATTCAGAACAAAATTTATTATGCCATATTGTAAAGACAGGCATTGCGTCTCATCTCTCCAGTACCTTACCAGTTTCATGAGATGCAAAAAATGAGTAGGAAAACTATTATTATGTTTTCTATTAGTAGCAATTCCAAAGATGACACATGAAGTGTTATCTAGACAGTTCTCTAAATAGTATCAGATTGCCTGAGTGTGAAGTCCCTGACTATTGCTCTTTCAGGAGAAGAACAGCCAATGTAGTTCGTATTTATGGTATATTTTTGTTCCTCACAAGGAATTTCCTAGATAAATTCTCAGTGACACAGAAGCTAAATCACACATTTGAAACAGAGATAGGGTTGTTATGCCTTATCCAGTTTTCACTAGATATTTTGTTTCCTAGTGTTACGTTAAGATAAAAAATAAAATAAACTTTCTAAGTTCATCAGCAATTCCTCTTAGAGGAATATAAGGGAAACAGAACTGGTAGACTTTCCATTGCACAATGAACAAATGGCTGCTTCTGTGACTGACTGCCCCAAGGATCGTGTACGGATCCTTGAAAGGAAACCCTAGGTCCATGTCCTGTCTAAATTGCCTTGTCTTGTGGCCAGCATTACTGCAGAATATGAAGGGAATATGAACATTTTGTCTGGAGACAACCAAGTCAACCAAGACAATCAGTGAGAAGTTATACAGCTGTATATGGCAATTACTGCAGCATTTCCATTTCCACTTGAAAAAATGAACAGCCAAAGACAGATGGACAATGAATGGAGAGTCATCGCTGATCAGTTGCAAATATCAAGGACTTGCACCCAGATACCTCCCACCAGGGTTTAGATACAGAATTGAGTTGCTGCACTTAAGGACCCTCAAAATTCAAGCTATCATTGTAGGCAAGGCAGACAGAGAGGTGATTCAGCCCACCTATGTACTGACTTGCCTCCCTGAGGTGCACTGGTGTGTTCAATCATCCTCCATTGATGCCACCTCATCTTCACTAGGGATGTAGCCTGGGAAACCTCCTTCTGCATCAAGATACTTCAGTTAAGTATCTAAATCAAAGTGTGATAAATCTCAGCTTTTGCTGCCAGTCCAGAAACAAAAGCACACAAAATGCAGTGGCAGGAACAGCTGCAGACATAAAGCTATTGCATCTTTCTTTGAGGTTTAGGTTGATTATAATGTTTATTTATATTGCCAGGTAATACCATTCCTCCACCTCAAAAAGCATTCCCTAAAGCCTAAACCCTAAAGATTAGGTAAAAACATGGTTAACACTAATGCAGTGCTATTCATACCACCCATCAGACCTGAATGAATCTGGATTCTAGATGTTTAACATATGAAACTGTTTGCAGCAAGTTCACAATATTATAGTGGGAATAATTTCTTAAGTAACAGATTATTTTCCCAAGTGTTTTCAAATGCATGTGCACTCTCAGATTGCTCTGAAATTTTCTGTACCTCATCAAGGTTCCAATTAGGCTTCACAGCCTTGATTTGTTACCACTTTTTCAGTCAGTTTCCAAGATGCATTACCGTCTCAATGCATTGGATATCAGTTTCCTACTTATGGCTCAAATCTCTCCAGTTTAATTACCCACTAAGCTTTGGACTTGGCACTCTCTGCCACTGAGCAAAAGAAATATTTAAAAGGTCATAAATGTATCGGTTGCAGAAGATGACTTTCCAGTACCTCTTGACATAAATTGACATGACAGAACCAAGACAGTTTGTGAGCAGACTGGTTTCAAGGTGGTGTGTTGCAGCCTCTGAAAATTATATCCATGTACTGACAGTGCAGTTCCTAGTCTGCCTGTATCAGCATCCTTGCAAATTCTGGTACTGGATACACCCAAGCTGATACATCCAACCAAGGGACTCAGGCCAGACCCTGCTGCCTGGCTGTGACTCAGACTCCTGAAAAAAAGATTTCGTCCAGCCCTATATGCAAAACCAGGCTTCAGCATAACCAGGCCATGCTGGGGAACAGACACACACAATCCTTTTAAGAAGCATTTAGTCCCACTGATTCCATTACCTTTCTGCCATTAGTGAACAGGTAATGGGGATTTAACACATTTTACAGATTCCCAGAATGGTTGAGGTTGGAAGGGACTTCTGGAGTTCATCTCATCCAACTCCTTGCTCAAGCAGGACCACCTAAAGCAGGTTGCACAGGACCATGTCCAGGCAGCTTTTGAGTATCTCCGATGAAGGAGACTCCACAAGTTCCATTTATTGGTTTTGAAATGAGAGATTATTTTAGCAAGGACTGTTTCGATGTTTATGACCTTAGGAATAACTGTACCAGCACACCTGAGAGGGCAGTTAATTGCAACAGGGAGAGAAAGAGTGCAAAGAGATGTATAGCCAGTAGGCAGGAACTTTTAAAGCTAGTTTTGTCTCCAGGGTGTTATTTAGCTACACCATGAGTCTCAATGGGAGCCAAGTTCCTGAAAACACCAAACACACTTTCTGTCCAGGTATGAAGGTGGAATTATGCAGAGAAGAATGTATACCTAGGAGCCTACAGCATGCATTTAGCCTGTTGGCACTGCAGGCTGTGGCCCTAAAGCATTTCTAGAAATAAAGCAGATGGGAGCATCTTTGGAGGGAGGGAACCAAACTCAGGAGGGACTACCCTTTGGGTGCAGTGGCTGGAATTAGCAAGCACCAAGAAATCTCTCCTTTAGTATGCCTTAGCTCTTCTTCCCTCATCAGTCTCCCTCAGAGTCCTCCTAAAAGAAGAGGACTTGGAAAGGAAAGAGAAAGCCTGAGGCAGAGGTAGGGAGCAGGGTATCTCAGCAACCAGTCTTAGCTTTTTCCCTCTTTGTTGCTGATGCGATCAAAAAGACCAGTTTCCCTTGCAGCCTCCATCATATAGAACATGAGGCAAGAAGGACTCCTCCTCCCATGAATCACAGTAAATACTTTTGACCCCTCCTCCGCATCCAGTTTTGTCCTGGTTTTGGCTGGGATAGAGTTAATTTTCTTCCCAGTAGCTGGCATAGTGCTGTGTTTTAGATTTTGTATGAGAATAATGCTGATAACACGCTGTTTTAGTTGTTGCTGAGTACCGCTTATACCAGTCAAGGACTTTTCAGCTTCCCATGCTCTGCCAGGTGCACAAGAAGCTGGGAGGGGGCACAGCCAGGACAGCTGACCCAAACTGCCCAAAGGGCTACTCCATACCATGTGACATCATGCTCAGTATAGAAACTGGGGGGGGGCCTGGCCGGGGGGAGTGATCGCTGCTCGGGAACTGGCTGGGTATTGGTCGGCGGGTGGTGAGCAATTGCATTGTGCATCACTTCCTTTGTATTATTACTATTGTTATTATATAGTTATTATTACTACTACTATTTTACTTTATTTTATTTCAATTATTAAATTGTTCTTATGTCAACCCAGGAGTTTTCTCGCTCTTACTCTTCTGATTCTCTCCCCCATCCCACCGGGTCAGGGGGAGTGAGCGAGCGGCTGCGTGGTGCTTAGTTGCTGGCTGGGGTTAAACCATGACAGCTTTCCAGTATATGCCCTTTCAATGCAATTAACATCATTTTCATACCAAGAGCAAGGTACATCTATCTTTGATGCACGGAGTATCTAGTAGGCTTACATATACTTTACTGTGGGAAAAACCCAAAAGACTGATTCCAGGAGTGGGCAGAGCTGAGGTCATACAGCAGGGCAATTGTACTCTAAGTGATATAGCAGTTGTTAATGAGTCCAGGAGAGAGACGGATTATCAGGCTTGGATTCTGCCAAGTTTTCCAGGCCTGACCCTTCTTCTACCATGCACAGGTTGATTGCTGGCTTGCCAAATATGTTTGGTCTTCATGGATATTCCTTTATTGCTAGAGCATGTGCCATGGTTTGGTCAGACAGACAGTAAGGGACAGTTCCTTGTGGGCACAAGCAATATATTTATCCTACAGGACAGAGAGAGCACTACCTACTACCTAGAGCTTCTTTCCTTCCACTTTAGCACACCTCCAACCTTTCCCAAAGCCAAAATTCATCTTTCTGCAGTGTTCCTTTTTCCTGCTATTGTAGAGCTCCCCATTCCCAATAGCTCTTGCATAATTCTTCCTGGTCCATTCCTGTTGCTGCTATTTACCAATCAACAAAGAAAAATAAAGGTCCCAGATACCGCTCACTTCTTATCCCTCTTCCTAGGTCCTCAGTCTTTTTAGATCTGTTCAGTTATAACAGTCCTGATAGCAGTTTTGCTAACTGCAGTGATTGTTGGTTTGGGGTTTTTTTACTAGAGGAATAGAAGTGTGAAGGAAGTAGTAGTGACGCATGTGGTTTGCTTTCTTGCATAACCATTTATCATTTACACTTTATGAACTTTTTGATTAATGTTTTATTCTACATGGCTTGTAAGAAGTTGCAGCAGTTTCCAGATTTTATGTCTCTATATGCCATTAAATGTCATGCTGGCTTTCCACTTCTGGGCCTGATAATGATGGATTATGGTAGCAAAGCCTCATAGTGAATTAATGCATTGGCCATATTGGCTTGTAATTCTTAACAGGCCTGTAAATGGAACAATCTTTTTTTTAAGACTTTGTAAGTGACAGGATATTTTTAAACCTTATGTAGTCTATGTATTAGTATGTATGTAAGTTTGATAAAGCCATTATACTGGACTGCAACATTTTTCAGAACTCCTGGTTCTGAATAGTCAACCTTTTTCTCTTCCTCTCTATGGGAACATACAATCAAAACTCAGATTCTGAAGGACCTGTTGTCAGTTATTTCAGAGTCAAGCCTGGAAAAATCCTTAATACCAGAGGTCCTGTTTCTTTCAATGGTCAAGAGGGATATTTGGTTTTGCACAGGATGGAAAGCAGCAAGCAGACCTCTTTCCTCAAAGTGCTGTCAGATCTCATCCAGATGTGGTGGAAGTTCGGTCATCTGGAAACCACAGTCCTGACCACCTATGAACAGTAATGGTGTTGTAACATGTTTTGCAAGGAGATATAATAATCTCAGTGTGTGACTGTGACCCCATTTTTTCATTCAGGTTTGTACACTGAACTGCCCAGTTTGCTATACAGTATGGCAAGACTTAGCACACTGGGTATGCACTAAGTAGATAGGGTTAGGCATTATCAATGCATGGATATTTTAATCCATTTCCCATGCAAGCCTCTTTGTCCAAGTGTCCTCTTGGACAGTAGGCAGACTGCTAATTATCTTTAAATTCAGAGATTTTATTTCCCCCTTCCTTTCTCATCAACACTCATTCTACGTGCACCTAGAGCCATCAGTCATTAGGTTTGGCCAGACAAGGACAAGAGTAGCCCTACTAAGCCAGGCTTGCTACTACAACCCAGTGAGAGGTGGGCTGTGTAGGATGGTGGCTGGTTTTGCAGGCAGAAGCAGGTGGTAATCCAGAGGCACTGCCATCATTTCTGTAATCCACCCAACAGCAGCAGCTATTAGACACTCATGCTCATCCTGGCAGGAGTGACTAAGCCCTGCCCCCGTCCTTGTAGAATTCAGAAGTCTGAAGCCAGCTTCATTCTCCCCATAGACATGCCCTGACTCACTATATATAATTGAAACCATTCTAAGGAATATAGTGTTGCAATGAGAAGTAGCATGAAATATTTTACCAGTCACACTGAATACACTTTTCTGAAGTGGTCCTTCTGGTAATTTTGCAAGGGCATTTGCTTTAACTGAGGTGATTCTTGGGGCCTGGTTACACCCAAGGAAACAGGCTTGGACATCTGGCTCATTAATTTCATTTTGTGAAAAAAATGGCCTATCACATATCATAAAAAGAGAATATACCTTTCAAATCTACTTTTGAGTCCATCACTTAACTGAGAACATACTTTGTGGGAAAGTATTTCCTGAGGCCTACCACTTTCCACTGAGGACCAACAAAATCCCACCGAAGCTGATGTCACTCTGAACTGATAAAGACCGTGTTCAGGCATGCAACTACAGTCTAATCAGTGAAGCCTTCCTATCACTGGCCAAATCTCTGGACTGGCTGCTTTAATTCTGCCTCATTGCAGCGGAATCTGCTTTCCAGGCTGCACTTCATTCCTAATGGCTCTTCTTTGCTTAGTGTTAGATACAAAGGATCAAGAACAGTGGAAACCATGAAGGAATACTGGCCAAATCCTGTTCTGACCAAGCAATACCTGAGAATTTGACAGGTTTTCTGGCAGATGTTAACTACTCCTATTCATTGTAAACTCAGAGAAGCTGAAATAACAGTTTTTTACTTACAAAATACTCTCAGCAGAGAGTGAAGAGCAGTGTCCACATCTGTGTATCAACAGCCTCATGCTCCTGAAGCAAGGAGCTCCTGAAGAGTCAGTGGCTCTTCATAGTGCCTCTCCAATGTCAGTGTCAACTGGCTATTTTAAAGCTGTAGAACCATGCTCATGCAGCAGTCCAGATGTGGGCTTGTACTTCCCCAGCTACTGTGCCACACGCAATCTTGAATTTCAGGCATAATGTATCAAGAGCCTACTTCTGAAGTTGAAAAATCCTAGTTACTTCTTTTAATTTAACAGCACCTTGGAGCAGGGGTTTCTGGATACGCTTGACAAAATATAAATAAAACCATGTGTTGAAATATAGAAGAACAAATGCAATAGAAAGAAAGAGAGAAGTGATCACAACCTTGAATCTGATACACAGAAACAATGCCAGACAGTATTTAATATATCACCATGAGCAGGAAATAAGAAGATATTTATTTATAGGTTTGACGTGTTTCCATATATACTTATCTCTATGTTATACATAAACAGATCTGTGATGCCCAAGTCACGGAAGAACAGAGAGTATAGTAGTTACAAAAGCATGCATTGAGAATCATATTGCAGAGTCGCATTTGTTTCTATACTGGGCACCCCAGTGCTCCAGGCTTTTGACTGGCTTCCTAGTTCAGTTGAATGCTATATCCACACTTAGCCAAAGCAAATAAATCAAGCTGGGCCCAAGCTGCCTGTACAGAACCACCTGGAAGTCTCTTGAACGCATTCCCTTGTGGGCTTTTTCTGCTCTGGTTTTGTGCCAGGATATAAAGTATTAATGGGCAGATCACCTGCATTTCATGGCACTGCACCTGAGCACACACATCCTACAGACCACACCTGACTCTACACAAAGCCAATTTATGTCTTTTCATCTGCAGCAAATTAACCCAAATACTGGATAAACTGTCTGCTGATAATCATATCTTAAATGTATGACAAAAATGCAATTACATTTTCACTATTGATAGCCACCAGGGACAGAGATGGAGCTACTTAGTGGGATCAGGTTTCAAAAATATTGGTGCTTGATAATAACAAACTTATTACTTATTTTCCTATGTTTGCTTTTGTCAATACAAAAGTCAAAAAATACCTTTGAACCCCCAGTAGGCTGTCTTTTTGAAGGATATTGAATATAAAGAAGCACATACTAAATCTCAGATGTAATGTAGCTCTAGCCCAGGTCCTAGTCTTTTGAAAAATCAAAATTTTTGATATGAGAAATGCCACTTTCTACCAGAGCATGAAACTGCAAGTTTGACTCCTTGATAACATGTGACTATCCAGGTGTGTCAACATTTCCTCTCTGCCCGAGGCAGGACCTATCAATTCTCTGTATCACAGCTGCCCAAGTCACTTGCCTAGACAATAATACATCATACCTGATTTAGTTGACATTCATGGTTACCTTTCTGCTTCACTGTTTTGGACAGGCAACAGGATACTTTTGAATAGAAAATATGACTTGTAGTAATACATCTTTGCAGTTATTTGGGTAATCTTAATACACAGTGTCAACAAAATTCTGTTGTGTATAGGACAGAAGAATAAGTTTCTCATTTTCTCAAAGTTTCAACCATATGAAAGAAGTCTTTCATGGGAGTTTCTAAAGTATCTGTCACCACAGCTTCTCACTATAATTTAGGAATTATAGCATAGAAATGAACTAAACTAAAATAATCTCACAAACTGCTGATTAATGCCTTCTCATTGCCAGTACTAGCACCATCAGACATGACAGACTTTTAATATTATCACCTGAGCAGTCTTAACCAAGTTTAGTAGAAACATTGCAAAATCTCCATCCTGCCATCTGGAGTTTCTCAACAATAAAGAAGACCTGAGCATGCAATAATTCAATAGGATGAATTTATATCTCATTATGGGTCAAATCTCAGTGTATTTTAGTAGTTTGCTTGAAAGGAGGCACTGGTATTAATGTCCACACAGTGAAAGACTTACTCCCACTGTCCCTTATGTCCACAGGACATTAGGATTTCTGACCACTACAGAAACCTCTAGAACAACCCTATTTACCAAATGATAAAGAAGATGGCAAAGATAGAGCACTTTCCATTTCTTTTGCAGGTGAACACAAATCTGTGAGTCCAGGAATGAGCACACTGAGGTAAGCTTTGTCTCAAGTTTTCCCCAAATACTTACTTTAGACATTTTACTTCGTAGCTTCTATTCCGTTTTCAATGCTAAGTGCACAAAACAGTCCGAGGAGCAGGGACTGGAACTCAGGTGTCTCTTTGGCCACATAAATCTCATGCTGTTGGCAGCATTTCAGTCTAGCTTCAGCAAGACTGTGAATATCTAAGACGTTCATTTGAACTTAGATGGTATCTCCATATTTAAACTTCTTAAGGCTGAACAAAGAATAGAAGACAACTCTTCCTCCTCTGGGGTGCGTACTCTAACTACTAGGTCAGCATATCAATGTCAGGCATAACCCAGCATTTTAAAACAGTGAGCCATCATCTATATCCAAACCCATGACTCAGACCTCAAAGTGCAGGAAATGCCCTGGGCCTACCAATGACAGTCTCATACAGAAAACTAAGTCATAATCCAGGGGACAGATAGGCAACTTCTCTCCTGTCTGTTGGTCAGTTTAGATACCTATCCACCAACTGAGCTGTCTTCTGAGATTTCTTCAGACAATTAACTTTCCCAGTTGTGGCAGCAACATAGGTGCCTAGCTGGCACTGGACAAGTCTGTTCTGAAAGCAGGACAGATACACTTCAGGGATGTATTTGTTATGCCAGCAAACATTAGCAGAAAAAAGGATGACAGCACATTTGGCCACTCCTACGCAGATCTTAATGCTAAGCTTCGTTTAATCAGGAGTCACGCCTAGGCCCCTGGAACATATCTCTCAAATTTACCAAATTTATCCTCTCCATACTTCTGCTCAACTTCCAAACTTGGATGCAGATGAACTTTCATTATGTTGGACTCTTTTCCATTTGCTTTCCAACCTTTGTCTTCTTTTCTATGTTGAGTTCAGCCAAAATCCACCGTAAACTGCAGTGTTATCAGCTGGGGAAAAGTCATGTGGTGTAAGTGTGTTGATGGCTCTGGTGACTCTATCACATTACAAATCAATTTGCTTCATTCATGGAGTTGAACGATTATAGCACCAAGCCTAAAACCACTACTGTCAAATGCATCCTTGAGAGGCACATATGTTTTCTATGCACTTTTAAAATGTTCTTAGTCACTAAGTGGTTTTAAAAAATACATTTTGCATCTTGCATGGCACTTCAGTAAGATGCCAATCTTTTGTCACAGAGTCAGTCTTCAGACTGTTGTGCCATTTTTCATTTACAGTTGCATACCTGATCACAAGCCAGCAGTGGTGGTTGTGACAGAGTATTTCACTGCAGTCAGTTCATTATTTCCTATTTTCCTTCAGTCTCTGTGAGGCACTTACCTACCACCTCCCACTGTTAGCTGTACACTGCCAACAAAGGTGAGGAACTGTCTGGTTAGGGATCATCTTTCTATTTTGTATTTTTTTGTATTTTTGTACAATACCTAATTCATTTGCTCTTGATCCCAGAATCAGATCCTTCTCATTTTCCTCCTGTTAGTCAAGCTCCAGTGTCAGAAAAAAATGCATGTAGTGCTTTTTCATAGAATCATGGAATCATAGAATACTTTGGGTTGGAAGGGACCTTTAGAGATCATCTAGCCCAACCCCCCTGCACTGAGCAGGGACAGCTTTAACCAGATCAGGGTGCTCAGAGCCCCATCCAACCTGACCTTGAATGTTGCCAGGGATGGGGCCTCCACTGCCTCTCTGGGCAACCTGGTCCAGTGCTTGACCACCCTCATTGTAAAAAACTTCTTTCTAATGTCTAGTCTAAATCTATTCTTCTTTAGTTTAAATCCATTATTCCTTGTCCTGTCACAACAGGCCTTGCTAAAAAGATTGTCCCCATCTTTCCTTTAGGCCCCCTTTAAGTATTGGAAGGCCGCAATAAGATCTCCCCGCAGCCTTCTCTTCTCCAGGCTGAACAACCCCAACTCTTTCAGCCTGGCCTCATAGGAGAGGTGCTCCAGCCCTCAGATCATTTTGGTGGCCCTCTTCTGGACCTGCTCCAGCAGCTCCATGTCCTTCTTGTGCTGAGGGCCCCAGAGCTGGACGCAGTACTCCAGGTGAGGTCTCACCAGAGCAGAGTAGAGGGGCAGAATCACCTCCCTCGACCTGCTGGCCACGCTGCTTTTGATGCAGCCCAGGATACGGCTGGCTTTCTGGGCTGCAAGCGCACATTGCCGGCTCATGTCCAGCTTTTCATCCACCAGTACCCCCAAATCCTTCTCGGCAGGGCTGCTCTCAATCCCTTCATCCCCCAACCTGCACTGATACCAGGGGTTGCCCCATCCCAGGTGCAGGACCTTGCACTTGGCCTTGTTGAACCTCAACAAGGTTTCTTCAGTTTCTTTCAGCTGAAGCATGGTCTGAACAAGAATTCTCATATTGTACCTTAGAGAGTTTTGTGCCTGGCATTTCCAGATGGTTTCCTATCCAGATACCAGAGACACCTAGGGCTGCTGGGGCTGCAGGATCAGGAAAGGTCAACATACATGTAGCCTGGTGTGGCTACAGTGCTAAGTATGACAGCTAAACAAGCTAGTTAAGATAGCTGCCAAAGGTCTACAGTAATAGCTGGCTTCTCATCAAAGCAATTATATTTGCTAAAACTCTGCCTTTGTTTTCCTACCGTGTTGCTGTAATGGAACATAAACCTTTTGAAATACCAACAATGAAAGTTTTGAAGTCTCTCCTTGTACCTCCATGATAAATGGGGGATGGGGGATTTTTAACAACAGACTTCCAGTGGATTAATGTACCTAAATCCCTTACATGTTTTGGAAATTCTCTTTCCACCATGGACAATGCGACAAACTGACTGAAGTTTACTTCTCCCTGTTCCTAATCCTCTGCCAAATTTAAGCTGTGTGATAAGCACTAAGTCCATCTGAGAAATGCTTAGCAATATTATCATATACTGGCATGATCCCTTCGAAAAAAACAGAAATGTATGTTATACTATATTCCTTTATAATTTTCAGCATATTCTTCAGAGAAAATACACATCAGTATGTTTATCCATTTCACTTCTTTTCTTCCTATACCATTTAACACAGTTAAAAACACCATTGTTTTTTGCAGCATCTCCAGTAGAATACATACAAATGTACCACCAGTGTTTCCCCGCATCACAGGTGGTGAAACTTGACCCTGTCAACATTTTTTTTGCTTTCCAGCTGATGTCTATAAAAGTTCTCTACAGACAGGATTAGCAGAATAGACTCAAGTTTCCCCACATAAATCTGCCCTTTGTGCTTTGGCATACACTTGCAATTTGGGTCTAGGTCTGCCAGATGAAAGGGTTGTACGTATTCTGGTTCTTTATGTGAGCCTGGTATGGCCAGACTGAAAAATCACATGGGAAATTAGTGTCTGTATTCTTATGAAAAAATTGTGAAGCTCTGGGCAAAGTTTTTTTTTTTTTTCCTCCTGTTCTGTCAGTTTGTCTGGTGTTACCAAATGAAGCAAGCCTCTTCTGCAAAAAGCATGTATAACTTTCCAAATGAGGAAAAACAATCTCAGTCAAAGCACAGGATGAATTTAAAACATCTGCAACAATCCAAACACGCCAGGCATAAACTGAAAAGAAAGCCATAGAATGACTTATACTACCACATTGTTGCTGCAGAGGACAAAGAAAGCATGTCCCAACAGCTGGCCTCATGAGGAAAGGAGGTCACGGATCTCTGCTCGTACTCTGGTGGCTCCAGGAAGGGACTTTCCTAACAGTCCATGTCAAACAGGAGATCCCAGGCAGGTCACAGAGCCTGTGATGAAAGCTCAGCCGCACACCTGCACTTCCAGGGATCACAATAAAGGCAGTGAGTTAGCTGGACTCTGAATTTGTTATGCTGCCGATAGCAGCCGTTCTCAAAGCAGCAGTGGGTAACATGTGGGAGGTCACCCATGCCCGCCCAGGTGGCCCTCAGAGCTGTTTCTGGCACAGTGATGAAGCATCAGCTAATCTTCAAGCTGTGGTACTTCCCACTGGCAGAAGGTCAGGTGAGGACTATTTTGGGGGTTTCAGAAAACCCTTTGCTAACTACATTTGTCAGGTGTTTCTAGGGTGTAAATTCCCCTAGAGCTATGCTTTCTAAAAATGCCACAACTTTACAAGAAGTAATAAAGTTATAGGAGAACAGAACTAAGCTGCAATGGTGTGCCCAGAGGTATAGCACAGTGTGGGCTGCAGGCAATGAACACAGGCTAAATACTTAGAAAGACAAGTATACCATTATACCGATATAGTCAATAGTATATGTGAATATAAACAGCTGCAGCCATTTGTCCTAAACAAGCTGATATTCCACTGACTTATTAGGTGTCCAAGTGCAAAAGCTACACCAGCTATGAGGACAAGATGAGAACGATATCAAAAAAATAGCCTGGAAGAAGAAGACTAATAAGATGTGGATTTTCTCCTTTCCTTTATGAACATAGGTGTGTTAGAACAGGAAAAGAAGTGAGAATGAAGCCTTCATATAGGGTGCTCTACTTACTATACATGAGATGGGACTGGTGTTTTTGCATAGCAGTATTGCAAGGCAAAAATTTAATTTGGTGGGAAATGACAGGAAATGACTAAAACTCTTCACTCTGTATGAGTAATTAAGTTTTAGTTCTAACCGTGATTTGGAGGAGATTTTGCTTTTGGGGAGAATCTCTGCAGTTACTGTTCCCACTCTGATTAAAAAAATTACACTGAAAAGTAAATAAATAAGTGGAGTCTTGTTTAACTACACTCTGAAGTATCACAGGGAGAATGTTGCCTGTGATTAATGGGTTTTGGCCTGCTGAATAATTCCATTCAACAACTTATCAGCACAACTCGCTGACACTTTTCTCAGCATTGATTTCAGATGCATATGCAATCTAATTGCCATGTAGAACAGCAGCTTATGATGCAGAAACTGAGATTATCTAACCCAATTCAGAAAGTTTCATGTAGTTTTTACATCTATTTTTTTAAAGAAAAATCTCACTATCATGAAAACCTTTCTTTAGAGAACTATAAAGGACTTTTTAAGACACTTTTTCCACATGGAAAAAAAGAAAATAGCAGCTGGAAGTTTAAAAACTATCTTGTACCCACTATAAGGAAAACAGGAAATTAAATATTGGCCACAAGATATTTTTTCCAGGGTTTATTGATGTAAGGGTTTAAACAATGTGTTTAACTGTGTAAGGCATTGAGGAATTGTTACCATGAAGATTCTGCTTTTCTGCACAGCATTTGCTGCCCAGTCTTTAGAAGTCTCCACAAGGGGTGTAAAAGTTCTTTTTAAATTTAAATTATGCTTATTAAAAACTTCAGAATTGCCATGAGAGCCACTGTGATGAAAACCCTCTTATATATTTTTCCAAGAAGATTTACAACCTATATTAGACACAGCACTCAGCCATAAAATCAAGTGAAATGTGCAGACCTGACATACTTCCTCTGTGCAACAGAAATTAAAATATATATCCCATGAATGTTGTCATAGTAACATGTGGGAAACATTAAAAGAAGTCAACATGATGAACAGGTATAATTTATATTTCTCTAAAATCTTACCTCACACATCGCTCATAAATCATCCAGCTTGAATCTGTAGTACAGAGATGTTCAACTTTCCATCCTGTAGTCATACTGTTCCAACTAACAAAATAAGAATAAGTTCTGGAAAAAATGACTCAGTGTCATCTGGGTCTTACAATCTGCTCAGTAATAGAGATATACAAGCTTAAAAACAAAACAAAACAAAAGGCTGATAGCAGTTTTACAGTTTCTAAATGGATGCTCTGTATATTGACATCAATAGAATTTACTTGCATGTTTAAAATTAAGCACACACACAAGGTTTGCAGGACTGAAACTTAAATCAGTGCTTTAAGCACACCTGGAGCAATACATTCCCATGCAGGCTTTTGGACCCCTACATATTCCCTACAGCCCATGGGGCACACTAATGGAAATCACTGCGAGTGCTTCTTGCCCCAGCATTACGGACTACCGCTACCTAACATTTGGGATGACAACTTCCAGTGAAGCCTTTCAGAAAAGGCTGGTGTTCCTAAGCGTTTCTGCATTTGGTTGTCCTTTCTGAAGTGCCGTAAAGCTAGATATTCACATCTATAGCTGCAAGGGATCTCCTTGAGGAGGGGAACTCAAAATCTGCAGCACTTGAAACCTTAGTGAGCAAATCTTTCCTACATGATTTAGCTAAAGGATTGGGTTTTTTAGAAAGGCTTGGTCTAATTAGCTGTTTAAGATTTTCCTTTTTCATAAAAGCCCTGTGGTTCACCCACCTGGAAAATGGAAATAAAAAATTAGTCAAAGCACCTGTAGCCTAGCTTTATAGGGAGTTTCATATGATCCTGTAACTTCAACAACCATCAGTACCTTGACAGGATCCAGCTGGGGTCTGTAATGTCTCCCTCTGGAAATTAAAGCCCACTGCCTATTTTTATGCCCAAAATAATTTAGTTCAATTTAATTTTAATGTATTTTATAGTCTATATTGACAGCAAAATAACTCTGTATAGTCAATTTACATTAAAAAATACTTTTTTTTTTTTTACATAAAAAAATACTATCAAGTGAATAAAAGATCTTAAAATATCCAGCCATTATTTCACAGGCTGTAACAGTTCCTAAGAAGCAATCAAGCATTTGACACATATACAGAATTATTTGCACAGCTTTGTGGAGGATACTTTGCATATTATTTGATGTGTGATGATAGTAATGACATTTTTTCAGTTTTTAAATAGCTGTGGGGCTAAAAAAAAGGCAAAGGAAATAATACCACCAGAAATACAGGAAAGCAACATAAAAGGTCTTCCTTAAACCAACTAAAGTCTGCCTGTTAGAGCTGAGCATGAGAATCCAAATTTAACTCACCCCATTTGAGTTAATGTCATTTTTACAGCAACAGAAGGGATGGGGTACGTGAGAAAGGCGTCTGGGCTAACCTCCATCGGAGCTAGTGACGCAGCTATAGAGTATCCACAGCATGGAAATGTTGTGGAGCTGCTGACCAGGCACCGGACCAAGGACAAGGGAAGGTGGGGACAGCCCAGGCAGGTATCGGGTCAGGAGAAGTCAGTAGTGGAATCATACCAGTTTTAGCCCAGTGGCATCTGGGGAATTTACACCAACCTGTGGAGTGAGCTCACAGGTGATTTTGCAAGGAGACATGTCTGAATTTGCTTTCAAATGGGAGAGGAGAGGGTGATCCTACATTTTTCCAAAAGCAACATGGGTTATGCTGCTTCTTGCTTGTGGTGCCAGTAGCATTCAGCTCACATTGTGCCCTGAATGCACAGACACCCCAAAAGTCATCCCAGGATTACCTGAGAGTTCACCTACCTCGTGTGGGAATTTTAACACTGACCTCAGCAGGGCCAGGAGGTCTCTTGTGCAGAAATTTGTGTTCAAAAATTGGGTAGATGTGGCACTTCGGGACATGGTTTAGTCTAGTCTACCCTTGATTGGTTTAGAGTAGACTTGGTAGTGTAGGTTAATGGTTGGACTGGATGATGCTTGAATCATAGAATGCTTTTTTTGGGTTGGAAGGGACCTTGAGAGATCATCGAGCCCAACCCCCCTGCAGTAAGCAGGGACTGACCCTGTGAACTTGGCATTATTAGCACCATGTTCTAACCAACTGAGCTAACCCGGCTGGTCAATCTTAAAGGTCTTTTCCAACTTAAACGATTCTATGATTCTATGAAATCCACACTGGCCAGATCAAGACCTATTTCATCCAGCGTCCTTTCTACCATAGTGGCCAGCAGCAGATGTTAAGAAGTGTTTAAGGTTATAAGGGCTTAGGAATATAAGAAGAAGGTTATAAAGATACTCTTTGCATTGCAGTGATCAATTTTCTGAGCAAAACTTTAATCTTCTTTAAGAAGTTTTAGCTTAAGATTGTAATATTTTAATGTGACCAAATATCTTTTGATCACCTGAAAGGCCATCTTCTCATACAATACAAAGATTGCAAGCAGAAGTCAAGGAATATTATAGAAAAACTCCTGAGCTAGGTATCTCAGGCTTTTAAACATAAGCTTAATATAATTTTTGTCTTTCCAAAAAAAGCATATCTTAAAAGAATGCATAAAATAAGTTTGCCATAAAATTACTATGCTTCTCAGCAGAGAGACCTATACTTCTATTCACTCTATTCTTTTGAAGTTTAAAATATAAATTGCTTCTACTGGATCAGTATTTGAAGGAAAAAAACCAAACAATTTTCGAAGTAACTACAAGCCTTCCTTATGCTTTTCAGTAATGTCTTTTAATATAAGATTTCAATTTCATGGTCTTTCATAAAGGAGTATTTTTGTTTTGGAAGTGCACTGTTCTGCTGGTTTGCTTACTGATATCTTTATGCAAATGTCCCTGAAGAATAAGACACTTCACAGTGTTTTATACAAAAATGTAAGTCTTTCATGTGCTGCTTTTCCTGCATTCTCCAAAAGAATCATCTTTTCCTGACAATCCATATTGAAATGAAATGATTTCCTATGAATTTAATTATGTTGAAAGCATTTGACCACAGCACTTTTCTACCTATTGAAATGAAAATCCTAGAAGACCACATCACATCTACGTGATCCAAACCATTGAGCTATTTTGATTTATATAATCTAAACTTATATAATCTAATAGAGTTTTGTTCTATTTTGAATGTTTGTGTCCATTTTCAACAGGTTTACATTACTCCTTTGCTTTTCCTTCAGAAAGCAACAGAGTTCTGAAATCTTAATTTTCATTCAACTGGGTATATTAGAAAAAATAGTGAAATGTAAGGCATCTAATCACTGGGATCTTACCCTTTGTTGCAAAGCAACCACAGAGTTTGGAGAATGTCCAGCCTTAAAATTAATGAGTGACTGTGATCCACAGAGAAATAACTTTAACCACAATTTGGCTAGACCTTAAAGTCTGCATTTTTATTGTTTTTGGCATCTGGAACCATATTTTTAATGGATTCACTTCCCTTGAGATAGGTAGTGAAAGAAAGGTGCGTAGTCCTAAACTTGAACCTTTTGTGGTTTCTTTGCTTTCTTTTCTGAGATTTAAATAGCATTAATTACACTGTAACCAGAAAAGTCAATTGTCTTATAGTCTGACAGCATTTGGTTTTGTTCCCAAGATGTGAGTCCTTGTGCTAAGAAGAAATTACATTCAGCTGGGACTTGTTCCAACACTGACAACAGCCTTGGGATCAATGCTGTAATGGCTTTTGGCTCTCACTTCCCTTGAACATGGCTTGTGTAAGCTCAGAGAAACTGCTGAACACAAGACAACCAGTACCTTAAGCAGCCATTGAAATTAATCAGATGCAAATGAAGAAATCAGAGTAGTATATGATAACTAGTCTGGTGAGGTCTTAACCTTCTCTGCCTGATGGATGGCAATGCTAAGAAGGTGATAACTGCAGGTAACCACCATGCTTTGTTCTCCCTGTTGTTTTGTATTACAACATGACTATGAAAACTTCAAGGAGACCTCTGTGACCAACATCTTACCCATGAGAAACGGACTGCAATCACTGAACTAACACCCAGGGAGCTGAGTGGATCTCTGCGCATTATTGTCGACCAAACCTGGCACTGGATGGATGATGTTTTTTCATTCTTTACAGCTAACAGAGCCATGCAAAGCACAAGGCTGTGTGTTAATGGGACACTTTCCCCAGGCATCTGCTACTAAGGGGCTGCAGCAGACAGCAGAAGGTGGGAACTGGGAGACCTGCAGCACTGAAGTCTCTATATGAACTAGCAACCCAAGGGTCTCCTCATACTCAGTGGTGAGAAATGGGCACTTTTAGGGCATCGTTCATTGATTCAGATACCAATTTAGGATGAGATGAATGACATTCAAAAAAATTACTATTTACTACTACTGCTTACTACAAATTGCTATTTAATACTGTCCATAAAGAAAATCAGAGAGTGATCTCAGGCCTGTGCTTACATTCATTTACTCACGTACATCTCTGTTGGGTTTGAGGAATCTCACCCAGACTTCCCAGCAGGTGTTGTGGGTAAAGTTTAGAAAACACATCTGGAAGACAGGCTTTTCTGGATCTGCTTTTCACCAGCAGGGAAGTCATGGAAGTAGCAGACAGGGGTTTAGAGTGACTAGGGAGGGTTAGGAGGTCTTCTTACAACAAAGAAGAAATACAGCATAAAAGTCTTCAAGAAAGCTAAGCAGAATAAATACAGGGAGCTGGCAGTTAACATCCTGTAGAAATATATGTAAAGGAAAGGGATCAGGCAAACTGGTAATTCCATTTAAAAATAAAAATAAAGAAAATTAGAAGCATTGGAGTAAAGTATCCTGAGGCAAAGAAAAAAATCAGAAAAAGCAGAGGAAACAAAAGAGGCACCCAGCTGAATCAGAGGTCTTCAATAAGCTGAAATATAAAGAGGAACCAGACAGCAAAACATAGCTCAAACAGCTAAGGACAAGAATTAAAGCAAAGCGGAAGCATACAAAGACATGAAAATCAACACAGATGCAATTACCAAGTAATGTAAGAAGTAACAAGAAAACATTTAATATATCTATTAGATAGCTAGAGGAAGGTCTTGGAAAAGGTCTTGCCACTCTCAGTAAAAAGGGAAAGCCAGGAATAGAAGATGTCAAGAAACACTTAATATCTGTATGGCTTGACTAGAACAGCTGGCTGTCACCAGACAGCAAACCCATAGGCAACCACTGTAACTGATCTGGTGGCAGATTAAGGAAAGAGCAAATCAGAGATTACTCAGATAGTCAAGGATTACTTGGATAAATTAGGTCCACGTAAGCTATGAGTGATCAGGGAGGAGCACACATCTGCTTCATCTGTGCTCTGAGCTGGCCCATCACGTGGCACCTGCAGTCTCAGAGGCTCTGTGGGCTGATTAGCTTGGTGTGAGCCCAAAACCACAGAGACATAAGCTTGAAAAACATACGAGCCCTCCTGCTTCTTCTTATCACATGCCCTAGAGGGAAAGTGTAAATACATCTGTTCTGGTTAGTTTTACCTTCATTCAAAAATTCAAAGACAAGTAGTGCCTGGAAACCCCGGACGAAGACAGCATAAATAGATTATAATTTCCTTATTTTGTTCGACATTGTGAAACTGCTGCTAAGCTTCCGTACCTGTTCAGATAACCCTGCTTTAGAAAGGTATGCTGTGCTGAAAGCCCTCCCCTCAGCCACCCAGAAACTGTCCTGGCTGTCAGCAAGCAAGAGTATGGCACAGGTCACAGCCAGAGTGCGGGAACAGGGGGTATTTATCTGTATTGGAGATGAACAGGAGTTTTCAGGTAGTTTCAGCTTATGCCAAATATAGCAAAAAGCTTTTTTTTTTTGAATTATTGCTTCACTTAATAGGTGCATTTTATATAATAGACTCTAACAATATTTGGGGTAGCTGTTTGTGTGACTCAGAAACACCTGAGAGTGCTCTTTTCCCAGCATAGCAAATGAAAACAACAAACTTTTTCTTCTGCCAAATAAAATTGCCCAGTCTATCAAATCCTACTTTCCGCACCAGTAGGTATGAAGGGCAAATACTAAGCTGAAGAAACAATTTAGGAAAAATGAAGAACTAAAATTTGAGTTCTTTTTTTTTCCTAAGAGGTAATAATTCATTTATTCTAGAAATGTATCCTCTGACTATTCCATCAAAAAAAGGTATGTAATTATCAAACAAGAGTAATTAATTCAAAATTTGTAAAGGCAAGTCCTAAACCAAGAAAGTGCCAGACTTCAGATTGCCCTTGTCATATTAAATTGGCCTCCCTGTGCTGATATATCATGGTACAATCTTTAATTATATGACTGCTTACTATCCTAGCTGCGGGACTGCTGCCTCATGCAATGCCTCATGTGGATTATATTAATAGTTCAGTATGTTGTAGACATAGCTGGAAAGATCCAGTCAACAAGGCAAAAGAAATCTGTAATCCACATGGAATCCTTCACTAGAATCACAGATAATTCAGAATGAAAGCACAAGACTTATATCCTTAAAGTTTCAATGAATATATAATTTAGAATTTCAGAATTGTGATATCTACGAAATCTTGAGGCAGGTACTTTGTGGAAAACATGAAACAAACATTCACCTTGCAGTGGCATCATGAAGGAACATGTAGCCACAAAATATTTTCCAAGTACAAAAGTTCCATTAAAGTTAAAAGAATAACAAATCATCCCCAGAATCTTTATGGGAAGAAAAAATATGACTTTCGGAATTTTTCCAAATATTATATAAAATAAAGCAAATCAGTATAGAGTGTTAAAACAAAATTTAATTAGTATCATTCTTTAATATCTGAGGTGTTAAGGCATACTGGCATTTTATACAAAGGGGAAGGAGGCAAATCTGACCATATTTGATTTTTTCCCCTCTCCTGATAAAGGTTCGTACTAGTACTTATAATACTAAAGGTTCACACCAGTACTTGTGAAGTCCCCAAAATTACTCAAAAATTATAAAATCATCTTCACTTTTACATTTTGGAAAGGACATAGAATCATAGAATAGAATCATAGAATCATCTAGGTTGGAAAAGACCTTTAAGATCATCCAGTCCAACCATTAACCTACACTACCAAGCCCACCTAAACCAATCAAGGGCAGACTAGACTAAACCATGTCCCCAAGTGCCACATCTAACCGTTTTTTGAACACTTCCAGGGATGGTGACTCCACCACCTCTCTGGGCAGCCTGTTCCAATGCTTGACCACCCTCTCCGTAAAGAAATTTTTCTTAATTTCCAACCTAAACCTCGCCTGGCGCAGCTTGAGCCCATTTCCTCTTGTCCTATCACTAGCTACTTGGGAGAAGAGACCAACACCCACCTCACTACAACCTCCTTTCAGGGAGTTGTAGAGAGCGATAAGGTCTCCCCTCAGCCTCCTCTTCTCTAGGCTAAACAACCCCAGTTCCCTCAGCCGCTTCTCATAAGACTTGTTCTCCAGACCCTTCACCAGCCTTGTTGCCCGTCTCTGAACACGCTCCAGCACCTCAATGTCTTTCTTGTAGTGAGGGGCCCAAAACTGGACACAGTATTCCAGGTGCAGCCTCACCAGCACCGAGTACAGGGGGACAATCACCTCCCTGCTCCTGCTGGCCACAGCATTCCTGATACAAGCCAGGATGCTGTTGGCCTTCTTGGCCACCTGGGCACACTGCTGGCTCATGTTCAGCTAGCTGTCAACCAGCACCCCCAGGTCCTTTTCGGCCAGGCAGCTTTCCAGCCACTCCTCCCCAAGCCTGTAGCGTTGCATGGGGTTGTTGTGACCCAAGTGCAGGACCCGGCACTTGGTCTTGTTAATCCTCATAGAGTTGGCCTTGGCCCATCGGTGCAGCCTGTCCAGGTCCCTCTGCAGGGCCATCCTACCCTCGAGCAGATCAACACTCCCACCCAATTTGGTGTCATCTGCAAACTTACTGAGGGCACACTCGATCCCCTCATCCAGATCGTTGATAAATATATTGAACAAGGCTGGCCCTAAAACAGAGCCCTGGGGAACACCGCTCGTGACCGGCTGCCAACTGGACTTAACTCCATTCACCACAACTCTCTGGGCTCGGCCACCCAACCAGTTCTTTACCCAGCGAAGAGTATGCCTGTCCAAGGCGTGAGCTGCCAGCTTCCCGAGGAGGATATTATGCGAGACGGTGTCAAAAGCTTTGCTGAAGTCCAGGTAGATGACATCCACAGCCTTTCCATCATCTACCAGGCGGGTCACCAGGTCATAGAAGGAGATCATTAAAGTAAAAATTGAAGACATTAAAGTAAAAATTCAAAACTTCAAACCATGAAGCTCAGGAATTCAGAACAGCATTTTACAGGCTTTCCTGGTCTTCAAGGAAGGCTGCATTTTCTTCATGTGATGTTTTCCTGAGAGTAGAGTGGCAATTAACATATATGTTGAAATGAAAACCTCCTCTACCCATCCTATTGCATCCCTTTAGCAGGAAAGTTAAGTCATTGTGCATCATCTCTCTGTTCCTAGCCACCCATGCTAGGATCACTCTTGCTACTCCACGTCTTTTGTGCCATTCACATAATTTCTTTTTTTTTGTCAGTACGCTGCCAGTCTTCAGCCATTGGCAGGGTGAGGAGAAATGAAGGCTGTTCTGCACCCATGAGAGAAATGGGAAAGGGTGTGGGATCTGGGACTATTCCTCACAGAACAGGATGGGGACCCAAGGGAAAATCCATGTTACTTAGACTAATTAAATGCAATAGTTTTCTGAATTGCTATTTCTGCAAGAACCATGCTGCAGACAAAACCCCTTTATTTTTCCATCCTCATCACGCAGGACTGCTGGGGACACATGCCGCAACAGTCGGTACTAACTTTGATCTGTTTGCAAAAGACAGAGATTTACATTATATTACCAGTCATCAAGGATAATTTACAAAGACCTTCAAAGTCTTTGGAAGGCTAGAGCTTTGTGTAGTGTTTATTGTTTAGAAATGCTTGGTCTTTGTCGATGTTCTCCCTAAACAGAGAATGTTTGGTTACCTGTCACCAGTTCTTAATTTAAAAAAAAACCCAACACCTCACTCCTGTTCATTTAATGTAGTTTTTTTAAAAATCAAATTAATTTTTTTTCAGAATACATTTTCTGAGTCCAGGCTAGCCTTGTATCACATGTCCTAGCTAGACCAGGTCAGAAAAGTTTTGATGAAATTCATTGAAAAAGCTGGAGTTTGAGCTGAAATCCTTCAACTGAAACACCTCAAGTTTCTTGAGCTCTTGGTA
Source organism: Pelecanus crispus (assembly GCF_030463565.1). Lineage (NCBI taxonomy): Eukaryota > Metazoa > Chordata > Aves > Pelecaniformes > Pelecanidae > Pelecanus > Pelecanus crispus. The sequence goes on along the minus strand of NC_134644.1, from coordinate 161,139,292 downwards.
GACCACAGGCATCTCTCCCACAGAAACTTGCGTGGCTTCAGAGAGTAATGAAAAGGACTTAATGTTTTTACAAGAAGCTGGAGAGACCCAGACACATAGGTCTTCCCAGCCCTGCCCTCCAGAGCCAAGACCTAGGCCTGTTTGCCCTTGCAGACCTCGGGGTTCTCAGGGCTATGGCTTTACAGCGGCATGTTGGAGTCCCTTGCATGCACAGCTGCCTTGAGCAGTGCCTCCTCGATGAGAAAGGTGACAGCACTGCGAAGCCAGCTGCCTGAGAGCCATGGGGTCCTGGCTCCAGCCGCAGGTTTCCAGGCTCCCACATTCCGATCACAGAACCAGAATGCTGAAGCTGGAAGTAGCTGCACAAGCTCTCCTGGTCCATTCCTGGAAAGCAAATCAATTCCTTGATCTATAAAACATCACAGCCTACCACACCAGCCTTCAAATCGCAAGATGATGGTCCAGGAGCCTGGGAGTGTTGTACGCAGCCCAGGGACCATGGTGGACAGTCAACCTGGAGGCCTCTGGAGCTTGTGCATTCAACCAACTCCTCTCTTGGCAGTGGTGAAAGAAACAGCAATGCCATTTTCTTTCACACCACCGGGCCTCTGTGAGCAATTTTGTTTTCAAAGTTCCAGTTCATTAGATATTTTTGAGCAACAATTATTATTGTCTGTCAACTTGAAATTCTGTACTTTGGCCAACTCTGAATAACCCTGAATTGATTTAAAACCTGAGGAGTAAGGACATGTAAGTGACAAAATATATCTAGACTGGCAATGTTAGAATCATTCTGAAGGCAATGGACAGTATGTATGGTGAGAATCATGTCTATTAATTTTTTTTGAAGTAATGGATAGCTGTTAGCAATAAACTGGGGTCTCCAAAGCGCACTGAAATTATTTAGAGACCTTTCTTTCCAGCCCTCTTTCACTTTTAACGTCTATTGGCAATAGTAAGTGCCTAAATGGATACAGAAACCAAATCATGTGACAGAGTTCATATATAGCACAAGCAGCAGGCAATTTAGATTGCCAGTTTTGTTATTACTAACAGTGCAAAATTGCTGTGAAAGAGGCAAAGTAAAAATACTCTCGCAGACTTCTCCATTGTATTCCATTTCCTACATTTATTTTGGAGGTGGATTCTACTGTGTTTATAGCTGAAGGTTATGGATAATTACATACTGTCACTGTTCACTTTCATTATTTAGGCACGAATCCTTCTAGCACTTTTGCATAAGCATAACTTTATTCATTTTGCAAGTTCAATGGGACAACCCATTGTACATGAAAGCAAGCATATGAATAAATCTTCATAGGATCAGAGGCTTAATTTGTACAAGAAGAATTAGATGTTAGAGTAATCTGTTGCTGGTTTAGTGAATGTTAAGTTCTTCCCAAAATACCAGATGTGGGGAAGAATGCCCAAAGAACGAAGTAGACATGACATCACCTAATTGTCATTGTAGAAATAACAGCATGCATGTAGCATAATCCAACATGTGGCAGATATGGACATTTGATTTAATCTTTTTGCAAAACCAAAGTAAAGTTAATGTAAACTGTAGCTACATAGCCAACTCATCCGCCAGTGCATCAAGTCCATTCTTAAACAACAGCACAGATCAAAATTCCTTCTCTTAAAAGTGAGTTTCAGTTTTCCAGATAAAAACAGTTCATTTCAAACCAGGATGCTGATCTTGCCCAGAGCAGGTCACACAAGTATTAGTTGATCTAGCAACCTGATTGTCCCTGGACAGCACTGCCTCAGCCTCACAACTAGGAGCAAAGGAAAATGCTGCTGTTTAGAAGAAGTCATAAGGTCACCATGAACCCCCTCTACTACCAACCTCAAGCTGCTCTTTATTTTGCCCCCACCATATAATCACTGGATGCATCCACTTTTCCTGAAAAGCAAGCTGAGCCCAGCATAGATACTGCTGAGCCCCAGATGCCTAAGAGCCACCCTGTAACTATACCTGTCTGAACAATTAGTACTGGAAAATGCTTCGTCTATTGCTAACTGGAACTACAAGAACTTTATTTTACATTAGCCTTATCTTAGAAATTTAGAGTAGCCTGAGCAGGTTTCATCCTATATGTTCTGAACCAATGGCAACGTTGCTACTGAATTCGTGAATGCAGGACCTGGCCCGAGTAAGCTATGTGCTGTAAATTACAAAGGAATGATGCAGCTGTTACTCTGTACTTATCTTCAAATGCATTATTTTTCCTATTTTAATTAATGAGTTGGCCAACCTTTCTGGTGTGCTTTACTTACAAATGCTATAGCTATAGAGAATGAATTGTTATTGCAACACCTAAAAAGTCCTGGGGAGCATAGCGTGGATCCCTCAGCAGGTACTGGTTTCATCTCCACACTGAGCATCAGCAGGTAGACTGGCTCCAGCCCTGAGCTGTCTTGGCAAAGGTGCAGCCAATTGGTGTTCTCCTGGATCCAAGCTGCCTGCACATAGAAAAAAAGTGGTTTTGTGTTTCTGCATCCACAGCATGGTTAATCCATAACCCAGGTGAGCTTCCAGGCATCACTGCTGACACGATTATTTTCAAAATCCATTACTTTGTCATTTGACTATACACCCAAAAATGTGAATACTGGCTGATTTTTCCCAGTACTATTCAGCTCAACTTTATTTTTTTGAAATGTCACATAATTTGACAGTTTGATAGTATTTTGGAAGTAAGAAATAAAAAGGAATGTGTTGTAATGATAAGGAAAACATCTGTTGAAGCCATACAGGCATCCAAAGTTGTTTGTAGCTCTTTTAAGTTTTAAATAACATGCAGCAGTTAAAAATAAAGATTTAAATGATTAATATAATTAAGGCACTGGAGTTTTAATAACAGCCAGAATGAATTCCTGTGAACAATGTGAAAGGGATTTAAAGCCTCTTTTTAAAAGATGGCTAGATTTATACCTGAAATTTTAACCTCATTATCATATCAATTTTGTTATTTTTTTCAGTTTGGCAAAATATTTATTTACTGCAATAAACAGGAAGAGGCTCATATGTATATGTATGTGATTGTATCGAGGGCAAAGCAAAGACAGCTGGAGTCAGAATTACAGTTCCAGCCTGCAGCATGCTGGGCTGATCTGCTGAGTGAATTTCCACTCGTCTTTTTTTCATATTCTTCCCATCATGACAATGGAAGCTTCTCTTAACACTGGCTGGGGCTTCCACCTGGGTGAAGAGAGATATTTCTTCCCAGAGCGTTACTTAAAGAGTGCTTCTGTAAGCTTATCCACAAGCTCATTACTGCAACAGCAATTAATCGTATCTGGTCTTAGATCTGTATCGTCTGCAAACACACACTTCACCCCTTTCTTAATCAGCCCATAAGGTTGCCTGGGTGGTTTGCTACTGGCAACCCAGGGACACCATCCCAAAACCTGCCCCAAATCTGCACCCTCCTTGGGCTGCTGCCCCACTTTGGAAGCCACCTGGCTGTCCGAGCTGACAGTCCTGATGGCCACCTTTTCTGCAAAAAGCCCAGCTGAATCCCAGGCAAATTTCTTCTCAATGTGAAAACGAAATTTTGTCTAGTTTTCTCATTTCTTTAACTTCATGTCATTCCATGTGAAGATTTTGCTGTCCAGCAGTGCCTCCCTCCTCCAAGCACATACGTGGCCGTAGGCGAAGGGTTGCAGTGCAGCACATGAGCATAGCTGCACACATCTGAGAGCACCTGGCCCCTGCAAAAAAATATTACAATAAGCAGCTTTCACTGAGTCCCTGCACAGTCTGTCCTGGTCAAGAGCTGCCTGAAATAGCAGCCTCCCATTCTGAACATCATCTCCATTTCTTTTTGGCTTATTTTTTAATTTCCAAAAGTTTAGTCCTTTGGGGAGAAGGCCTGTGCACGTGCAACTGCTGTGAAACCATTACACCTGGAAAGGATCTGCTATGTCTGTTTAATTGAGCAATTTGACAAAGTGACTCTTTCAGGGCTTCTCTGAAGTTAACAGAAGATTTATTAGTTACTTCAGCAGTAGCAGAATCAGGCCCTTTGACTTCATCAGGCATGTCATCCATCTTCACATGAACAGGCTGACAGGACAGGGATTGAAATTTCACAGTCTGTGATATATTTAGAGATTGTTTAGATTGGATTAGGCTATGGAAAATACTGTGCTGACCAAGATAATCATCCTTCAGATATTGATCTAACCCCTGTCTGCTCAAATTTGTTCTTCCAAATCACATTGCCTGCAGCTACCTACCACTATCTTACAGTAATATTGCAGTGACAGCAGCTGGGATCCCTGATTTTTTCCCAAAGGAAAACAATGGTGAAACCCCAACTGACTTCAACCGTGCAGGATTGTGCCCTATGGACACTGTTTTCAGCACCACATTTCCCACCAAAATGGGCTTATGTTTTGAGCTGCAATGCTGAAAATCAGACAGTAATATCCCAACTCAGCCCAAGAAGGGGAATATATCCACAGAAATCATACCTACAGTACTATATAGCACTACCTAGACTAGCTCTGAACAAATTAGTGGGAGTGCTCAGGGAACATGCCAAATTTCCAAAACGACAGTACCAAGGGTAACATGCACGGCCCCAACAGAGCTAAAATGTCCCCAGGAGACCGTTGTACCACCATGGCTGTACTGCTTCCAGCACGGCTTGTTCTGAGACAGCTAAGGTATCTCTGGATGGTGCTGCCTTGTCATATTTTGATTTAGACACATTTTTAGACCTTTGCTGAACTGGGTCTAAATATATACTTGTGGAACAGCTCCATAACCTGGATCTCCGTTACAACCACAGATTTGGAATGCAGCTCAAAACACTTGGGATGGCTGAAAAGGGCACACAAAGGGAATGACTCCCTGCAGCCTGGAAAACTGGGGATTTTGCCAGCAATGCGTAAGGTGGAATAAGACCAACAGGACTCTTAAAGCTGTGACACTGCTTATTAGATATAAGGCATGCCCACTGAAGCACTATTGCAGAAAGAAATAACAAAGTGTTGTCAGCTCTGTAAGTACAATTCCTGCACTGGTTTATGGATTTCATATAGAATTTTAGTCAAAGCACACTATGGAAATCAAATGGAATTTAATTTTTGAAGCATCCTTTGTCCTGGGGGAAGAGAAGTTAATTAAGGTGAGTTTCTTATTCTAATACCTTACACACCGCACAAAATAAATGTAAAGCACTACCAAAGCTATACAGATTTGGGATTTTGCAGTATTATAAATGATTGCCTTCAGGGCAGAACAATAGGCTGCCCAATCCTTCTTCCTAAGACTTGTTGATAATTCAAATAACTCTAGTCTCCTGAGTCATGCTGGTTTTCCTAGAATCCAAGCTCTCATGTTTAGCAGATCACATAAGAAACTGATGATTCAATTTTCTATTTAGTTTGTGGTAATCCCATGAACAAGACAATTCAGAGATGCAGCCAGGTGTGCAACAGGTTTTGGTGTAATATTCCTAGGTTTTTACTGAGGTCCTGTGCTAACTCCAGATCTTGTGATCTGTATTTGTTGCTGGAGGTGATGAAGGGTTTGCTCTATCTTTTAGCCTCTTATTCCAGTTTGTGAGGTTCAGGAACCATGTCAGCAGCACACACAGTGCAGTTCAGTGCTTTGGGTTCAATAGGCTTCAACAGCTCATCAATAGCAACATTTCCGTCAAAACCGTCAGCATGCTCCTACCCAGCATCACTTACTCTGAACTATAAAACCTCATGCTCACTGTTTCTGCTTTCATGGATTCCATGACAAGGGTAAGATATCCTGCCAAAACATAAGTTTTGCTCATAAAAGCCTTGTACATCCATACAAAAACACCAAATAAGAAAAGGTGAATAACCTCCTCTCTTGAAACATTCCTCCTCAACTCAATGGCTTGCCGATTTTTGTCAATTCTTTCAAGAGGCATCTCTTTACCTTCTACATCCTCCCAAAACAGTGGCAAGGAGGGATTATCAGGGGAATCCTTTAACTAGAAAAAGCAGCAAACTGTCCATGTCAGGATCAAGTAGATTTTAGAACCCATTAATAACATTTTTAATAAACCAATAGAAGATGTAGCTACCACACTGGCCCACACTCAGTTATGAGTTTGACTATTCATGAAAAATTAATGCCAGTTAGCCATTTTGACATCAGAAAACAATGAAAATGGAACTCCAGAAAATAGTCTTAGAAAGGCAAAAGTTCATATTGTATCAATTATTCTGAAATCGAGTTTTAAGTATATGCTATACTTTCCAAGTATACTCAGAGAATCTCACTTCTGATATTTTTGATTCTTACAATTTGCAATAATGTAAATATTTCCAAGAATTTCCTGGATTGGTTTATATATTATTAAGTTCAATATCTGAGATAACTGTAGTAGAAAGTTTTAACAGTACTTATTAAAGAAAGAGTGTGACTGGGTTGTAATTTAGTAGATTATTTGCTGCAGCTAAATAGATGGGATACCTGAGGACATGAAGCTATCACAGCAGAGGCAGATATGGACTGAGATCAGAACAGGAGGTGAAAATATGCAAGCTCCTATCAATATAGTAATAAAAATGATATAATAATGACAATGACCTTTCTCCTAACTTGAGCTTCAGCTTGTTATTGTTTTGCTTTGTTCTTGCACCATAGAGCTATCAGAGTACTGAGTAGCAAATAGGTATCATCCTCCCTCAAAAAAAGAGTGCTTAATGTCAGAAATGGGTCTTTGTCTATAGGAAAAGGTCCAGAGCTTCTGGACGTGACTAAGACAGACAGAGTTAGATACTCAAATGCACTTGGGATGCTCAGCATGAAAAGTTTTGTGCTGGGGAGCTATGTAAGGCTTGGGTCAAAGATTTCTGAATTGCTGTCATGCCTTGCCTGTCACCGCTCCATCAGCCACCTCAGTGTGGTTCAGTAAAAAAAATCCAACACCCAACTCCTGCCATTGCCTGCCTGGAGTGAAACCAGACACAGCTCCTCTCACTAACTTTTTAGGCATACTCAGGAGCTAAAACCTGACGTCTCCTGTCCACAGATCTGACATAAAGCAGGCACCTGCCCTAATTCTGCCTGCCTGTGGGCCCCAGCTCCAGCATCCTTCACTGCTTTCAGCCAGCTCACAGGTCCTCTAAACACACAGATAACCCCCCGTGCAAGATGAGGCCTCCAGCTGCTTGAAGCAGGCACGAAGATACAAAAGGTGCTTGAAGCCTCCAGGAAGCCATGCCAGGGTCTTTCTGGGCCAGGAGGAAAGAGGCGGAGAGAAGAGGGCACGTTGCAAGGAGGTGAAGCCACAGAGCCACACTCCTCCTCAGTAGGAGTGCAGTTGGACTGGGGCATGAGCAACTATGGTCAGCAGCTGGAGGAGAGAAGGGGATGTGGCAGGTCCCCAGATCATGGCATGACCGTGGCATAGGCTCAACTCATCCACATATGAATGAAGTGCCACCACCACTGGGCCTAGCTGAATGGAGTAGAGAGGTTGGTTTTAGGAGTCTACATCCATGACTAGGGTAGAGAAAAAAACACTCCGGAAAATCAGGGACAGAGGTGGAGAAGTCAGCAGCCATACGCAGGGCTGAGGTTTATAAATACAACCCTTTCTCGTTTCCAAGCTTGCAGATAGGAATCAGATTTGAGCACCGATGGAAGATACCTGGGCTGTCACACAAGCATATCACAGTACAACGCTTTGACAGATGACAGCACACCTTCACTGCAGGTTTTTGCCTGGGTATACAAATTTCACAACAAGCAGGACTGCTGTTTTCTTCCCACAAGAGGGCCCTACAGCTTCACTCTCTAGACTAAGGAATCTGTGATATTTAAGATAGGGCTTGTGAATAACTGTAGTCCCACGTTGCCTGTAAGAGGTCACCATGGGGTATATATTATCACATACTCGGCACTCCTATGAATGTGTAAGTCGTCCCTGTGACTCCTGAGCCAGAGGAGTAGGATTTGAGCCATAGCAGGAAAATAAACCTTTATTAGTAAAGCCTTTAATAGTAAAGAGAAAGAAATAGTTTTCAGGGACCCCCAGTTAGAGTTGAAAGGTGTGATTACATGGGACCCATTTTCTATGTGCTGCTATGTGGGAAGGACCTGTCTCAGTTTGTTATGTAGAGTGGCAAACAGAAGTAACCACAAGCTGGAGGTAAAACGCGTGGTATAAGCAGGATTGATTTCAACAAGGCGTTTTGCAGTAATGCTATCCACTGGTGGGATAACAAGCAGAAATATTAGAGATGTGAGACAGATGATTGCAGCCAGGCTCATGGGTATGCTTCCTCGGCTGGTAGTGCTGACATGTGGTCACTAAATGAAAAATGACTGGAAGAAGCATAGTGTAACCCTGGCTTATCCCTCCCTCACCGTATCCTGGGCTCCCTGGGGGAGTCCTTCACTTGGGAGACTGCGGGGACTCCTGCCCAAGTTTGCAGAGAAGAGGACATCAGTCCCCTAGGAAAACTCAATCCCAGCTTCTTGCAATATACGGACACAAAACTTGACTCCTGCTGCAGATCCTAGAGACGCCAGATAGGAGCAATGTCTTAAGGAGCGCAATGCTGGTAAAAGCTTTCCATTTCCCCAAGTGTTTTTTCAAACCAAGAGCTGGGTCCATGCCTTCCCACAGTGAGCTATAAGTGAAAACCAGAACAAGACATATTTTCTCCCTGTCATTCCTTCTTATTGACATGTGCTGGTCTTGCTTTATCTAAAAGGAAGCAGGATTGAACTTCAAAAATAAAGTTCCAGTCCATGCCAATTAACTTCTTTTTTCTTCCCCAAGTGCACTATTTATACTACTTTTAAGACCAACCAAGAGATTCTCTTACAATTATTCTTTCAGTGCTGGAGGGAAACCTAATGTAAAAACCACATTTCCTACTTTATATGTCAAATTCTTCAATTACATTCTTCTTTTTTCTCCCTTAACTTCAATAAACCATTAAAAATATTTTTAAGGATGGCTACCACAATTGGAGTCATATGCAATCACCTGACATAAAACACCAACCACAGGTACACCACTAAATCCCTATGCCCTCTTGAACCTCAGTAACACCCTTTCTGCAAACCAATGGGCTGGCACAACCTCAATCACAGTATAAAATTCCTCTTGTTGTCCTAACATTTATGAGAAAGATATAAAGGGATACTTGCAGCAACTCTTAGGACTACAGATCAGAACAGATCCTTACCGTGTTTGCAGAACAGATGAACAATAGACTCTTGAAGAGTAAAGCAAGCAAGCGAGCGGAACAGCCAGCTACGCTCAATACCCACAATCCCAGGAAAAATAAATGTTTGTACAAAGCTGCACAACCAGTGTGGTCACCTAGTGTTTTTTTCATCATGTGTTTCATATATTGACTAATTCCAAACATTTTTTACTTGGGTTCACTTCCAGGTGCAAGGACGAACATCTAGTTAACTCAAAACAACCAAGGGCTCATTTAGGCATGGAGGGACACATGGTCACAGTTAATAGCTTGTTCAAAGCTTGCAGAAGCAATACTGTTGCCAGACTATCGGTGCAATGCATTTGCATATCAGGTATTTCTTTTGATTAAAAAAAAATGCACATTTTTGCTTTGTTTATCAATGATTACAATGTTCTGATGGAGACCAAATCTGGAAAGAATTGGGCTAACAGCTCACAGTGATGTTATTTTAATACACCATTTGATTCAGACTCAGGTTCCTGTTTCTATACAGCTCCTTTTATATCAGCTACATTCACAAGTGCTTGTTAAAGGCAAATGAAAAAAAAAATATAAAAAGTTGCAGTTCCCTCTTCACATTGTGGTCCAAATTCAGGAAGTCATGTCTCCACTATCTCTAGCCAGCAAAGAATTTAAGGCAGCATTTGACTCTAAACACTTGGTAATGTCCCACTGAAAAAAAAGTAATATATATGCTTATGCACTGAAGTGGATCGTCTATATGGCTACAGTGGGATTTGCCCATTTAAAATATAATCATCTAATTTAGATTAGTGTTTCCCCGACCATGAGGGGAGAGACATAAATCAATCCCCTTGACCACTCATCCAACCTGCCTGAGAGCCCTGAGTCAGGCAGGCTGAGGGCTCCCTGGACGTGCTGCCTGTCCCTGGAGTGGCAGAGGGACAGGGAAAGCAAGGTTCTCACCTCGCCCCACTGTTGTCTCCAGTGCAGGGGTATTTCTGAATGTTACCTGGGCACCCCTCAAGAGACACAGGTGCTACTGGGGGCAATTGGTCTAGTTTATTTGAGATTTCCTTTAGAAATGATGGATCTTTTAAAGAATCCATCCTTCTGAAGTATGGGAAAGGACTTCATGACATACAATCTAGTGCATTTATTGCTATCCATTTTCTCTCAAGTAAATTACTGTTTTGCAGAACCTGTTTGGCAGCAGAAAGGACCTTTAGAGTCAGAGGTCTCTTTGTCCTAATACCACGTTCAGTCAGTGTCTTTCCTTAATATCTGCACAAAATCCTTTCTGATTTGCATTACAGAAGTCGTGCTTGAGGCAGTATAAAGCTAGTGAGGCATCAAATCAAGTGTGGATTCATAACAAGCAAGTGGAGCTGGATGACACAAAAGCTCCAGAATTATGAGGGACATCTCTACCAAGTCCACCTAATCATTACAGCAGAAAATCACTCACAGTTGGACATGTCCCTGCCTAACAGCTGTACATGGTTATATTCTGCTTAAGACACTCTTTCTGTTAAAAAACAGAGGAGCCACATTAAAAAACTGAAAGAAGTAGCAGCTTGTTCAATGAAAATGTCAAAGGGATAGCTATGCCAAGTTGTGCCACTCTCAATATCCTCTGGTATTTGGGCGTCAGGTCATTCCCACATAGGCAGACCGCCTTCCACAGCCACTTCCAACTCTCCTTTATTAGCTTTTTATAGAAAGGACATGGTACAAATTATATGGCACTTACCAGTACTGAACAGAAAATGTAATGGGTCGCTTTCTGGGGCCACAATTTTAATTTGGAATTTTCTTCCACTATTTTATCAATTTTGTCTTCAGCTCCTACTGTTTTGACTAAGGTTCAGAAGCCTCCTGGAATAAATGTGTTATAAAGAGAAATTTCACTTGTCTGTGCTGATGGATTCAGAAACCTATTAGAAGAAGTGGAATCAATTGGTATTTAGAATAAGTTTGCAAGCACTTCTGCCTATTTTATTACCTCTAGACACTTTCTGTCTGCCCTAAGATTCACTGTTGGTTATTTAGGTCAGGTTTATAAGCTAGTCTCATTCCACGCTTCTCTCAAGCATCCCGTGAATCCTGTGCAGGATTCAATTTGCTAAAGATTCATGAGTCCTTCCCATTCCAGAGTCATATACATCATATGGAAACTAATGTGCAATGCAGAGCTTCGAGGTAGTCCCTCCCCAGCTGTCTCCAGAATGGCATTATGAACTAATAGACAGTGCCATAGTCTTTTTTCTTGTTGATTTTTTAAATTTAATTTAGGCCCATTTTGTGTTTGTGTCTGAATGTTTTCTGGCCAAGTCCTCGAATGTTACCAGGGAAGCAGGGGAAGGAAAAGAAGATAGAAACTGCTACTTGGTTTCAGCCGCTGGCTCCCAGTTAGAGCTACTGTACTGGAATGTCCAAAAATTGAACCCCTGAGGTAGTAGTCAGAATATTTGCATGTGTGTATTCTAGCCCACTGTCTTCTCAAATGAAGAGGCACAGTATAAACACTGCTTTTCAGTTATCTTACTTCTTATAACCAAGTTGCTGCCTTGCCTGCAGAGTATGCTACCTTGCCTGCAAAGAACATGCAATCCAAAGAGAGCAATAGATGAACTGCATTAGAATGAGGTTTGTCCAGCATACAGAAATAAATACATACTAGGGAGAGACCCCCTGTACTCAGACAACAGATCTACCTAGTGCAGCAGCTGGCAGTGACCAGAAGCAGAAAGCACATTAGAAAACAGGACAAATATAAAGTGACTATTGCCTGTTCTGCATTACAGCTTCTAGCATTCAGAAGGGTGGTATCAAAGCCATTATTTTTAGTAACTAAAGACTAGTGTTCAGTAAACAGTGTTTAATCCTCCTTAAATTTGCCTTTTCCCATCTTCAGCTTATACATATGTCTGACCAATAAAAATGCATGTTGCAAAGGAGCTCATAATTTGACCATGCATTGTGTAAAAGTATCCTCCTCTTGGTGTTTTTAAGATGCCGATTGCCTTCTAGTTCTTGTCCTATGAGAAACAGTGAACAGTGACATTTCTTTTTCCATTCATCTTCTTTGCACCACCCAAATCGTAAAAATCTGTTATATTCCCCTCTTTCCCTTGGTCATTTCTTCCAAGCTGAATAGCAGTAATCTATTTAGTTTTTTGGAACATGGAGAATGAGCCAACTGAGAGCTTATGGGTCAGGATTAGAGGGCAGACCAATGTGGGTGACATTGTGGTGGGTGTCTGCTGCAGACCACCTGATCAGCAAGAAGAAGGAGATGAGGCTTTCTTCAGACAACTGGAAGAGGCCTTACATTGTAGGTCCTGGTCCTCATGAGGGATTTGAACCAACCATACAGTAGGTTTCCAGAGTGTACTGATGATAATGAGGCACTCCCTGGACCTGACAGATACAAACAAGGAAGAATTGGTAGGGGAGGTGAAGGTCAGGGGCCAGACTTGGTTGTAGTGACCATGAGATGGAGGACTTCAGGATCTCAAGAGAAGGGAACAAGTCAAATAGCAGGATCATGACCTGGACTTCAGGAGAGCAGACTTTATTCTGTTCAGGGACCTCCTAGGAAGAATCTCCAGGGTATCCTGGGAGTAGAGGAGTTCAGGAGAGCTGGTTGATTTTCAAGCATCACCTCCTCCAAGCTCAAGATTGGTCCATGCAGATGTGCAGGAAGTCCAGCAAAGGGGGGATAGGAGGCCTGTATGGACAAATAAGTAGCTTCTGACAAAGCTCAAACAAAAAAGGCTGCAAGAGGTGGAGGCAGGACTAGGTAACTCAGGAGTATTGGGACACTCCCATTGTGCAGTGACGGGATTAGGAAAGCCAAAGCTTCCCTGGATTTGAATCTAATGAGGGATGTGAAGGGCAGCAAGAAAGGTACACAGGTAGCAAAAGGAAGACTGGGCAAAAATGGAATGGAGCAAGGGACCCAGTGATAAAGGGCATAGAAAAGGCCAAGGTACTTAATGCCGCCTTTGCCTCAGCCTTCATTGGCAAGCCCAGCCTTCAGGAACTGCAGGCCCCTGAGACCAGCAGGAAAGTCTGAAGCAAGGAAGACTTATCCTTGGTGGATAAGGATCAAGTTAGGGAACATTTAAACATCTCCATTTTGGAGATATTCAAAACTCAGCTGGACATGGCCATAAGCAACCTGCTCTGGTTGCTCCTGCTTTGAGCAGGGCTAGATCTTCAGAGGTGCATTCCAACCTTAAGGATTCTGTGACTGTTCATGTTTCTAAACATCCTTCTCCACCTTTATGTCTTACTTTCCAATCCAGCTATGATTTTTTCCTTTTTCTAATGTAGTAGCTATTGTATGTACTGACCAAGAAATAGGCATACCCTGGAGTTACACCGTGGCGTGATGATATACTCTTTTTTTTTTCTGTTCTTTTGCTAAAAATTTCTAAACTTAATTTGCTTTTTTGATCACTGTTGAACTTAAAGCAACATTTTTGCATACCATGATTCCAAGACAGGTAAGACAGAGCTCATCATTTTGCATGTTAGCTACAGTTGTTTCTTTTTTCCCCCACCTTTGTCTATCATTTTGTATTTACTGACATTAAATTTCATCTACAATTTTACTGTCAAAACACTCTGTATCATGAAATCAGAAGGTTTTCATGAGTTAAAAGACTTTTTTGACTGTCCTAAAGTGTTTCCTATTTTTCTTAAGTTTTTTCTGCCTTAAACCTTCACCTCTCCCTTTATTGTTGATCATGTAAGAGTTGTGAACGAAAGCAGTCTCAGCATATCTCCTTGGGGGGGACCACTGGTAATCCTCCACATCGTAAAAGTGTTCAGTAATTTCCACATTATAATTTAACCGGATATTAATAATCCATGAAAGGATGTTTCACCTTGCCCCAAGACAATTCAGTTTCTTTCACAGTCTTTACTAAAAGACTTGGTCAAAGGCTTTTTGGAAAACCAGTTCAACAGTACCAATCTCATACATGGTGAGTTCTTCAAAGAAATCTAGTAAATATATGCAACACAATTTTCCCTTACAGAAGTTCAGTTGGGCTCTTCCTCAGTTTTCAACATTTATGTATGTTCAGTAATTCTAGTTGTTCATGTTATACGTCCACCAGTTTCTGAGTAGAGATCAGATTTAGTGCTATGTAACCTCAGCAGATTACCTTAGACCCTTTAAAAAAACGATGGTGTCACCTTCATTCCTCTAGTATCTCAAAGGTTTCAAAACACCATAAAATTTACATACTATTCTATAGTAAGTTATATTAAAAAGTCTCTTAGAAACAGACCAGTGATTTGTAGCTGAAATGTTGTTTTTTCACAAGGGCTGAATCACTTTGTGGATTAAAGTACTGTTTTTAACCTATGACTCTTGTAGCAATATCTCATTGCAATATTTTATCAGAGTATTTCAAAACATGTTTTAAAAGCAGAATTAAACCTTGTGAAATCACTGCATCTTTTGGATATAGATAAAATTGATTTTTATCATTGGTCTCATTCACAGGTGAAGCAATGACTCACCCAAGAGCACAAGAGTCAGTGCCAGTGCCAGGAATAAATATAGACATCCTACCATTCAGCACCTTGCACTAGACATTAGGTTGCATTTTCTTTCCCAATTTATTACACCGCGAAATTGAAGAAAACTGGAAAGCCCTTGCATGTCCCTGCTTTATAAGACATTTTCCTATGAAGCCTTCCTGATTTTCATTATGACTGTGGCTTATGAGAACTGTGCAGGAAAAAAAAAAAAAAAAATTACTTTAATTCCACATGCATAAGATAGTCTTAATGAAATAAACCCCCATCTAGGAATCACTTTCTTTCCTAATATCTAACTGACATTTTTAAATTAGGCTGACCAAAGTTTACCTACAGTGCTATTCTGACATATAGTTAATACCGCCAGCAAAGATGCTTTCTGACTGAGGGAGGGTATGAGCTTTTTTTTTCCCAGACAAAGCAAGGGTGGGTATGTACCTAACCTGTAAAGTCTGGGGCAAAATCTGAGACTCCCTGTGAATTAATGAATGTGAATATGGACTAGCAGCTCTGATTCGAATCCCAGTGCAAGAAGGGTTCTGATTAACCTGTCTCATAACCTATTCAGAAATTTATTCCTACAGGTGTTTGATGTAAAAAGCTTATAACAAGAATTCTATATTTGCTGAACAAGTATATCTTGCATTCTCTTTGCACAATTATTGGTAACAATGCAGAGCATGTGGAACAAGAAGTAGTTCAGACATTGTTGGATTCTTCTCAATCTGACATCAATGCGCCATTTATAAAATCTCCTTTGGCTTTCTTCATATGTAATTTACCTTGGAATTTCCAGATTCCCTCTCTTTTGTGACAGAAAGCTCCAGGTGATCTGCCAAGTACTCTGTTCTTTTAATCAACCAGTGGGTATTTACAACACGTAGTCAAAATGGATGTATCATGGTAAATTATACCAGCATTTCCAATTTAACATACTGGCCCTTTTCCAAATGGTATGGCAGAACAAATAAATTTCATATCACATTTCCATTTTGCCCACTGTTTACCTTATTAACCATGGATATATTTTTGCCAGGAATAACTTATTGCAATCAGGACTTGCACAAGATTTCACATGCAATAACTTGATCCACATAGCACTCTATATGGTTTTGAATATTTTCTTATTGTTCAGAGCACCAGAGGAGCTCCTGCTTTTCTAATTATTACTACTGAAAGCCCTGCTCATCAAAGGAATTCAGGCAAAGGTGGACACCAGCACAAAAAAGGAAATTATTATTGAAATAGCACTGCCTGTGTACATGCTGTACCCTGCTCCTAAAGGCTTACATTTGAAGGTCAAGAGCTGCTATGTCAAAACCTTTTGGCTTTTTCCATACTAGCAAACACCACTTTGGTATCCCTGTAATATATACATGCAAAGGCTGCCAACTTTTGCAATTCTATCTCCAGTCTCATCCTATTCTGCAGTTTCCTGCTCAAAGGCCCCACTGGTAGAACAGAGATCTTCCCCAAAGGTTCAGCTTTCATTTCTAAAGTAAGTTTCCATCCCCCATGGCTAGAGAAAAAAGCTTTAAGAGGAAAAACATGTGCCACCAAAAGATGCGGATGGACTGGCAACTAAACAGAATTCAGAATATGCTATTATAAAACAATTGCTTGATTCTGCCAGGCTGCATTTGCCCGTGCGGGTTTGCAGAGCCCACTTGGCATCTGTCACTCTGATAGTGCACCTCAAAATGTGAACAGTCCAGAGGTGTCCATACAGTCCTCTTCAGCAATGAACACCTGTCCCTATATTTACAGGGAGAAAAACAAATTATCTAAATTACCATGTAACGTGGGTTGAAGTTTGAAGAGCATTCAAGTTATTGGAGCTGGATAAGGGATTTCCTCCAGATACCTCATGCCTCTCACTTTAGGATTTTGGTTCATGGCCGTCATGCAGTTGGAAAGCAAATTTTCCAGTCATCCCTATTTACTGCATGTTGGCTCAGTTTGCAGAGTAGTTTGGTGCACATGAACTAGACTCCTTTCAGGAGAAATTAAACCATGCGCACCCCAGAGCTCTGCAGACAGAATCAGTTCCCACACACAGGGGGACAGATGACAAGACCAAGCCTAGTCCCAAGCAAAAGCACAGAACCACCCAAAGTGCAGATGAAAAGCCTCAGCACCCACTGCTTTATCTACCAATCCTCTCCTACTGCTCTGAATTAGCTTCCACCACTAAGAATTACCGATTTAAAAGTGCAACATATTTTGCCATTCTCCATTTAACTAAAAGAAGGCAAAGAAGGTAACTAATAAACCCACAAAACCATGCTGATGCCAGTCAAGCTTGCTCCCCTGCCTGCCTCCCCCAGCCCTGGGGTCCTCAGCCCAGCCAGAGCTGCACCAGGGGTACCTCCCTAAAAATCACCTGATACACAAATTCATGACTCCTCTTGGGCATCTCCAAAGACTTTAGACATCTCTATTTAGATAGCTGAATCCAGCCCTGCCTGAGTACTGCAACAACATTACAGCCATCTGGAAAGAAATACAACTTGAGTTCTTCCTTCCTCACTTGGGACTATTAACAGAGAATGGTTAGTATTTTGCTACAAAGCCCTTGCAGCATGAGTAGTCATCTACCCTTCTGTGCTGTATGTCCCTGACAGTCCCCTTCTGCCCTCCTGCTTCCCATTAGGGAACCAGGCAGGAGAGCATCTGAGCCATTAACTCAGATTTTTCTCTTCTAACATCAGAAGATTCAGCCAAATAATTACAGCACACAGCTGGTGCCTGCTAATACACTTTAAATTTGATAATCTGTCCAGAAGTGAAGAACATTTTTATTCAGTGCAGGTTGGAAAGACAAGGCAAGAGAATTGAATGAGACAAGGTATTTTCAACATGATCTTTTTCATTACTGTGCTTCAGCTCTATTGACTTTAAGACTAGAGCAACAACTAGACAAACAAAAGACTCCATTTGCATCTTCAGAAGTTACATAATTTAACAATACTGTCTCTTTTTTTTCTCCAGACTTGCAGAGTCTTAGTAACTCTTCTCTGTCAAAATGATGACTCCTCTCAGCACCAAATTTTCGTAATTGCCCCTCCTGAAGCACAAATGTGCCAATTACGTTCTTGTCCTGATTATCAGACAACTCACTGGAATATATCATACCAAGAGAAATTCAATTCTGAAGACAAGACGGTGTGACAAAAATTTTAAAGATATATACATATAGATATATAGACATATATAAAGGTGTGAAATCAACAGTCATAATAGCAGCTGGGAAAGAAAAGACAAAGCAGCTCTGTTCTGGCGTGGAGCTCCGTGCTCAGGGAGGTCCGTACAGGCCTCCGTGTCCTCCTGGAGCCCCACCTGATCCATATCCTGCCCTCACAGAGCCACTGAAGGCTTCAGCCCATAGAGAGAACACTTGAACCACAGATCCCAAAAGCACCTGTGCAAATGTTTATCTGGTCTCCTGGCATGCCTGAGAAATACAAGTGAGTGTCACATTGCCCTCTGTACTGATGGACAAGCAGCATTCAGAGAAACAGAGCAAAGGAACAGAAAATGCAGCATTTCCCATGAAAACAAAGACTCACACCTGCATGTCGTGTCCCTCTTTCTGTGTGACATACCCAGGGATGGAGGTGGCCAGTGCTGAGAACCACTGGTGGGGCTGAAAGGAGTCTCCTCGTCCCAAGGGTTCACACTGTCTAGATGGATGCTGCAAAGGAATTTTTGACACCCACTGGCAAGCTTTAAAATTCTGTAGTAAACTGTATTAAACTGTAGTAAACTTCTGGGACCATGTTCATCATAAAATAAACTGGCTTGTAGCTGCAGTTGCATGCATAGAGAATGAACTATGTGTGTAGAGAGCAAAATTTACCCATTATTAAGGCAGCGGTATTAAACAACATAGTCCGTCATGAGGACACAGATCTTAAACTATGGAGAACTAATCTGTAGTTGGATATCCAAATACAAATTATATGTATTAATATCTCCTCTTTAAATGAAGTGTCATGGGGTCATGCTGACAAGCCAGCATGTTGGGAACAGCCCAGTGCAGAGTCACTCTCACGGCAGGAACGTTAAATGAAAAGAAACCAATACTTCATCTCCAGTCCTAATGCTCATCCTCACCAGACTGACCTGCCATGTCCTCAGCTGTTCCTGCTCAAAATGCTACAGGATGAGAAGGTGAGGGTGAAGCTCATCTCCCCACAAAGGCTGGTGGGACATACCAGGATGGGGTAACTGAGCAGACACGCACAGGTTACAGGCAGCCTCTGCCAGGCTTCAGCAAGGATCTGATGACACTGAGCATTGCCTGGGAAGCTGTTGCTTGCTTGGCAAGATATTCATTCACTGGGAATAGCAAAGGAGCATTGTAAAGTACTAGCTTTTGTGTTCAGGCTTAGGAAACGTTTTAAAATAGACCAACGAGATATTAAATGAAAGTAAAAGAAAAAAAACTACTACAATAGTGTAATAAAATTTAATCCTTGCATAAGAAAAAGTTTTGCAAAGCTGGGGCTATTTAAAAATAGGCAATTTTATAGCGGCATGAAAATGCTTAAAGCTACTAAGGAAAAATAAAGATTTTTACTTCATTATATGATATATTTAAAGGTTGTTTATAGAATCATAGAATCATAGAATCATTTAGGTTGGAAAAGACCTTTAAGATCATCCAGTCCAACCATTAACCTAACATTACCAAATCTACCACTAAACTAATTAAGGGTAGAGTAGCAACCCCACACCTCCTGGCTTGGTGGCTAGATGATTTATAATGAAAGTAAAAACTAGGAATCACTAAGATTGGAAAGGGCCTCTAAGATCATCATTCCAATCATCAACCCAACACCACCATGCCCACTAAACCATGTCACAAAGTGTCACGTCTACCCGTTCTTTGAACACTTCCAGGGATGGTGACTCCACCACTTCTCTGAGCAGCCTGTTCCAATGCTTGACTACCCTTGCCGTGAAGAAATTTTTCCTAATTTCCAACCTAAACCTCCCCTGGCGCAGCTTGAGCCCATTTCCTCTTGTCCTATTGCTAGCTACTTGGGAGAAGAGACCAACACCCACCTCACTACAACCTCCTTTCAGGGAGTTGTAGAGAGCGATAAGGTCTCCCCTCAGCCTCCTCTTCTCCAGGCTAAACACCCCCAGTTCCCTCAGCCGCTCCTCATAAGGCCTGTGCTCCAGAACCTTCACCAGCTTCGTTGCCCTTCCTTGGACACGCTCCAGTACCTCAATGTCTTTCTTGTAGTGAGGGGCCCAAAACTGGACACAGTATTCCAGGTACAACCTCACCAGTGCTGAGTACAGGGGGACAATCACCTCCCTGCTCCTGCTGGCCACACTATTCCTGATACAAGCCAGGATGCTGTTGGCCTTCTTGGCCACCTGGGCACACTGCTGGCTCATGTTCAGCTGGCTGTCTACCAACACCCCCAGATCCTTTTCGGCCAGGCAGCTTTCCAGCCACTCTTCCCCAAGCCTGTAGCGTTGCATGGGGTTGTTGTGACCCAAGTGCAGGACCCGGCACTTGGCCTTGTTAAACCCCATACAATTGGCCTCAGCCCATCAGTCCAGCCTGTCCAGGTCCCTCTGCAGGGCCATCCTACCCTCCAGCAGATCGACACTCCCACCCAGTTTGGTGTCATCTGCAAACTTACTGAGGGCACACTCGATCCCCTCATCCAGATCATCGATAAGGATATTAAACAAGGCTGGCCCTAAAACAGAGCCCTGGGGAACACCGCTAGTGACCAGCCACCAGCTGGACTTAACTCCATTCACCACAACTCTCTGGGCTTGGACACCCAACCAGGTTTTTACCCAGCGAAGAGTACGCCCGTCCAAGCCATGAGCTGCCAGCTTCCCTAGGAGAATGCTGTGGGAGTCTGTGTCAAAGGCTTTGCTGAAGTCCAGGTAGATGACGTCCACAGCGTTTCCATCATAAACCAGGCGGGTCACCAGGTCATAAAAGGAGATCAGGTTGGTCAAGCAGGACCTGCCTTTCATGAACCCATGCTGTCTGGGCCCAATCCCCTGTTTGGCCTGCACTTGCCTGTTGAGTTCACTCAAGATGAACTGCTCCATAACCTTTCCCGGCACTGAGGTCAGGCTGACAGGCCTGTAGTTCCCCGGGTCCTCCTTCCAGCCCTTCTTGTAGATGAGTGTCACATTGGCAAGCCTCCAGTCATCAGGGACCTCCCCTGTTAACCAGGACTGCTGATAGATGATGGCAAGTGGCTTGGAGAGCTCCTCTGCCAGCTCCCTCAGTACTCTCGGGTGGATCCCATCCAGCCCCATAGACTTGTGAATGTCCAGGTGCCATAGCAGGTCATTAACTGCTTCCTCCTGGACTATGAGGGCTCCATTCTGCCCCCCGTCCCTGTCTTCCAGCTCAGGGGGCTGAGTACCCTGGGGCTGACTGGTCTGGCTATTAAAGACAGATTCTTAAATAGTCCGTACAGTTATTTTAAGTAGCTATGCAAAAACAGAGGACATCAGATGTTACCAAGCATAGACAATCTGTAGAGAGGTAAAGTGACACCTCAAAGCTGCCCAGTTTCTGCCATAAGTATTCAAGCCTCAGAGCTCCTCCTGGTTCGAGAGAGCTGGTGACCCAGCATTCCCCAACCTTGGAGGGTGGGCCTCTTCTTAGATGAGACAGGTTTTTTCCAAACAATTTTTGTAATGCTTCTTTGCAGCACTTACAGTTTAACCCCCCCGTTTGCCAGAGACAGCCCACGTAAGGGGGCAGTTTCTGGCACGGACCAGACGAGAAGTGAGGCATTTTGAGCGCCTATTGTTCTGATCAGGGACATGAAGTTCAGTGTAGCAGAAACACTCCCTGCCCTTCCTATAGCACTTACGTACTTCAGTCCAAGGAATCTGACTTTGTGTGCCATGCCATATATTCCCCCCACCATACATCCCCCCGACACGCATCTACACACAGTCCTTATCCCTCCTGCATTACAGAACTTCCATTAACGGCAGGAGACTACAGAGCTTGTGCTCAGGAAAAAAGGGAAAACTTTACAACAGCAAACACATATACACAAAAAAAGAGACAGGCAGACAACTGCATGGAAAAATATTTTCCACAAAGAAGTGGTGGTACCATTTGTAACCTGGGGTAATGAAGCTAAAGTCAAAAAAATGTGAAGCAAAATTGGGGAAGTCATCTTCACAAGCAAGGAGAAGTCAGGCTGACTTCTCTGATCCTACACAGCATGCAGAGACTAGCAAACCCCAGCAGGAATAAATATATTTTAAAATGAACTTATTTCAGATCACTTTTTCCTTTGCTTATCTGTCATGATCAGAGATCGGACCTAAGGCTATCTATCATAGTAGATGATATCTTCGTTAGAGTGGCTGAGGTAGCTACGCAGGCTCTGCAAGAGAGCTCTGCACTGCTTTAGCTGTTGGTGATGGGTACGACACAGATCTTGGCAAGCAATGAAAATTTTAGTTCGCTTTCAAAACGTGCTTAGAAGTGCAGTCAAAGGCCATTTATCCAGCTAAACAAGCTTCAGCTCTCTCGATAGTTTCTCTGCTCCTACTTTCATTATTTATTAGTATATGTTATTGGGGTTATAGGAATGCTTAACAGCTTGAACCAAGAAGGAGTTCTTATTATCAGAGGTGTTGTACAAGCACACAGCAACAGACAGCTCCTGCTCAGAGAGCTCCCGATCTGAGCAGAAAAAACAGGCGCAGGCTGGGAAAGGCAATTTGACACAGGGAGGGAAAGACGTTTGTTCTGCAGCAGAGCCAGGAAGGGTGATCAAACAGCAAGCACCGTTTTTACACTTAGGCACAGGGTTTTCAAGTCTTTTCTGCCTTGTTGGGGCAATTTGCATGTAAAAGATCCCACCTGTGTTTCGGCCACCTGGGACTAACTGTGATCGTGAGCATCATTAGTGAGTTGGCTAAATTCCTCATCATTCCTCAGTGCTT